>NC_052359.1:36296305-36400445 GCF_009727055.1 Benincasa hispida
TATGCAAGAGGGGGCATCTATTAGAGAATATGTTCTCAATATGATGGTCCACTTCAATGTGGTGGAGATGAATGGGTCTATCATTGATAAAGTCATTCAGGTTAGCTTCATTTTGGAATCTTTACTTGAAAGTTTCCTTCAGTTTCGTAGCAATGCTGTTATGAATAGGATTGACTACAACCTGACCACCTTACTTAATGAGCTTCAGACTTTTCAGTCCTTGATGAAAAGAAATGAACAAAAAGGAGAAGCAAATATTGCCTCATCCTCAAAGAATTTCTACAGAGGATCATCCTCTGAAACTAAGTTTGTATCTTCTTCTTCCGGCACCAAAAAGTGGAAGAAGAAGAAAGGTGGAAAGGCGAAAGCTAACGCACCAGCTACTCTCCAAAAGGGCAAGAAGGCCAAGACTGTAAAAGCAATTTGTTTCCATTGTAACCACGAGGGACCTTGGAAAAGGAACTGTCCTAAATACTTAGAAGAAATTCAAGCCAGATAAATATGATTTACTTGTATTGGAGACTTGTTTAGTAGAGAATGACTATTTTGCCTGGATAATTGATTCATGCACCACTAACCATGTTTTTCTCATTTCAAGGAATTAATTCTTGTATAAAGGGTAATTGTGGATATTCCTTAAAAATAACTACCCTCCTAATGTTGTTCATGTAGTTAACATAATCTCCCGATTTTATTATCATTTTAGATTTTGTTTTAACCACATTTCGAATTAATCTCACCTTAATTAAATATTCAGATTTTTCTACCAAATTTATATTTTAAATATCCATATATTATTAAATTTTATTTTATCCATATAATTTATTATAATCTTTGAATGGTTTTTCATTCCTTTATAGGTATTCAATTTTATTTAACTCTCTGGATTGTTTTTCATAATTTCATACATCCATTCTTAATAGATTAGTTGTATATTCTCATATTCTTAATAAATTAGTTTTATATACTGTTTTTGCTATTATTTTAACGATTTCGAAAAAAGAAATATCACTTCGTTTTGTTACTCACACAAAGTGTTTATCAGTTTAGGTTTTGTTGTGGTTTCTTTAACAAACTACTGTTTTTGTTGTGGTTTTACAAAGGATTAGACTTCTCTTTGATGGTTGATTGGATGAGAATTCTCACTACCATGATTTTTGAAATTTTGAGTCGTATTCCATCAAATTATCATTCCAACAATTTGTGGAATATATCCAAGGTAAAAAAATTTCCTGAGTTAACTATATTTCGTTTGACAATGTACCGAATTGGTTCTGCCAATTTGAATCTTATTAGGATTGTTGAAGATAAAGATATTTGTGGTTGATGTCAGTTTTATAGAGTCTCCCAAAAAATACCAGGTAAATGTAGAATAAAAACACGTCGAGTTATGTATATAAGGTAATTACTGCCTAAAAACAACTGTCCTCCTAATTTTGCTGTAGTTGACATACTCTCCATATTTTATTAATATTTTAGATTCTGTTTAATAACTTTTCGAATTAATCTCAACTTAATTAAATATCTAGATTTTTCTATCAAATTTATATTTTAAATATCCATATATTATTAAATTTTATTTTATCTATATATTTTATTCAAATTGTTGAATGGTTTTTCATTATATTCAATTTTATTCAAATCTTTGAATTGTTTTTCATAACTTTATATATCTATTCTTAATAAATTGCTGTATATTCTCATATTCTTAATAAATTAGTTTTATATACTGTTTTTCCTATTATTTTAATGATTCGAGAAAAAAATATCACTTCGTAAAAAAATGGTCATAACTTTTGTTACTCATACAAAATATTCATTGATTTAGGCTTTGTTGTGGTTTTTTAGCAAGCTACCGTTTTTTCTATGACTTTACAACAGATTAAACTCCTCTTTGATGGTCGATGAGATGAGAATTCTCACTATCATGATTTTCAAAATTTTGAGGTGTATATTCCATCAAATTCATCGTTCCAACAATTTGTGGAATATATCCAAGGTAAAATTTTTCCCGAGTTAACTATATTTCATTTGACAATGTATCGGATTGGTTCTACCAATTCAAATCTTATTAGGGTTGTTGAAGATAAAGATATTTTGTGGTTGATGTCATTTTTATCAGAGTCCCCCAAATTGATGAAACAACAAATACCAGTAAGTGTCGAATAAAAAATAGGGTCGAGTTATGTATATAGGATAATTACTAATATTCCTTAAAAATAACAGCTTTCCTAATTTTGGTCATATAGTTAACATAATCTCCATATTTTATTATTATTTTAGATTATGTTTAATCACTTTTCGAATTAATCTCAACTCAATTAAATATCCATATTTTTCTACCAAATTTATATTTTAAATATTCAAATATTATTAAATTTTATTTTATCCATATATTTTGTTCAAATCTTTGAATGGTTTTTCATTACTTTATACGTATTCAATTTTATTCGAATCTTTAAATTGTTTTTCATAATTTTATGCATCCATTCTTAATAAATTAGTTGTATATTCTCTTATTCTTAATAAATTAATTTCATATACTATTTTCGCTATTATTTTAACAATTTGTAAAAAAGAAATATCACTTTGTAAAAAAATTGTCATAACTTTTGTTACTCACACAAAATGTTCATCGATTTAGGTTTTGTTGTGGTATCTTTAACAAACTACTGTTTTTTTTATATGGCTTTACAACGGATTAGGCTCCTCTTTAATGGTCGATAGGATGAGAATTCTCACTATCATGATTTTAGAAATTTTGAGGCGCATATTCCATCAAGTTCATGGTTCCAATAATTCTTGGAATATATCCAAGGTAAACTTTTTCCCTCTAGTGAGTTAATTATATCTCGTTTGACAATGTACCGGATTGATTCTACCAATCCGAATCTTATGAGAATTGTTAAAGATAAGATATTTTGTGGTTGATGTCAGTTTTATCAGAGTCTCCCAAAATTGATTTATGTGTAGTGGTTGACCATGTCTCATTTGTTGCCCCGAACACTGAAAATACACTGTATTTGAATAATGAATTAGCAAACATTGATCATTCTTCCCAACCTCCTGAGGGCAACACTGAAATAGTTGATTTCCAAGATTTTGATTCCTTTCAATCTTGTATTCTAGAAGTAAGTTTGTATTGAAGAAAGCAGTTTATTTCTTGTACACGTAGATTAGAAACTTTGTCAGAATGTATTGTTTAGTGTGTGATAGTTATCTAGGTAGAATGTTTTGTTGTTTTCAAACGGTTTTGAAACTCACACCTTTAGAATTCCATGTGGGGGTAGTTTTGACAATTGTTAATCATTATTTTCTAATTTTATAATTCGTTTTTCTACTTTTATAATTTTAAAAAGTTTTTGCTATTTATTCAAATGAAAACTTAAATTTTGCTATTTATCCGGTCAGCCTACATATTTTCTGTTGGTAACAACTTGGATTGAATTTTGTGTAACCCAACTTCTCATCTTTTCCATTTTTTCCTTGTTATATATTATGGAATACATTGTGTTCTACTTCTAAGTTACCATTTGAAATCCTTAGGTGTTTTAGATGCTTTACTTATCTGGCGTATATCATTTAGTGTTTGAAGGCCCATTATCCTATCTCACATGTTTCATATCGTCATTTTCCTTCCGCGTATTGTTATCATCTTAATGCTTTAACATATTCGATCGTTTATACTCGATCAGAACTCTCTAAACATCAGAACTTCCTACATCCTATATCATCTAAACGCCCCAGACAGTACCTTATAAGTTCAAATCTTAGTTCTGAAATCCCAAAAACTTAGCCATTTTAGCTAATGTCAATTAATGGAATTTTTCATCCTCTTTTCAATCTAATGGTAGATTTGATATTTGTACTTAAAAACAAGGTAGGTTTGTCCAAATTTGGATTATTATTATTATTATTTTAACAATTAGCTTTATAAAGTACTAATTTGGTAAACAGACCCCGAGGTACCATGCATATTGAATTGAACCCATTTGCAACAACTTTCTAAAGATGGGTTTAGATCCAAAATAATATCCAATCCAAACCCAACCTACTCTAGCAACTTAATTATTACTGCTTTAAAAATCACATTTACTCCCCAAACTTTCGTAAAACTAATAATTTAGTTCCTGAACTTTTGTTTGTGATTTAACCCATGTACTCAATTTTATAACAATTTAATTCTCGAACTTTATTTTGTAACAGTTTAATCTTTGAATTTCAAAATCTGTAACGACTCAGTCTCTATAGTAAAAATTAGTGGTGAGAGTTAATGAGATTTTTCGCATAAATAAATTGATAGACTAATTAGAGACATTATTATCATAAAATAAAAGGTGTACATCATAGATTAATAAAAATTAACATCTTATTTTGATGATCTTTTTTATACGAGGGACTAAATTGAAACAAATTTAAAAGTATAAGAACCAAATAGTTATATACTAAAATTTAATGACTAAATTATTACAAAACTAAAAGTAAAGGAACTAAACCGTTCAAATCAAAATTCATGGACTAAATTGTTACTTTCATGAAAGTTTAAGGACCAAAAGTATTTTTCTTGACCGTATTACTTTCATAGTTTTAAATGGTGTGTAATCAAAGTTGCTTTAATTAACCATTGCATTTATGACAACTAATTATTATGCCATAATTCAAACTATTCCGATTAAATTTGTTATTATATTTGACAACAATGGTTCCACTAGAAACGGAAAATATCACAAAATAATTCAAAAACTAAAAGATTTTTTATGGATGACCTCTTTATCAAAATTTTCTATGGATGATCTTTTTGCCATGTGAAATATCAGTTATATCTCTACTTTTTAAAACTAAACGATACAATCAAAGTCGGGCACCTATTCCATTGTCGATGACACCGAAGTCTTCACGCATTATGACTAGTCGACTGTCTTGTTTAATTGATTGGTGAATAGTATGAAGTGCATTTTAAGCGAAAAGAAGGAATCGCACAATATAAAAAATGCAACAATCCTAATTACTTCATATACTACTGTGTAAAGGGATTTGTACTTGCATTCAAGGTACGTACTTATTTTTTCAATTGAATTCAATACATATTCAATGGGTTTGTGATAAATTATGTATGTGTATCAAGTGCTTTTTTTCCCTCATATTGTAGGCTTGGGCTTACGAAACACTATCAACATCCAATAAGTTCATAGCCACCAAAGTGAGCAAGAATGCAATACCACAAATTCTTATGAGGATGTGTTCTCAAGTTCCATCGTATAAGTCGTTGGAGAAGAATGTATTCCAACTGAAAAATGTAATCATCTCTTACCGTTTTTAAATGATCACTTATAGTTTATTAATTATCACCCATATTGTAATAAATGATCGTTTAAATCACACTAAACAATGCCTTACATATTTCTAAACAATCACTCATCTAAATCTTAACGATTGTTTTTTAAATGATCACTTAAATTTTACTAAACAATTTTTTAGAAAAATCATGAGCGTCATTTAGAAAATCATGAACGATCATTTAGTAACTAGTAATTTATTTCGATAGAGTAAAGATGCAAAATGAGGAAGCTAACATAATCATTAAGTACTCTAATTACACTTAATTTGAGTTCAAAGCATGCTAAAAAACAGTTTTTCTGAAACAAGGGTTTCTAGAATGTATATCTTTGTAGGTTCCCTTTTGATCCTTGCTCTCTACATGAAATTGGATCTCCAAATCACCATCGAGAGGATCTTCTCTATTATTCTTAGTCTTGAATTGAGTGGTAAAAACTCATATTGAGATGGATTAAGATGGAATTGGAGAGGTTTTTGAGCAAAACTCATTTTTGCATTAAAATCTCATAAAATTAGATTGCATGACCTTCAAAAACTTGAAAAATAAAGTATTTGTCAATTTGAATCATGCAAGCACTCACTCATTCAACTAATTGACACTTCAATTCACACTAAGTGAGTGGACAAGGTGTTGAATTTGTGGAGAAATCCACCAACTAGTTGGAAATACTTGGATAAATCCACTAAACACAATTTTAATTTTAATTTAATTCATTTTTTCCAACTTAATTAAATTAAATTAAAATTAAATTTCTAAATTAAAGTTCCTAAATTGAAATTGATTTAATTTAAATAATTAATTAATTAAATTAAATTAATTAAATAAATAATAATTTAATATCAAACATTAAATTAATAAAACACCTAATTCAAACATGAATCCTATTTATGTAATCAATATTTAAATATTTTAAACTCTCTAATTACGTTTAATTTCGATAAAATTAAACGTTAATTATATCAAATATAATTATCCATAACCTTAAAAATGAATTTGAACATTTCAAATTCCAAACCCTAATTTTGAATTTGAACACTTCAAAATCACCCAATATTTTAATCCAATGGGTAATGTTTTACGAGCTAGTAAATGGGTAATGTTTTACGAGCTAGTAAAAGGGCCTTATGAACCTACAGATCATAAGCTCCAACGATTTGAGATTAATTGGCTAAGCTCTTTAAACCAAATTAACTAATATTCGTTAACCATCGAGACATATTTCTATCCACATGATTTAACCATAATCAGTAAATCAATCCTTCACAGGTCGTTCGTATTTACAGCTACGTCAAAATTACCATTTTACTCCTGTAAATACATCTTGTTTCTTAAGCTCCCATTGATCCTCTATTGAACAATTGGTTTATAGTTCAATTAATAAACCATGTCCCTCTCGACCACGAGAGGATGGGGCCCCTTTGTTCAAGACCAGGAATCAATACTTAAGGGAACAACCTATCTGCTAACTCTTGTAAGAGTGAGTTTTATCTTGCAGGACTATGTCCCCGGCTATCTATCTAGTCTTATCCCAAAATGAGAGACATGTTGAGTAGTGTTGTTGAACTACTCTCACTAAGTAGTGTTGTTAAACTACTCTCACTAAGCAGTGTTGTTAAACTACTCTCACCTATGCAAATCAAAGGATAATCCTGAATAAACAGGAATTCATAGTTAACTCAAGATTACGATTGAGTTACCCTAGGTCATCGAATTAAATTAATCAGTTTTAACAATAAATGGTTGTTATAAAGAAAAGTGACTATTTCATGGTCCTATCTTATGCAAAACTCTTTTGCATAGGATGCTCCCCAATCGCATGTCTCCACATGAACGATTTCGAGACACATCGTTTGTATCAATAAACAAAGTAGGTTGCATCCATAATGTCTCCAAGATGAGGTACCTAATCTCATCCATATACTTATAGACCTTTTTGGCTATATACTATAATTCGATCCTCTTTTATGTCTTTACATAAAGTTACCGTATTCATACTATAGTCATGGATTCATTTTTTGGATTTTATAACATAATGCAATTTCAATTTCAATAACACTTTTATTGAATAAATTCTTCAATAATACTTTTATTGATAAATATAATGTTTCCATGATTACGAACTGCGAGTTTTAGGATAATCCCAATATATTTCATATGTACTAACTTGTTTACATCATTCACATGTGGACTATTGTTGTGTCGAGACTTACCAACAGTACATGAGATGAGGTATAAGGAAGATTGACTAAGAGGGGTGGATCTGACGTAAACGAACAAGCAAATAAGACCTGATGAGAATAGCACTGATCGACACTCCCTCGATAGCCATATTGACTACCAGGAGACGTCTGGGGGTCATAATATATTCGATGAATATACTCATGAAGATAACCCCCCTCAGTCATCACATCCATTTTTAGAGCTACCTATGATTGAGCATTCCTTACAGCCAAATGTGGAGTCAGATCAATCATCAGAAGGGAAAAAAGAGGCAAGTTGATTCTTCAAACAAGCACTCTAAGTCAATAGGAAGACACAAGCATTCAAGGTCTTATAAGATCCTGAAAGGGGAAATATTAAAAGTTCGCAAGGATTTGGCAAACCTGGCGATTATTGTCCGTCAAATGGGTGATGCGTTTAATCAGCAACATGAACGTATTACCCAAGAACTGAATGAAATAAGCCTCTTAGTTCAATCTTTGAGGTATGCCATTGTTAAAACGTCAGAGTGATAAACAATCATTTAAAGTAAGCTAAACGATCATTTAGGCATCGTTTAGTATTTCTAAAACGATCGTTAAGCTATTCCTAAATGATCGTTTAACTTCTTCTAAACGTTCGTGTATGATTATCTAAACGATCATTTAGGTCGTACTATCATTTATAAATTTTTAATCGATCATTATTGTTGATTCTTTCGTTTCTTCAGGATAGCAAAGACCCTCATGATGATGAAATGGACAATAATGATGGAGGGTGATCAAGAACAACAAGAAGCAATTAAAATTTAAGCAATGATTTAGATAATTTCTAAACGGTCATTTAGACTAAGGTGGGCGATTGTTTAAAAATGTGGAACATCGTTTAGTGTGATTTAGACAATTGTTTGTTACAACATGAGCGACCATTTAATAAATTATAAGCAACTGTTTAAAAATCGTAGGAGATGCTTACTTCTTTTTTTTTGTTGGAATACATTCCTATCCAACAACTTATACGATGAAGCCTGAAAACACGTCCATCTAAAAATTCGTAATATTGCCTTCTTGTTATTAGATGGGTGTTTTGTAAGCCCAAACCTACATAATAACTTATCACCAACCCATTGAATTAGAGTTAATAAAATTTCCTCGTGGATCGGGTCCCCTCGAGACAGGAAAGCCCTAATTTGACCCGGAATTAGGTAGAGATCCCCAAACCGGGGACAGGGCGAGGATGGGGAGGGTGTCCCCGCCCAGATCCCGACCCCATCCTGATTAGGTTTTTAAATATTTTTTCCATATATATAATTAGATTTTTAAAAAGGACCCATGGAGAAACAAAGGGGAAAACAGGGAATGGGTCCCCGTAGGAACCTATTTTCCCGATGTGGAATCCTCGCCTCCAGCCCCGCCCCCGCCCCCGCCTTTAAATGGTGGGGACAAGGGTAGGGATGGAGATAAATTCACCCATCGTGGAAGGGGATGGGGAGCCCCATTGCCCCTACATTGAATACATATTAAATTCAATTGGAAAAACAAGTATGCACTTGGAATGTAAATACAAATCCCTTTATATTGTAGAATGTGACGTGTTTAGGATTTGTTGCTTTCTTTATATCGTGCGACTCCATTCCCACGTAAAATACACTTCATACTATTCAACAAACGTTCAAATAAGACAGTCGAGCAGTTATAATGCCTAAAGATTCGGTGTCATCGACAATCCTAAATGTCTTGACGTCGAATTGTTTTTTCTTGTCTTTTCCCATCATCACAACTTCGATACATCTTCATCGTTTGTAAACCTGAATTTTTCAAAAGTCTCAACATCCTTGCAAAGTTCTTCCTTCTTCTCATTTGGGTTCTTCGACCCGAGCAATAGATGTCGTAGTCTCTCACCGCTTGTATTTCTTTCAATTGTTTCCTCAGTCGACCACAACTCAGTTATCAGATTAAAATCATCTTGGGTGAATGTTACTTTTTTTCTCCAATATGTTGAAGCTTATAACATCCAAGTTCTCATCGCTAACCTCCATTAACAAAAAAAAAAAAAAAAAATGGTGGAACAGCTGCCCATTAAACACGAGGTCCACGTCCAGCAGTGGATCAAAGCATGTTTTCCTAAACATCACCATTTGCTCTATGGTAAGTTTCTTCTTGTAGACCATGCAAGAGACGGTAGTAAGAAAATATTTCTCAACAAGGACGACCATCTCAGTAAACTATAACAAACATATACATACATTGTAGCAATAAGTAAAAGATCGTTTAATAAAAACCTAAACAATCATTTACAATTAATGATCGCTTGCACAAAAAATTAAACAATCGTTTAACCTAGGTTGGACGACCATTTAACCTAAGTTGGGCAATTGTTTAACCTTAGTTGGGCAATCGTTTAACTAAAGTCAGGAGCTCGTTTAATTAAAGTTAGGGAATCGTTTAATAAAGCGATGAGCAATCAATTTCGTTAAAGTAAGCGAACTCTAAACTATTTTGTTACGACTGAACGAAAAGATCAACATGCATTGAAGGAAACGAGTAAAATACCTCTCAAATCTCGAGAACAGTGATGGAAAATGTGTAGAAACGATCGTGAGCAGTGATGAACTAATTGAGACGACATCAAAGACGAATGAGAGTTGAGAGAAAACTAAAATAAAAAATCGAGAATGTGAACGATCCCTTACTAAAATGATGGAATAGGCACCCGACTTCAGTTATATCGTTTTGTTTTAAAAAGTCGAAGTATAACTGATTTCACATGACAAAAAGGAGATCAATCATAGAAAAGTTTATAGAAAGAGGTCATCCATTGAAAAATTTTAGTTGCGAATAAGTTAGAAATACTTTACCTTCCCAAAAAATAAAAAAGGAAAAGAAGAAGAATTATTTTTATAAAGTTCAGGCTGTTGGTGTTTCCGAAAAAAAAAAAAGGGTGCTATACTCACATACATTCCATAATATCCCAATGAAGAGATTAAAAGAGAGGAAAAAAATAAAGCCAAGTACATTTTTTTCTTTGAAATTTGAGCTTGGATCTTGATTACTTAGAAGTGTTCTTCAGTCTTTAAGATTTGAAAAATAATCGTCTTCGAACTCATTAAACCACTAGGAAAATGATATTGTTTCTACTCATTAGTTTTGCCAACGAAGATAATTTCTTTTAGTTTCTTTTGCTACTTCTTCTCAAATAGTCATCTCATTATTATCCAATAAAAAATTATTTGCCCCATCATTTTATTTTATTTTTTTTTGTTAGTATAACCGTCAAAAGAATAGTACGCTCAGTACTTGAAACCATTTTTCATATTGGAGTTCAAAACTTCAAGACTTTCGAGTTTGGATTAGCATACAAGTAGACCTCCTTTTCTACACTACCATTTATGACCATGTGGCCCGTCCCAGGAGAAGGGAGCTGACTCTAAGAAGAAAAAATCTTTTTATTTGGCAAGGTTTACATGAGAGATCGAACACTCAAAACTTACTCCGAGGATTTCTTTTGGTGATGTCACTGAAATGGTGTGTTCTTTGCAAAAAGCAAAAGGACAATTCCATCTTCCGTGGGTTTACTCGTTTACTCTCTTTGGAGTCAATTTTTCTAGACCCTTGAACTTGATCCAAATCATAACAGAGCGAAGAGGTGCTCCTAAACCCTCCTTTTTCACCATAAAGAGTTTTGTGGTAGACTTTAGTAAGGAATAAGAAGTTATAAAGTCTAAAAAGTTGTGAACTCTTTAGGTCTATAGTGTAGGAATTGATAAGTTTTTTGGTGGTAGAACTCACCAACTCCTTGGGCCAAACAAGGAATAGAGTTTATAACTCCTACTTCACAAAAATCAATTCGAAATTGAAAAAATTGGATCATAAAATTACAAAACATAATTTTTTTGAATTGGATCAATACTTCCAAACTCCTTAGACTAAACACACCCTAAGATGTTGGCTACACTTATATTTATGAACACTCATTAATCAGACTTTTTGGTCTCTTCCTTTGAATTAGAGTCCAATCTTGTAAATAGTGTCAGAATTTTCATTCGTGGGCTTGTTCTTTGCAATGTCTTTGTACATTATTTGATTTCTCTCAATTTCTAATAAAATAAAGACAAAGGGAGAAAAAATAACCAATCAATCAATACATCATCAATTTATTACTATTAACACCCAAATAAGCAAATAATCGTGAAGCAACTCAAGACAATCGTTATTCAAATTATCAGATGCTAAAAGACATGAAAGATAAATTGCACCCAGCAAGAAAACCATTGCTTCACCTACCTGACACAAAATAATCTTATTTTACAAACTAGTTTGAACTACCACCATTTTTTTATTATTAGAAAAAAAAATATTAAACAAAAAGATTGTATGCACACGTACAGCTATTACCTCCATATCCCTCCATAAGTTCGAAATATTCCTTTAAATCGTGGGATCCAAATATGCATCACATTGGGAGACAATTAGGTTCAAATCAAATGATGCTTCTTCATTTAGATCAAGCCTGAAAGTGTGTGAGAGAGAGAGAGAGAATATTCAGTGAGAAACCTAAAGCTCGAGAAAATGCATAAGAACTACTTAAAAGGCAAAAATAGTAAAATTTTTGGTCCCCTCATTTCAAGTTCAACTCTTCCATGGCTGTTTCTAGCTGTAAAGGGATCCCAAAGTCTACTCTTCTCAACACCATCTATTTTCATCTTTTTCCCCACTATTAGCAGTCCACTTTGAGATTTAGATTTCTCCCACGGTTGTGATTGTATTTTATCTTTTTGTTTTTTTCGAATTAGTATATCTCTTACAAGAAAAAGAAAAAGGGAAAAAGAAAGCAACATTAAGACATATCTGTCTTAAAATAATCACACGAACCAGCCTGGCATGACCGCACAGCAAGAAGACTTAAAAGGGAGGAAACGTAGAGATGTTTGCCCGCGTCCACAATTCAAAGACAAAGCAGAAAAGACTAAAATAAGAAAATTATGCTCACAGTGAAATTCAATCCAATCATGGAGGTCCCTGCCACGTGTTACTTTCTTACACCACTCAACTTAACAGCGAAGGCAGAAATGTTCAGTATTTCACATCGACTTCAAAATTGTAATAATAAATAGATTATGAGATTAATTACCTATTAAACCAGCACAATGATCAAATTATAAAAAACAGGAAAAATCACATGAATTAGATTTGTAATTTAACCCACATTTTGCAATATCTACTTCAAATAAAATATTGTAAAGAATAAGGTATTCTGTATAGAAAGAATATTATAATGTTAGTAAAGTTTATCCAATGTAGCCAGCTACATCAGAAGCCCAGGCAACAAACGGTCCCCACACATAAAACAATGAGACACATAGGGGCCTCTCAACCTACATGCTGTTCTAGATTTAAGTTCCTCAACTTCTTCCATTCTAAGCGACAAAAGAGTATTAATGGCGAAATGGTTGGATAAATCTGTTTCTTCCCTCTTAATCAATCCACATACTTTGGCTACCATTTTGAGCAAAAGAAATATAAATATAGCATATAATTGTATAAAAGTAGGGGAAGAAACCAATTTCCATAGCTCTATAGTTAGAGCTCTAATTATAATTATAATGCTAAATTCTGAAAAAGGATAGTAAGATAAAAGGGGAGAGACTAAAGAAAAGTATATGGAGGTGTGACCCCACCCGTGTGGGTGAGGCCACAAGAAAAGGACATTGGACCAGTTAACAAGTCACCTACACCTGCCACCGAATCCGCTTCTTTAACTTAAAAGAGTCCAGGACTTTACTTCTTATCAAAACCCCTTTAAGATTCTTCCAATACTACAATTTGGTCCTCCAGCTCACACAAATTGGAGTATTTTAGAAACAGCCACTCGGTCCCTTTTGGCCACTATTGGCAATTCCGGATAACTTTCTAATAATTTATACACACACACTAACACTAAGCCTAACCCACATGCCCCCAATATTTTCTTGATACCCTTCTTCTTTCTCTCAAAACGTAGACCACACTTTCTGATCTTAGCAATAAAACACATACATTTAGGATAAAGAAGTTCCAAAAATGCTTAAAGCCTGAGAATTCAGATCCAATTTGAACAGAAAAGCCCTTGAGACAAGTGATGCATGCTTATAAAGTTATGTTCTGGTGCATCAATAAACACAAATCTAGAAATAAGTCAAAGTGAGAAAAATATGGAATTGTAACCGTACCTTTCAATAAAGAGAGGAGTTCTCCAGAGCCAAATATGTTGTGCAGAACGCTTGCAGCAAAAAAACTCTGTTGGACCAGCCAAGGAAATTCCTTGTCGTTAAACATCTTGATCACTTCAGGCAAGATCACCATGTGAATGATAGGATGGCTACACTTGAGAGTATAATTGTACCAAACTAGCAAAAGCTTAGAAACAGAGCAACAAATAGAATTGTTTGATCGAAAATTTTAATACATGGAAAACCACCATCAAGTATCCATTCATAAAAGAATGTAAAGTCTGTACAAACAAATCGAATAGCCCGTTTTTTCCCTTTTTATTTTCAGACCCAGGAAAAATCGTAAAATAGGATACACATCGCCTGGAAGATGGAGTTAGAAGAAGAAGCACAAACTAACTGGAAAGAGACGGAAAAACACCGAAAAATAGGACTAAAATTGAAAATTTTATCAAGAAAAGCGTCAAAAAGGTCCTGCGGGGAAATTTACCAGCGACATCATATATGATCTGAGATATCACCAGGAGTATCCGTACAAGTCGTATGGTGACCATAGAACGTCTAGTGGGCATGGTTGTTTGGAGTCCAACCTCAACCATGGCTTCCCACTGCCGGACCAATGCAAGAGGCTTGTCGGACCCGGGTGGAGGTCACGGCAACTGCCTCTAACGTTATCACCTCCTAAACCATGCTGGTTCCACCGGTGCTCGATGGTCGCCACGTTTCCGGCGAAAACCAACAGGAATGGCGGCAGTGACCCAAGTTCATAGATGCGATTACTCTTCTGAAGCTTCATCCACCATTCAATCTTCTCCGTGTACCCACCATTCCTCCACTTAACCAAATCTATGACCATAACGCCGGTGTTGAAATAACAGGGTTTTCTTCCAGCAAATGTGCCGGAAAATCTCTCATCAGACCAGAAACGTGCTGTGAAATACTTGCTGAAATTGGCATGACAATACTCAGGAGCCCCGATTGTCCACTCACCCAAACTCGTCGTCCATAGCTTTCGGATATCATCCACCACAATAAGATCAGAATCCAGGTAAATTACCTTCTTCACACAAGACTCCAGCAACCCAGCCAAGTAATTTCTAGCATAATTAAGCGGCTGCTCCAGCGCTTGCCTGACCGAAGTGGAGATCAGATTACGGACAATCTCCGGATCAAAATAGTACACTTTGAAATTCAACTGAGGGAAGGTGGATCGAACGAAGTCCTCGAGATTGGTATCCGAAACGAGGAAATGAAAGAAAACACTCTCTGGACATAGCGAGTTTCGAAGAATCGAATTGACGGCCGCAACTGAGCCACGAAGGTACTCCACATCAAGCGTAATGGCAACGTGTACCAAATTCGGATCGCACACACCAAACTTCCCAGAAAATTTCGGATCACCGCCTCCGCATTGAGCCGCATTGCGAAATGTAGATGCCTTTCGGAAGGAGAATCTGTTCAACGATCTGGAAAAGGCAGTATCAACAGGCAAACGAAGGTAAAAATCGAGATGAGAAGATCGAATGGCTTCAGCCGGAGGAAATGATTGTAAAGCCGGAGCAAGCACAATCATCACCATTGCGGCGGAGAAAAACCCGGATAATCTCATCAACCAAAGCATATTCACCCTATAAACCCCGTTTTTCTTTTTCTTCCTCCACTTCAAACCAAATCGATCTACCAAAATGGGAAAAAAACACGTTCGAAGGAACGGTAGGGTTCCTTTAACGTCCTCCAGAGCTCTCGAGAAATCAATAGATCAAGAAAAACACCAACACAACATATAAGCCCTAAACGAGATCGAATCGACCTTTTTCCTCCGTGGGAGTGCGTATCAAAGCGAAAAAGTATGCCGTGGGAACAAAGCAAGCAGAGAGGATAAAAAGGCAAAAGAAGCAGAAGAAGAAAATGATGATGATAACAAGGATATAGAGGTGGGCATTGAAGAAAAATCGGACCTCAAAACAAACGCCGGAGAGAGAAGTTCACCGGCGGCCAGTCTGCAGTACGATACTCTCTCTTCTTCTTCTCCTTCTCCTTCTCCTTCTCCTTCTCCTTCTCCCTCTCCCTCTATTACTCTGTCGGTTGCAGAGCAATGGAAGAAGACAAAGCTGCAGACGCACAAAGTGGTAGAGCGAATAGACCTTTTCTTTTCAGATCTCCACATGGCCTAAATATTAATTATTAAAGTCTTTGGGGGGTTCGAGGGTCAATTACTACTTTTGTTCTTTTATTATTTTCTTTCCTCAGCAATCAATTCTTTTCCGGTAAGATAATTACAAAAAGGAATGCAAATTATATATTCTTTTATAGCAATTTTTTTGCTGAATAAAATTATGAATATTGGTTGAGACTGATAGTTAGGTTTGGAGAAACATTTAAGATGTAGCATATATATTAATATAATTATTTGTTGTTATTTTCAGAATGGATAACAATTACCTCCATTTAGCAATATTAGACCACTAATTTAACCTAATTATGTTAGTTAAGACCTATACTCTCAACTAACACAGGTTAAATATTTGAATATTCCACTCAAAAACTATAGAATATAAAAAGAAGATATTTGAGTCAGTTTGCTCGTGAACTCTCTTCTTTTTTCGTTAAATTTAGTGACAATAAACAAATACTATATGATGGAGCTCAAAACTCAGAATTTTTATCTTTCCTTTTTGCTCTTATTTTTTCAAAATGTCTATTCTATCCTTATATCTCTTTATTCTAAAACCCTATTCTTAAACAACAGATATCTTATCTATAAAAAGATGTAAATCTTATCAACATAATGAATAATTATTATTATACGTTCTAAAACTATCTGTTGAATAGAAGACTACCAATATCTAAATCCTAACAATATAATGAAGAGTTATAAATAGAAAATTGTTTGGGAAAGTAACGAAAATTTTTATATGTCTTCCAAATATCTTTCAAAAGAAACTTTGATGTGGTGATCCTCTTCAAAGAAGATTGTTTTGTCCTTAATTAATGTGGCTAATTAATGATGTTTGTTATTTTAATAGATATTTTTTTTTTATTTGAAGGCATTTGATTGAGAGGATTATTTATCTGATTCACTTCTCACAAATTTGGAGGGACAATTCACAACTCCTATAATTTTATGAACTTCTTTCATAAGTTTTTGCAAGTTTCTTTCCTGTGTGTTTATTTGATCTTATTATTTTAGTTTTGGATTCAATTTAGTGGCTTATTATTTTTTTTCCCTATATATTACTTCCTTAAAATTAAGGATGCGTGCTTATTTGATCTATTTAATTAATTTATTATTTTCTAATACTTTTATTGACTTTTTTTTTTTTTTTTTTGCATTAAGATGGAAAAGATAAAGAAGAACGGGAAGTCAAGTATAGATTTCATAGATTATGATCTCTATCCAAATTGTTTTTTTATGTAATTGTAATGGATATAATAGATTCAGATATAAAAAAAGCGAGAAATTTAGGGGAGCGGAAGGAGAAAATTAGTAAGAAGTAAAATTGATTAAATCTTCTTAATTTTAAAAAACACAAATTTCATCTTTCTCCTTTTTTGTTAATTTAAAACAAGATACGTTAGTGAGCAATCTTTACTTTTCTTAAGTTAATGAAGTAAGATAACAATTTTATTATTATTATTATTATTTTGTGTTTTTACCTTCTTGAGAGAATGTACGCTACTTGACATTTAGAAATTATATTAAAAATAATAATTATTAGCTTTTTTCTATATCAAATACAAAAAAAAAAAAAAAAAAAAAATTGCATGAGTTTTTTTAAATGAAACATTTTAAATAATCATATAAATGTTAAAATTATAATAATGAGATTTGTGAAGAAAAAAATTGTTTGAGGTTTTATTTTTAAAATTTTTAGATGAAGTATATATTTTCCATTTTAAATGTAGCACAATAGCAAAACGGTTGGTAAAAGTATCTTTAACCACAAAAATTCATTTCCTTTTTTTTTTTTTTTCTGCATAATTTTAACATATAAAATCCAACCAATATTTGAAACACACACCAAAATAAAATCATAATTTATGTGTAGATAATAAAACACATCTATTAAAAATTTATATATAATGATTTTAGAAGTTTGTAGAATTTGGAAGTTAGCACAATTGGAGCAACTCAAGAAATAGACAATGAAAAATATTATAGTATTTTAATAAATAACATTATATCCAAATACTTTAAATATTATTTTTATATCCTAAATCTATATTAAAATTAATATTTATAACCAATCATGTTAGAAAACAAATACATTTTAACACACTCCATCAAAAATTAAAGAAAAATGATAATCATAATACCTCTAGTTTTTGAATTTTCAATGTTTCTTTTTTAAAGAAATAAACGTACTGAAATTTGATCATTTATGTATATTTACCAACATTTTTTATTTTTATATGTAAATCATGAAAAGTAGTATCAACTCAAATGGTTGTGTCCCGTTGACATTAAAAGATACGTAGGAATGCAGGCTATTTAATTACTGAATTGTAAATTTATTTTGACACGTCTTCGTTTTTTTATCTGATTTGGTGATTAATAAGAAAAAGAAAAATGTATTCTTCTTATTTTTACTGGTTGGATTTTTTTTTTTTTTTTTTGTTACATGAAACAAAAGTGTAACAATCATGATAGACACGATGAAGGAAAATAAACTTTTTGCTTTATCAAGAGGACCATCATTCTCAATAAACCTTCAAATCAATATGATTTCAACTAGGATTAGGATAGACACGAATTGTCTTAAGATCAAATATCTTAGACAAAGAACAAATTCCTCACCCAGATTTGAACACTCTACAAGAAGGATGATGAATCTTATTTGAATGTTTCGGCATGCAAATTCAATAAGCTCTTTGGCAAAAAACAAGCACAAAAGTTAAAACTTAATTCATTAATCTACTAAACAACCTAAAGGCAAGACTTTAAATAGCCTCCCAGTAAAAACCTTAATACAACATAGTATAATGATAAAATTACCCCTACTTAAATGTCATAAAAAAAAAGATAAAATTGAAAAATGCTAAAATTACATAAAAAATTTATTAAATAAAATATAAATAATAATTTTATGTCAGAACGGTTCATATCAGTCGATCTTAAAAATGATATAATTATTTATAAATCAGGATATGTGTAAAAACAAATATAAATATTTAAACTAATAAGTATTAAAACTATTTAAATGACACATAATTATTCAATAATTCAAAATATAATAGTTTCAATTTTTTAATTTAATTTGCACATTCTTTTATACAATGTATTTTATATCGAGTTTATCTAATTTGTATTTTGTAAAAAAAAAATAATAATAATAAAATAATTCTACATAGTTCAATTGATAACTTGATTATAAGTCAACTTTCAAGTTTGTTTATAAGTTCATATATACCTACTTTAAATATTGTAAATCACGTGCAACTCACATGTTATGAAACTAGTTGATATAAATGTATTCATGTGATTTATTTATGTGTATTTAATTACTATATGCACTCTACTAATATTTTTTAACCAGTAAAAATAAATGGTTAAAAGACAAGATATCCAAATTCCACTCTTGCTAATTGTTACTTTCCCAATTTTTATTATATGGATTCTATTAATATTTTTTTATAAATTATTTTAAATGATAAAATTACTTAAAATATTTTTAAATAATTATAAAATATCAAGTCTATTTGTCATAGACTACTATAGACTACTATCTCAGATAGATACACAAATAGATAGTGAAATTTTATTATATTTATAAATATTTTGATTAATTTTCTTATATTTAAAAAAATCTTATTTAATAATCAAGTAATCAATTGGTTATGACTAACAATATTGAAAAACATTTCAAATTAAAGCACCTATAAAATAAAATCATTTTTTTATAAATGAGTTTAATAAGTCGTAATTAGCATATACTCCACCAGAAAAAATCGGATGAGATTTAATTGATTATACGGAAAAAATAAAGTTTTGGAAAAGAAAGTAAAACGATTTTCAATTGGATGCTCAATTTGTCAAAAGCTTTTAAACTGGCCAAGAAGCTTTTCCAAAAGATTTATTAACATTAATAATGGTCCTTTTTAGAAAGCTATCCCAAAAGATTCCGTAAGAAGAAAAAAAAATAGTTCTACCTCTAGATTTTAATAAAATAAAGATTTAAATCCAACTCTACTTATATTTTAACTATTTGAAATTCAAAATAATTATAATTCCA
The DNA here is from genome assembly GCF_009727055.1 of Benincasa hispida. Taxonomy (NCBI): domain Eukaryota; kingdom Viridiplantae; phylum Streptophyta; class Magnoliopsida; order Cucurbitales; family Cucurbitaceae; genus Benincasa; species Benincasa hispida. Next base: position 36,316,284 of record NC_052359.1, read on the forward strand.
TGAATTTTCAGAATAATTATTATTTAACAAAAAAAGTAATTAGCTTGTATTGTTTTTTTTTTTAAGTTGAAGACTTACTTTAAATACTTCAATTTGTTGTACTATAAAAAAGAATAATTTTTATCATTATTTTGGTTATCACTATATTATTTTTCTATAATTTTTTCCCTTCAAAAATTATATTTTTAAAAATTTTTCTATTTAATATCTACATGTTAAAGTTAGGTCAGAATTTTCTCAAAAGGAAAAAAAAAAAAAAAGCTAGGTCAGTAATTTTTAGAAAAATAAAATAAAAGAACTAATAAAATTAAATGTAACATTATTTTTGTTTAATTGTATATATTTGATTAGTTAATGGGTCTATTCAGTTGGGTTTCTTGGTGGGTTAAGGGATTGAAACATTCAAGGGAGTGGTTTAAATATAAATTGATGGTATTACCCGATTTGTTTTTATCTCTTACCTTTTGGGTTAAACTTTGAGTTGTATTTAATAGGTAATGGTCATTTGATCTATTCTAACATTATATTTCTTCAAAAATTAAAATAATTAGGGTCTTATTACATGTAAAATTCAATTTTATATATAATCATTTTGTTAAATTTTTAATATGTTATTTGTTAGACACAAAATTTAACCTTTTTTTGAGATATTATATAACAAAAAAATTCTGAACTAATAATTGTATCATCAAATTTTGATTTTTATAAGTATTTCATTTTACACTCTTCCACTATATTTTGTTTGGATAAACATCATAAGACTTACAATTTTATTGATCAAACCGCCCAAATTTTGTAAGCTAATTAATTTAAACTCTCGATTAAGATTTTCTTTGAAAATTATCCATGTATCCATTCAAATAATCCATTTTATTAATCTGACATTTGAAGAAGTGTACACACGTATAAGCATTAGATGCATTGATAATTTTCAAATATAATCTTAATAAATGGTATAAATTGATTCACTTGTAATAATTTAAAAAGTTTAACTGAAACAATTGTTTATTTCACACGATATTTTTGAACTATATCTGAAGGAGGATATTAATTTATACATTTATGAAAATTTGGGGTTTAAATGGTAACAATTATTAGATTAAACTTAAAAAACTGTTTTTAATTTTTTTTGTTTAAACACTTTTGATAAAAAAAAAAAATGTTTAAAATAAAAACACCCATGTGTTTGTCAATTATTTCTCAAAAATTTTTTATGAATAAAATTTTGTGGTTTGTCATACACTAAAAGTATTTTTACTAATGTCAAATTATTATAAAGAACAACAGTTAAATATTATGAACTAATAATTTAAAATAATGGTTGTCGAAGTTGGCCAATGGTAGTGAGAAGTCGCATGACAGAGGTCGTTGGAGTTGATAGGCGGCAACAGTGGTTGCCGGATGTGGTCGCGGATGGTGGTGATGGAGCCGGAGTTGACCGATGGTGGTGGCTAGAGTTGGATGGCAGAGGGCAGTGGTAGCACGACAACATAGTGGAAATGAGATAGATGATTTTGAGGCGTTTTGGTAATTATAGAAATTAACAAACTATGAAGAGATTAACCATTAAACACTTAGAATTATTATTTTTTTTTTTAAAAAAAAGTTGATTTCAAGTATTTATCGTAAATCAACCTATTTTATAATTTTTTTTTAAAAGAAAAAGTCATTTTGAGTGGTTGGTAAACACTTGAATTTTTGTAAAATTATTTTTAAATTAAACACTTGAAATATTTCAAATACATTCTTAGTTCAAGGTTTAAATTGATATCCCAAAGTTTAAAAAGTTGTTCCTATTTTTAGTAAATAAAATTGAAAGTTTAAAGACTTGATAGACATCTTTGAAGTTCATGTTCAAGGACCTATTAAATAATACTTTTAAAGGTTAATGACCTTTTTAACATAAATTGAAAATTCAAAAACTACGATAACCGTTTAGTCTTTAAGTTTGATTTATAGAATACTCTTCTTCCCTTTTTTTTAAAAAAAAATGGTCCATAATTCACATCTGTAACTAGAAAAAATGAAAACATGGATTAAAAGTAACCAAACATCATTTTCAAAAATTTAAAACTAAATATTAGACCCCATTTGATAACCATTTTATTTTTTTTATTTTTGTTTTTGAAAATTAAGCATATAGACATTATTTCCACATCCAAATTTCTTTATTTTATTTACTTTTCACCCATAATTTTAGAAAAAGGCTTCTTACAAATTTGGCAAATTAAGTTTTAAAAATTAGGCCCATTGCCCAAACTTTTTACTTTTACAAAAATGGTAAAAAAACAACCACCGTATCTTGATACACTCACACTTATATCCTTAATACAATTGACACATTACTAATATACATATACATACTTGATATACTACTAATTTACATTTGATACACTGAAAAAATCTGCTATTATTATTTTATATTTGTTTAGATTTTGTTTATTAGTTATCCTTATTTAGAAAGGAAAGTCGTGAGGGATAAATAGTAAAATCATAAATTATGACATTTTTGTAAAAAGAAAAAAACCAACAAATCCTCCTAAAAGTAGATTTAGACATTAAAAGAAAACATTGTTTTTTAGTATTTTTGAACCCCAACTATTTCAAAAGTAACTATTTTTTTATTCTTCGCCCATTCTAAAACCTTGGTGGGATAACGTGAACCAAAGAGTACAAATAGAGATGTCTACGGGATGGAATGAGATCGGAAATGGCATTCTCCATCCCCGTCCTCGCTCCCCATTTCATTCCCCATCTCCGTGAAATTTCCTACGGAGATCGGGGCGGGGATTCCCCATGGGAAATTCGCGAGGATCGGGTTCTGGGGGGAATTTTTTCCCGTTACCTTTTTTTTTTTTTGTAAAAAGCCAATTAATTTAAATCACCAATGTAAACAAATTTCAATTAAATAATTAATTTTATCACTAAATTATTTATTATGGTTAGTTTTATACAACAATTTGAATTTAAAGATAAATTACTCAAATTTTGGTCTAAAAAAACTAATTAATTTTTTAGGAGAAAGAAATAAATATAAATCAAATTATTCACCTATATAATCTAAATTTAAATATATTCATTATCTTTCCCAATAAATAATCAAATTTGACATTTAAATATAATATTTATATAATAATAATAATAACATAACATTAGATAACTATACTAAATAAATAGGTCTAATCGGGGCGGGGCCAGGGCCGAGGGCGGGGACAGGGAATGCATTCTCCATCCTCGTTCCTATTTAGCTCATGGAAAATTTTTTTCCCCACTCCCTCCCCCATTCCTGCCCCGTTCGGGGCGGGCCCATCCCCGTGGGAAAATTGGTCATCTCTAAGTACAAAAAGCACCAAGGATGAGATGACTTAGACCATTAATTATAATAGTTATAGATTTCAGTTTTGGAATTTATTTTACTTTATAGTATTGTCTGATACACTCATGTTTTATATATGATATATTGTTAATATGTTTTTATTCATACTTATAAATGATATACACATATTTTATTTTAAAATAAGTTACTAATTGATATTGATTGTTATCAAATACATTGTTAATACACTTATAACGTTGATTGTCGTTAGATACCCTACTGATACACTCGTGCCTTACTTCAAGTATTTAATGGTTGATATTTGATACACTCATGTCTTGTATATGGTATACAGTTGATATACTCATACTTATAAAATGAAAGCATATGTTTACTTTAAAATATGTTATTGATTGAATATTACTTGTTATTGATATATTGTTAATATATTTGAAAGGTTGATTGATGTTAGATATAATATTGATACACCCTTATTTAACTTCAAGTATTTACTAATCGATGATTGTATACTAATGTCTTATATTTGATATATATTACAAATATACTTGAAATATTTAATGTTCTTACTCACTTATATTTAATAGTCTGTTGATAGACTAGAGATTTAATATATTTGCTAATTGATGTTTGATAGATTACTAATAATTTACAATTTTGATATATTGTTGATAAATGAAAAAATTTGAAAGACGCAAATCATTGTAAAAAATGTGGATAAAATAGGTTTGACTTTTAAAAATAAAAACAAAAAAATCAAATAATTACCAAACAGAACCTAACCAAACGAGTCTAAATTTGTAATTCGAATAATCTTCATATATTACCATCCTCACAAGATTCTGTTATAATAATACTCTTATGACCATAAGATTGTAAATAATTCTAGTCAAGTATTAGCTCTCTTATTCTATTCTATTTCTCTCAATCATATATGTACATTCCTTTTAATATAATTTAGGGATTGAAAAATATTGGAGTGTTGTTAGTCTTAGCCTATGTTGATGATTTCTTTGATGGTTGCGGGAAAAAGGATATTAATCTCATGATGATGAGCAATGAAAGTAGTTCCTTCGAGAAGATTCATCCCAAATTAGTGATGAAGGATATCTCCATCAACCATATAACCATTTTTTTAAACGTAGGATAGAATTGAATCTCTAATCTCAAGATCATTAGCATAAACTTTATTGCTAGTTGAGTTATGCTCATTTTATATTACAAAAGGTTTAACAATCAGAATTATGAAACATGGTAGAAAATAGCTTTCATGTAATTTGTAAAGGTTTTATTTATAGTAAAAAAAAAAAAAAAATTAAATGAGACAGAAAATGTTTTTTGGGAAAAAAATTGATACATATTTTCTAATGAAGTTCAATAATATGGAGGGTAAAGTGGAGATTTCTAACCTCTCATCTCTTAGTCAATAATATATCTTTCATGCTTATGTTGGAAAAAACTGACATGTTAAATAAATTAAAAGTGTCACTCTTTTATCTCATTATAAGAATTTTGGGATAGGTCAATGCTAATTTTTTTTATGCACCAATTTGCATTGGGGTATCATTTTTTTTTTTTTTTTTACGCAAATGGTTGCATGGACAAAAATGAGTATCTAATTGCAAACCAGTGCATCGACAAAAGTAGCATCAAAATTTACTGTGGAAAAAAAGTCCAGTGAAAAATTAGACTTTTACTGACTCATTGAAAGACTTCAACCAACATAACCTTGCATCAACTTAGGGTTTATGTTAACTTATGTTATGCATCAACTTATGTTAACTTTTTTGCTGACGCATGAAAAGATTTATTTCGACACAAACTTGCATCGGCATAGGGTTTAAAGTCACAACCCTTAGCTTCTCTTTTTTTCACACATTTTTCTTTAGCAACCCTCCCCTTTTTTTCCCTCTTTGCCTTCTCTCTTTTATTTTTCACCATGTCTGCATCGACCACAGTCATCATCACCAATCTTCACTAGGACACCTTCCTCATCACGTCGTCTCTATCGTTGTACATTTAGCGATAGTAAGAATTTTGTTGTCGCCTGCAAAGCCTCACAAATTACCGAACCGACTACTTATACTATTAGGTACTAGAAGCGGCAAATCCAGGATTGAACTGTAGGGTACCTAAGATAAAATATCTACAGGCTAAATTAGCCTTTGGAAAGCAGTACAAACAGGGGGTTTGGTTGTCTGATTTGACAGGAAAACTAAATGCGAAAATTTAAAGTGTGGAAAGTAAGATAGATTGAGAAAGAGAGAGAATGAACGCGAAATTACCTTCACCGATTTAGAGACCATTGGACTATCTATGAATCTATTATCGATTAATTATGCAAACATTCATGGATTAACTATTTCTCAAGCCTAACCGAATGTAGGAAAAACCTGACAAACTCCTGAAAACCAATGTGATGTTGATTCCTAAATTAACTAAGTGTGTCATGCAAACCTGTTTACTTAGTTAATCGTATTAAGTTATGGGATTGATTAAAACCTTAAGCTAGATTGGCCTATTCTAACTTAATTAGTTTTCAATCGTTAGGTTTGGCTCTTTTAGGCAATCTTAGAAGTCTAGCAATCAAACCAAAATTCTAAGTAAAACTTATTGCTACTGAAATTAGGCATTCTTTGGATGCACTTACGGACACCTAAAACATACATAGTGTGGGTAAACGAACATGCAAGTATAAGCGATTAAGTTGTCAATTTAATCTACCAATATGCTCATTCTAGAAATTCAAGATATGAAAACAATAAGAAACATAAAAGCCCAAGAAGAATATATCAAAATCTCATATAATTCATAGAAAATGCCCAATGAACCTCAAATTTGATGTTTGGACCTTCAACCGTTCATTGAATTCAAATCCCAATGCCAAAATATGCAATTAAATCTCAAAATACAAAGTAATCTCATGAGTTTTAGCAAAAAAATGGCCAAAACCGAGCTTAGAGCTCTCAAAGGGCCTAATTCCTCTATCTCTTTAACCTAAAGTGGAAAGAATTCCTTTTATATCAATAACAGAATGTTGCAACGCTAAGAGGAGCGTTGCAATGCTCTTACCGAAGCATAGCCTTCAAGTGTTGCGACGACCAACATTATGTTGTCCAATTTGTCTGATACACGCGCATTTGCCTCATGTTTGTCAAAGTTCGAAACGTCGCAATGTTGAATGAAACCCATACTACTGCTTTCCAGTGTAAAGGATGGTGTTAGTACGTTATGCCCAAGGGCATTTTGGTCATTTCACGTTCTTGAAGCTCCGGGTATTCGATTTCACTTTCGATAGCTCCAAATTAACTCTAAAGGGCTTTTAATAATCGATTCTACCTTCTAGGGCACCCAAAATATGTAAAAACACTAAATAAACACATTAAATATATTGAATTAAGCTAAAAAAAATATCACTTTTATGGTGCTATCATTTAACTTCCATCATCGGTGAGTAACGTGTTGAGGTTGATGTCCAAATCTCATAGGGTCCAATAGTTTGTAAACACCTATATGAACAAACATTATGTGATGTAATAATATGAGATATTTTCTTCACTACAGTATTTGAAATATGAGATATTTTAGTTGCATTAACCACAAATCAATAAACTAAGATCCTTGGTTATCGTTGTAACTTAAGCATGTATGTGATGATATACAAGTGGATCGTGCTTTAAATGATAACCTAAATGGTCTGTAGTATATTGATAAATGAGGGAAACCTTATCCTGTTGACGCTACGAGTGTGACCCTCTTTGTAGATGTTATAAGTGTTGTAAAATGCTACAAATGGTCTGATCCTGACCATTCATGTATTAGACATGCAGCAGGGATGCTCTATACAAAAGGGTTTGTATAAGCCCGGACCACGAAATGTTTAGTCTCGTTGTATAGTGTCGTTCATAACAAACACTTTCATTTCACTAGGATGACCATGGGTAACATGACCTTAATCCTGAGTGAGTTGGGAACTCCTACCTCTGAGAGCGATCCTTTGATTTGTATGGGTGTGAGTGGCCAGATCGCCAATTCAAACCTACTACTTTGGGGATTCATTTAATTAGGGAGCTGGGAACTCAGCTATACAAGACGAAAATCACTTCTTCCCCGATTTATGGGTAAATAGATAAATTGCTCCCTTAAGGGCTGATTCCGGGACTTGAACAATGTGGCGCCACACCTTCTCTTGGCCCGGAAGGATTTACTCATATTAGGACTATGATGTATTGTTCATTAGAGGAATCAGTGGTACTTAAGAAGTTAGATGTAATTATAGGGGAAAAATAGTAAATTGGCTCGACTGTACTTATGAGCAATTTATGAAGGGTTATTGTACTGTTGATTGATTATATCCAATGGATAAAAAAAATATATTTGTAGCACGAAGAGTGTAACTGTCGATCTTTAGTGGAATACCCGGTGGTTAATGGATGGTGGATATCATGATTAAAGAGTTTATAGTAATTTACATACCGTTGAAGCTTCAAGCTACAGATTAATAAGGTCATCTTGATAACTCAATGGACTCATATTGAGAATTAGTTTTTGGGTTAGTTTGAAGTGTTCAAATTAACAAGAAGAAATTTGATTATATATGATACAATTAAATTGCATCAATTATATGAGATATAATTGACTTAATGTATTAGATACATTAATTGGAGGAATTATTATTAAATGCTATAAAGGAGAAAAAGAACTATGGTTTATATATTGCGTGAGATGTGATATTAAAACTATAGGTTATGAATATATATTATTTATATTTGTAATAAAATCAATTATGGGATAATTTGTCACAGTTTTTTCTCCCAACAACCAACTTAGTTGGAAGTTATGATCAATTATGGTAACTGATGGATAAAATGAAAATCATTTTCATTTTTACATAAGGCGATCATTAAGCGATTGATAATCGTACGATCAAAAGAATTAACTATATGATAGCTTGAGAGCATACATGGTCGTGCAATGAGTTTTCTATACCATAGTCACTTGTTTTCTAAACGATTGAGTACTTAGTCTATACAATAGACTTTAATTATCTCCCATTTACTCGATCGTCTATACGATCTGTCCATTCCTCCTACCCTCTACCAAATCTATACATAGCCCACAACTCCTAGATTCTTACATCGAGAATACCAAGGTACCTTCTGGTGGTGTCTACTTACTGTTCGGGGGTCAAGTGTTATTTGTTTTTGTTCGAGGAGATTATTGAGGCGTGATGTTCGTGCTGGTGAACGATCGTGTTGTTAGATCGAGGGAATGAAAAGAAAAATTCTTCAAGAATAAGTTCTCTTGATCCTTAGTATTTTCCTTTTGAAGCATGCTGCAATTTAGAGTTTTTGCATAACTATTACTGTTTGGTTGTAAATGTGTATGTTCTGTCACAATGGGATTTGGAACGATCTCGCTTTTGCTCACTGGTCTCTTTGATAAGAGTTCCTTCATAACGAACTCCTTTTTATTTTTTTTTTGTGAGTTGGGTTTTTTTTAGAATCATACACATGCAAATTTGTAACTTTTCAGAAACTTTATACGAAAAATTATAAAATTAAAAGGGTGATAATTTTTGGATTAGCAAGAAAGTTTAAAATACAAACTAAAATGATAGACAAACGTTTTTTATGGACTTTGCAAGAAAACTACAACAAAAATATTGACGTACATATCTAGTTGTGTTTGTTAGATCGAACACCTCTCTCCATGCCCATTAGGCCTTTTATTAGGCTCGACCTCGACCGATCACATTGACTTGGCCCAAGGCCTAAGCCAATCCTCTTTCCTGAGCCTATTTTGATTATAAGGTGCTATTTTTTACTCAAATTATGTTATTTTCTTGACATTACTGCTTCTATTTTTGTTTTATGTCAATTATTGTCTCATGGTCTAAAACCAATCGTAATATATACCTATTTACGTGTATATATATACATACATGCACGTGCACAAATAGGTAGCTTAGTCAACCAAGCGAGTTGGTGCCAAGGATTGCATCTCTAGCGCACACTATGTGCATGTCGTGCTTTGTTGCCCAACACTTGGCCCTCGCACAATGCGATTCATCTCTAAATGTGTTGTCGTCTGCTTGGCCCACATGTGCACACTTGCTGTCGGTGTATTGCGCGCATGCCTCGTAGGTGCTTGCAGGATCTCATGCTCTAGTGTTGCAAGCCCTACCCTTCACCCGTCTACTGCCCATGCACATGCCTTAACACTATTGTTTCTGAAGAACTTGAATTCCTCAATGAAAGAACGTGAACACGTGTGCTTTTGAAATTCGTTTTAGAAACCATGAAAAATAGAGAAAACATACAAATACAAGATAAACATAAGACTTATATAAGCATGTTGTACAGGGGAAAAGAGGAAGAAGAGAAACATACCCTCGAAGATAATCTTTCTTCACGTGCTCCTCTCCTTGAGTAAAAAAACTCCTCTGCTTCTCATGAACACAACAATATCACAGAACACCACCACCGGACCTTCCTTATTATTCTCTGGAATAAGAATTGAAGGAGTTGTGGGCTTTTCGATTTTTGGTGAAGGGAAGAACTTCACGAAAGGAACTTTTCCTGTAAAGTTTTTTTTTATTTATTTATTTATTTTTTTTATTTTTAGAGTGAGAGATTTTTGTGTGTAGAGAGAAAATATGTAGAGTAGGGTTGGCAAAAATCCCTGAAAAGTCGGGTCCCTGCGGGTACCTGCCCCGATTGGAATAGGGGCAAGGAATCCCCGATTTGACCAGGGATGAGGTCAAACCAGGGACACAAAATGGGTTTGCGAATTGGGGACGAGGAAGGTATCCCTGCTCCATCCCCGATCTTGACCTCGCCTCAAATGCTACTATTATTATTATTCTTTTTAGTTTCATTTCCTATGATTAATTTAAATAAATGGAACAATGATAATACTAACTTGCTACCTAAAATATTTTCAATTACAATATAAATACTAAAGTTTAATTTATTTTAAATAAAAATAATTAAAAATAAAAAATAATAGATGGAGAATTTTTCCCCATAGAGACTCGATTCCCCAACAGGGATTCCTCGACCCGACCCTAGACTCTTTAAAATGGGGAATAGGATGAGACGAAGAGTACAAATCCCCACGGAGACGGGATGGAGAGTGCATCCTCAATTCCACCCTATCCTATTGCCAACCCTAATGCAGAATGTGTTCTTCATCTAGAACCATATATGTTTCATAACTCCATTAATAAGCTAGAGAGATGGGGAGTTATAACTCCCCGACAACATACGTTAGATAACCCCCATTTAATTTATATATTAAATCTCATTTAATATATAACTTAAATGATTAATTAATTAATTAATCAAGAAACTGAATATCATATATTTAACTTAAATTATATTTGAATCATATTCAAATATAATCCTCTCTCATCATTTAGAGTTTAAATATGAATCTTATTCATATTAATTAATATTTGGATCCTATTCAAATACCTTGTTCTATTATATAACCTATAGTTTTAGTACAAATTATATTCATATTAATTTTAACTTATAGTTTTATATGAATCTTATTCATATAAATAATATTTGAATCATATTCAAATAATTTTTCTCTTATATATAGTATTAAGTATAAATCATATTTGTAATTAACTATATACTAAAATGCATCATATACGTTATATTAGTTGTATCTTATATAATTAAGTGATTCTTATTTTTACCTTTAGTAAGCTAGTAAAGGGACCTAATGGACCTACATATCAGAAGATCCAATGATAAGAGATTAATTAATTGAGCTCTTTAATTAAATTAATCAACATCCATTATCTGCATGTCATTCCACTAAAGACCCACAACTGCACTCTTCGTACTATAGATAAATTTTTGTGTCCAGAGATATAACCAATCAATAGTAAGTCGACCCTTCATGAATTGCTCGTAACTACATCTAGGGAAAATTATCATCTTATCCTTGTAGTTACATCTAACTCCTTAAGTACCACTGATCTCTCTAATGAACAAACAGTTTATAGTCCAACTATAAACTAATCCTTCTTGGGCCAATGAGAGGGTGAGACTTCATTGTTCAAGACTCGAAATCAACTATTAAGAAAACAATTCTTCTACTTACCCTAAAGACGGGTAGGAGTGGGTTCCATCTTGTGTAGCTGTGTTTTCAGCTCCCTACTTGGAGAAATCCCCAAAATGGTAGGCATATTGAGCCCGTGAATCACCCACACAAATAAAAGAATTGCCCTGATAGATAGGAGTTTACAACTCACTCAGGATTAAGGTTGAGTCACTGGTCATTCAAGTGAAATGTAAGTCTCTTCAAGTAACGATGTTATAAAGAGAGACTAACCATTTTTCAGTTCAATATTATACAAATTCTTTGTAAAGGATACTTTCGCTCACGTGTCTCCACATGAATGATCAGGATCAGATTATTTGTAACACTTTACAACAATTGTAACAACTACAAAGCAGGTCGTATCAGTAGTGTTACCAGGATAAGGAATCCAACCTTATCCATATATTACAGACCATTTAGGTTATTGTCAAACATAATCCACTTTTAATTCAACCACATACATATTTAAGGTACATAAAATAACCTAGGATCTTTTTTTAATGGATTATTGCATAAACAATAAACTATTTACGAAGCTTTAAGACATACATCCCAACAATCTCGTACTTGCACTAAAGCCGGTGGGATATAAGTCAGTGAGACATGTATCCTAGGGCATACTTTATACCTAACATGCTCTCCTACTTACCTTAGTGCACTAAAGACATGTCTCATAGTCCTAGATAGTCTAGGAGATCCTTTCACACTTTAGCCTAGAGAATCATTTTATATATTTCAAATTGTTATGTCGGAAAATACTATTTGGTCACCACCAAAATGTTTCTCTCATTCTGTTTTATTCCTACAATTTGGTGTTTACTGTAGGATTGTATTAATAGCAGAGGAAGCATAATGATCATCTAAGCACTCAAATTCACTAATTTTAGCAAAATATAAAGCATGCTTTTGTAGAAAAAAAATGAGTTTCAAGACATACCTCTTGTAGAACTTCTTCAAAGTTCCTTCACTAGCTACTATCTTCTCCAAATCTTGTTGTAGACCACCTCAAGATCTTCCCTACTATTTTCTTAGTGCTCTAGATTGAGTTTTAAGACTCAAATCAAGCTTGAATTAAGGGTAGAAGAAGAAATGCCCACTGTAGAAAATCATTTGAAGAACACTTTCTTCAAACCAATTTTTCTCTCAAAATCTCTATGGATTGCATGCTCGATTTTCACTCCAATCTCTTCATTATATTGCAGAACAATATGCAAAGAGAAGAATTGCATGAGTTGCAGCTCATGCTTGGAGAAGACAAGGCAAAGATATTGCTTCTTGTGTGAGCTACTTCAAAAGATGGATATTGGAAAAACTTCATTTTCCATTTAAGTGTTTTGTTTTCTTTTCCTTTTTCAATTTTATCTCAAAAAATCAAAATTTGATTTTATTAAATCTATTTTGATTTTAAAATGAAAAATTTAATTAATTTCATAAATTAATTATTAAATAAAACTTAATTAATTTAATATCAAATATTAAATTAATTTTAACACATATCCATCTTTATATATTTAAATCATATTTAAATATATAAATTCTCCTATTTCGTTTAATTCTAAAATTAAAAATATAATTATATCTCATATAATTACTAATTCCCTTAATTCTAATTTGAACGTTTCAAATTAACTTATCACGCTATTCTAGAGCTAGTCCGTTACGAGCTAGTAGGGGACTTCGCGGACCTATAAATCATGGACTCCAACGATCCAAGATTAATTGGCTAAACTCATTAGACCAAATTAATCCCCATTCATTAACTAATGGGTTACTTCACTAAAGCCCATAGTTGCACTCCCCTCACTGTAGATATATTATGTTCACATGATTTAACCATAATCAACAAGTCGACCCTTTATAGGTTGTTCGTAATAACGGTTGGGTCAAATATCTGTTTTACCCCCAAGATTATGTCTTATTCCTCAAGTCTCTACTGATCCTCTAATGAACAACTGGTTTGTGATCCAATCACTAAACCAAACTCTCTCAGCCTAGTGAGAGGGTGAGACCCCTTGTTCAAAACCTGGATTTAGTACTTGAAAGAACAACCTTTCTCCAATCCCTAAATCGAGTAGGCATGAACTTCGTCTTGCACCCTAGGTCCCTAGCTATCTATCTGATCTTACCCCTGAAATGGGAGTCTTATTGATTCGGCGCTGTTGAGCCAACCCTCAACTATGCAAATCTAAGGGCAATTGGTAGCTGGTAGAAATACAAGCTATTGTAGCCTTTTATTTAAAATTATGAGAGCTAACAAGTAGAATATGCGTTGATAATACTATAAATTCATGTGAAAAGTGAGCTTGAGTCGATTAGCACTAAGAATCTCTGCTAACCCAATATTATACATTATTCTACGTCAAAAATATCTATTTTCGTAGCTATCGCAAGAATCGATTACATGCGTTGAATCCCAAACCATCGCAAAGTTGATCGCATGCGTTCATCGCATGGATGTTGCGGCTACAGAGCAATAACCATGATAGAAGGTTGATCGTAAGGTGGGTGGAATGCGTTGGTACTTCGGGAGAAATAAGCATGAACGCATACCTTGGGAGTATAAAAAAGGATAAGATGATGTTGACATTTCATCTACCGCGTCGAAAGTGGAAGTGATTCAGAGCGAAACCATCAATGTTGTCGACATTTAAGCTCTATAAATAGAGCCTTAAAGCTCAAATTCAAGGTATCCGAGCTTCTGCTCTAAGGTAGATCCTTGTGATTACAGATGAAAGCATGAGCAAGGTTTTCTTTGAGGATTCTTCACCTTCACAGCCCATTCCGAGTGATGACCGGAGCTTCGTTGGAGTTAGAGCTCGAGAGAGACTACTCCACCATCCTTCCATGGCACCACCGGCAGCCTTAACAGACATCTGATGGAAGAAAGAGATTGCCTACATCTAGCCCTCTATCTTTCTTCTTATCTTCGTATTATATTACATTTTGGCTTAAGACATTAATATATTTTGTAACCAATGCATTTCTTTAGTTCCTTCAACATCGTCTTCATCATTATCTTCTTCTTTATCATCTTTTACTCCCATTGTAGAGAGTTAAGTGTAGATTGCAAGAGCTGTCGCATACTTAATCATGCGGCATAGAGATATGATACATGTAGAAACCCACCGAGAGGTTTTGCATGAGAATAGTGAGTCAATCCTCTTTGCTTAGTACGAGGCTGTAGCAAGGCTTGTCTATGAACGGTCGTAATGCTTGTCTATGAGCTGATCAATGGCCACTAACTACCCGAGAGGGTAAGTAGTGGAACTCACTACGCAAAGTAAGCAGTGTTCCTAGAGATATGAATATTCTTATGCTCAACGCTACCATGCATTATAGAAATATAATCATGTGGCCGACCACTGAGAGGTGTGCGACGCGTTAGTGTGGCGAGCTGGGATTACCCTTGCGACCAAGCTTAATGATACGGTGAATTTATCCCCTCAACCATTCTATTTATTTTTCCACGCATCTTATTACGCGTTAACGGTTGTTGCGTCTCTACCAATTCTCATAGATAAACTTCCATTGCTCAATCTGTTTAGTTAGGAGTAGGAGTAGCGCATAATTCCATTAATTTATGTCTTTTTACTAATTCTTCGCCTAAAACGCATTACTTCTCAAACATTATTGAGTTAAAAGTCCCTAAATTCGACCTCGGATCACCCCAAGAAACTTGTGTTTTCGTTATACTTGGAGAGAAGTGAGAAAATTTGTGATAAGAACGCATGATCATCGCATACAGCTTGAACGCATATTGTATATTTCTAAGTCCAAAGCATGACCATCGACGCATGAAGATCAATGCATAATATAAGACATGCAGTATATATTTCTTTCACATCAGTAATCCCGAATAAACAGGAGTTCATAGTTAGCTCAGGATTAAGATCGAGTTATCTAGGTCATCTAGGTGAAATAGTCAGTCTTAAACAGTAAACAACGTTATAAAGTAAGAGTGACTTATTTCTTGGTCTTGATCTTATGCAAACTCATTGCATAGGATGCCCCCACTCCACATGTCATAACATGTACGAATTAGGATCACATCGTATGTATCACTTTACAACTCTTTGTAACAACTACAGAGTAGGTCGCATCCAATGGTGTTACCAGAATAAGGTACCCAACCTCATTCATGTACCATAGATCATTTTGACTATTTATTCGAACTTGATCCACTCTTATGTCTCCACATAAAGTTCAAGTACTCATACAATAGTCATGGATCTTAGTTTATTGGATTTAGACTTTCATACAATTTATGAGATCAATAACAAGTATATTGATTATAGAAAATGTTTATCATTTTACAAACTGCGAGTTTTTAGGACATACAACCCAACAATACTCCCATTTGGACTAAAACTCCAGTGGATCAATATATACAAATATATACAATGTTGAGTTTACATGGAGAGAATAAAATGTATAAATACAATAAACTAGGGCATTACCATACCCACAAATTCTTCCACTTGCCCTAGTGATACAAAACTTGTAGACTTAGACCTACTAGGTGACCCTCGAACACATTAACCGAGAGAGCCTTCGTAAATGGATCAACTAAGTTATCTTGGGAAGCAATCTAAGTGACAATGACGTCTCCTCTGTGTACAATCTCCCTGATGAGATGGTACTTTTGTTCGATATGCTTTCCCCTTTTATGGCTTCGTGGTTCATTTGAATTTGCAGTTGCTCCACTATTGTCACAATAGAGAGTGACATGTAGGTGCATATTAGGAACTACTTTCAGATCTGTCAAGAACTTTCTGAGCCATACTGCTTCTTTTGTTGCTTCGCTTGTAGCTACATACTCAACTTCCATTGTGGAGTCCACAATACAACTCTACTTGATGCTTCTCCACACAGCTGCTCCTCCGTTAAGAGTGAATACTGACCCCGAATTTGATTTCCTCGAATTAATATCGGTCTGAAAATCAGAATCAGTGTATCTAGTAAGGATCAGATCCTTAGGACCATACACGAGCATATAATCTCTCGTTTTTCGAAGATACTTGAGAATGTTTTTAACAGCAATCCAATGGTTATGATTAGGATTAGACTGAAATCGGTTGACAATTCCTATGGCATAGCATATATCGGGATGAGTACACAACATTGCATACATCAAACTTCCTACTACAGATGCATATGGAATTCGATTCATCTCCTCAAATTCTTGAGGTGTCTTAGGACTTTGTTCCTTAGATAGGTGAATTCCATGTCTGAAAGGTAAAGATCCTTTCTTGGAATTTTGCATTTTATACCTAGACAACATCTTGTCTATATAAGATGCTTGAGATAATGCCAATGTTCTGTTCTTGCGATTCCGAACTATTTGGATTCCAAGAACATACTGTGTTTCTCCCAAATCTTTCATTTGGAATTGTGAAGCCAGCCATCTCTTCACGTCAGCTAGATATTCTACCTCATTTTTAATGAGCAGAATATCATTAACATACAACACCAGAAAAGCGACAGTTTTGTTGACAATTTTCTTATAGACATAGGATTCATCAATATTTTGTTCAAAGCCATAAGATTTGATCGCAGCATCAAATCTCATATTCCAGGATCTAGAAGTTTTTTTTAATCCATAAATGTAAATATATTATTAAATATAAATACAAAATTATATGTTATATCATATTTAACCTATAACCTATGGATTAAAATTGTATCATATACAATATATCCTATAGTTTTAATTCTCTTATCTATGGCATTTAATATAAATCTCATTTATACTCTGTAGGTGATCCTTAAACACCTTAGCTGTGAGGGCCTATGTAAATAGATCAGCAACGTTGTGTTTCGAAGCTATCTACGTGACTACGTTCCCTTAATGCACAATCTCTCAGATGAGATGATTCTTCCGCTCTATGTGTTTCCTGCATTTGTGACTCCAAGGCTCTCGAAAATTAGCCACAACACCAATATTATCATAATAAAGAGTGATGAGCTTTGATGTGTCTAGAATCACCTCTAAATAAGTCTGGAATTTCCCGAGCCACATAACTTCCTAAGAAGCTTCATAAGCTGCTACGTACTCAGCCTCCATGGTGGAAACAGCAATGTACCACTACTTAGTGCTCCTCTAGACTATTGCTCCTCTGTTAAGAGTGAACACTGATCTTGATGTGGATTTCCTAGAATCCTTATCAGTCTAGAAATCAAAGTCCATGTATCTTGTAAGGATTAAATCCTTATAACCATACACAAACATGTAGTTCCTCGTTCTCAGTAGATACTTGAGGATGTTCTGAACGACGGTTTAGTGATCAAATCCTGGATTAGACTGATATCTATTGACTATTTCTACCGCATAGCAGATGTCAAGTCTAGTATATAACATCGCATATATCAAGCTGCCAACAGCCGATACATAGGGCATCCATCTCATTCCCTCAACTTCTTGAGGTGATATAACTCCAAGCCTGAAAGGCAGTAAACCCTTCTTGGAGTTTTGCGTTGAAAATTTGACAAGCATTTTGCCATGTACGATACCAGAGACAGAGCTAGCATTTTGTTCTTTCAATCTCTAAAGATCTGAATACCCATAATAAATTGTGCCTCTTCCAAATCTTTCATTTGAAATTGGGTTGCTAACTAATTCTTAATTTCAGTTAGTAGATCTACATCGTTCCTAATGAGTAGGATATCGTCTACATACAGCACTAGAAAAGCTACTAAACTGTTGATGATTCTCTTGTAAACACAAGGCTCATCAACATTTTGATCAAAGCCTAAGATTTGATTGTAGTACCAAATCTTATATTTCAAGATCGAGAAGCTTGCTTCAATCCATAGATGGGTCGATTAAGCCTGCAAACCTTTTACTCTTGACCTTGGGTTATGAATCCCTTAGGTTGCTCCATATAAATGGTCTGCGTAAGATTGCCATTTAGAAAGGCAATCTTGACGTTCATTTGGCAGACCTTATAGTCATAATATGAGGCAATAGACAGAAGAATCTGTATAGACTTCAACATAGCAACAGGTGAAAAAATCTCCTCATAATCGACTCCCTCAACTTGGGTATAACCCTTTGTCACAAGTCTAGCCTTGAAGCTTTACACCTTTCCATCAACATCCCGTTTTCTCTTGTAGATCCATTTGCAACCTCTAGGTTTTACCTCATCTGGTTAATCTACAAGAACCCAAACAGAGTTAAAGTACATAGACTCCATTTCAAGATCCATAGCTTTGATCCACTCATCTCTGTCAACATCCTTCATTGCCTTCTTGTAGGAAAATGGATCCTTAATATCTTCGTCAACTACCATAGCTAGGATTTTTGTTAAATCCATGTAACGGACAGGTGGGCTCGCAACCCTCCCATTACGTCGAGGCTCTCTCAACACTTGAGGTGGATCTAACCTATTCGATGATCAAACTTCAATAACTCTTGTTGAGGTGTTGGGTTCTTCAACAACTCTTGTTGAAGGTTCAGTAGTTTCCTTGGAAATTTCATTCAACACAATCTTACTGCGGGGCTTATGCTCCCTAATGTGGTTTTCCTTTAGAAATGTTGCATTATCGAT
Source organism: Benincasa hispida (assembly GCF_009727055.1). Lineage (NCBI taxonomy): Eukaryota > Viridiplantae > Streptophyta > Magnoliopsida > Cucurbitales > Cucurbitaceae > Benincasa > Benincasa hispida. The sequence continues at coordinate 36,335,286 of NC_052359.1, forward strand.
ACAAACACTTTATTTTCTTTAGGATAGTAAAAGTAATTACCTCTAATTCCTTTCGAATAGCCTACAAATAGGCACAATTTTGAACGAGGTTCTAGTTTCTTAGGATTTGCCTCAAGCACATATGCTGAGCAACCCCAGATCCTAAAATGGTGTAAACTACCTTTACGACCATTCCATAATTCCAAAGGTTCTTTTGGTAACGCTCTTGGATGGAATAAAGTTCAAAATATATATTGCAGTCTGTACAGCATAATGCCAAAACGAGTCCCGTAGGGATGCATAACTTATCATAGACCAAACCATGTCCAACAGGGTTCGATTTATCCTTTCTAATACACCATTATGCTAAGGTGCACCATGTACTAAGAGTTGGGATACAATTCTATGTTCTATCAAATAGTTCTAGAATGTAAGATCCAAAAACTCTCTACCGAGATCAGATCGAAATGTCTTAATTGTTTTATTTAATGCATTTTCAACTTCAGCCTTAAACTCTTTGAATTTTCAAAAGCTTTAGACTTATGTTGCATTAAATAAACATACCCATATCTTGAATAATCACCAGTAAAAGTGATGAAATATTCAAATTCTCCTCTTGATTTAACATTCATTGGACCACGGAGGTCTGAATGTACAAGTTCTAAGGGTTCTTTGGCCCTATGACATTTTCCAGTAAAAGATCTTTAGTCATTTTGCCTTCAAGGCATGACTCATACACAGGTAAAGAATTTTTTTCTAACTCGCTTAGAAGTCCATTCTTAACCAATCTCTCAATTCTATTGAGATTGATTTGTCCTAACCTTAGGTGCCAAAGACGGGCATTTTCTTTAGAAGAAATTTTAAGTCTTTTATTTTGAGTTACTACAATTTTAAATATTCCAGTGTTAAGGAGGGCTTTAATTGCTAACGGTCTTAGCATATACAAATTATTTTCAAGATTAGCACAACAAATTAATACTCCATTCTTGTATTACTTAAAAATTAAGAGAATAATGTTGTTCAAGAAGATATTTTACAGAAATTAGGTTCCTTTACAAAATCGGAACCACATATACATTATCTAATAAAATATAAAATTTGTGTAAGTAGAGTCTGAACCCTCCCACTACTATAGCTGAGACGATGTATTTTCATCTCCCTAGATTCTAGTTGCTGCCAGGAACTAATTCCCTAAAATGAAGAACAAACATGGTTAGTGGCGCCTGAATCAATTATCCAAGTTAAATAATCATTCTCCATTAAACAAGTCTCCAATACAAGTAAATTAGATTTACCTTGCTTAGCCTTCTTATTTTCTGCCAAGTATTTAGGATAGTTCCTTTTCCACGGTCCCTCATGGTTGCAATAGAAACAAATTGCTTTTACAGTCTTGGCCTTCTTGCCCTTCTGGGCAGCAGTTGGTGGGTTAACTTTCTCCTTTCCACCTTTTTTCTTCTTCCACTTTTTGGTGCCAGAAGAAGAAGGCACAAACTTAGTTCTAGAGGATAATCCTTCGTAGAATTTTTTTAGGATGAGGCAACATTTGCCTCTCCCTTTTGTTCCATGCTTTTCATCAAGGACTAAAAAATCTGAAGCTCATTAAGCAAGGTGGACAGGTTGTAGTCAATCCTATTCATAACAGCATTTCTACGAAACTTTAGAAACTTTCAGGTAAAGATTCCAAAATGAAGTTAACCTGATTAGCTTCATCAATGATAAACCCATTCATCTCCTCCATGTTGAAGTGGACCTTCATGTTGAGAACGTGTTCTCTAACAAATGTCTCTTCTTGCATACAACATTGAAGATTTGTTTTAGAGTGTCGTGCCTGAGTTTGTGCGAACAGTTGTTTGAACCTCCCCCGCAGGAACTCCATGATCTCATGGGCAGTGATCATGGGCTCATGCTTCTTGGCCAAGACTTCTGAAAGGCTTGCCAAAATATACACATGGGCCTTCTCGTTTGTCCGTGACCATCATTCTATGCTTCTCGAATATTTCGAGCAACATTTTCAATAGGAATAGGAGGAAAATCCCCCATAAGGACAAAACGGAGGTCATCAATAATTAAAATTGTGTTGATTGTGTTTTTCTATGTTGTATAATTTTCGCCGTACGTTTGTCGCCAGTAAGCAAATTAAGTGTCGCGGAAGTCATAATTAATAAATTGCTTAAACCATACAAATGATTTATATTAGTATACTATACATTAACCCATTTGGAAAAACCAATCAAATTTAGCAAAATAATCTAATGCATCCTAAGTGACATCTATTTGCAATGGTGTTTCGGTAAGACAATACAAAAGCCACTGTAGGGTGATCAAGTGTCCTTTCACTGAAATGAAACGATCTCAGCCAATAGACAGAATAACTCCTTGTTACTGTAACTATCAGTCCCTATTGTTCGGTCGAGAAATTGTTAAACTTGCTAAAGATTTCTTGTAAGTGTAACCCCTCATTTTAGATTCTAGAGTTCTGCCCCAATGAGACAACTGAAACAAAAGCCACTGTAGGGTGATCAAGTGGCCCTTACCCGACCCCACTCGACACAACCAACTCAACTCCACACCCCAACCAGTCACCTGATGTGACAAGCCCAACTGACGCAACACACCAGACCACACCTTTCTTCTAAACCCGCACTCAAAAAATAAATGATCTCGTGACTCCACACCTCCTCCACACAGAAGGCACCCCTCTCTGACAACACACCCTAACTCCTCAATCAATCCTGCATACCCAACCTATCCCTCACAGCTAACCACGCACAGAAGGAGTGACACAGAACACCACCCCTCACCCACAAAATACTAGCCTAAGACACCCTAGGACGACGAGGACGCAAACTCTCCCATGCACTAGCGATAGAAAATCGACCACTCGCATCCGGCACCCACACCCAATAATCTTCCCTTTTCACCTTAGGCCCCATTGCCTGAATAAGACCCCAGATCTCAAGAAGCTCCCAAGACACTGTACGCCAACTCCAACCTCCCTCACTATCCATGAATTCCGACAATCGCACCTTCAAACTACTCCCTGCTTCATAAACCACCGTAGACCCATATAAATCCAAAATCGCACCCTTCTGAAGCCAAGGACCCCACCAAACAAAACAAGACCGACCATCGCCAACCATCAAATGAACCAAATGCTTGAATCTATTTCTATTTTGCAAGATAGCCCTCAAGCACCAAGACTTCATAACCTCACTCCGAACAACCCACAAAAACCGTCCACGTAAAACATGAGCCTCCACCCACACCACCTATAATGAACCCGATTTAATTAAGAGAAACCAGAGCAGCTTCATAATAGCAGCCTGGTTCCAAGATGCCACATGCTTCACACCCAACCCCCCCTCGTCCAACGACACACACACCTCATCCCACGCCACCCGTGCACCACTCCAACTCACCGCAATACCCTTTCATAAATAACTACATAACAGACGATTAACCTCATGAGTTACACATGCAGGCAACACGAAGATGCTACACCAAAACACCTGAAAGGATTGTAAGACAGACCTAACAAGCTGTAACCTCCCAGCAAAAGAGAGGGATCGCGCTGCCCAGCTTCTAATACGAGCTGTAATCCTCTGAATCAAAGGAGCCCAATCCTTAACCCTCAACCGACCCACCAATAAAGTTAAACCCAGGTACCTAACAGGTAGCGAACCAAGAGAGAAATCCATAAACGTAGCTAGTTTCTCCTCCTCCCCAGACTCCACACCCCCAACAAACATGGAACTCTTTCCAACATTAGCAACTAACCCAGACAACCCTGTAAAATCTGCCAGGACCTACCTCACAAACTCTAAAAAATCTCTCTCAGCTACATAAAAAATCATCAAATCGTCTGCAAAAACCAAATGAGTTAGGCCCACACGCTCACACCGATTATGAAACCTAAACCACACATGAGGATTATTCAACAACCTAGACAAGACCTCCATCACCATCACAAACAAAAAAGGAGACAACGGATCCCCCTGCCTCAACCCATTCCTACCAGAAAAAACCCCTCTCAAGAGAACCATTAACCATCACAGAGAACATAGGTGAAGTAACACAAGCCCTCACCCAACTAATAAACTGAAGGGGCGTACCTATAGCCAGCAACACACCAAACAGAAAATCCCAATTTACCGAATCATATGCCTTTCGAAGGTCTATCTTCAACACACAATGCGGCTTCCCTCTGCCCTTCTTATAGCCCCCCACAAGCTCCTGACACAATAATATATTTTCGAAAATCGACCTACCCGGAACAAACACAGACTAGTTACCACTGATGAAAGCAGGCAACCACAACCGCAATCTCTCAGCTGAGATCGTCGAGATACACTTATACACAACATTGCAACAAGAAATAGGACGAAACTCCTCCATACGTTCAGCTCTCTACCTCTTTAGGATAAGAGTGATAGCAGTAGAATTATATATGATATAATTGTTATAATGTATTTGATACATAACAATTTAATTGGAGGAAATAAATATTTGAATGAGATTCAAATATATTTTCTATGAATGTAATTCATAGTTGTTAAATTTAATATAAATATGATTTATATTAAATGCCATAAAATAGAGCAAAAGAACTGTAGTTTATATTGTATATGATACAATATTAAAACTATAGGTTATATGTTATATTTGATATAACATATAGTTTAATATAAATAAGATATGATAAGTTAGTTATCATATTTATTTATATTATTATATTATTTTTTAATAATAACTATCTTATTTTCTATCCAACAATCTTAGTGGGTGGTTATTGGGTTTTGTGGCAAAAGAAATAAAAGAAATTAGTTTCTCTTCATCCTTAAAAAAACTAGACAACACAAGAGACTACACAATTTTGAAGGCTTTTGCTAGACGATTGAACATGACAGAAACATTCTGTCTTCTTCAATCTTCTTCCTCCTCCAAACTCAAACAAACCCTCCAAACCAAAATAGCCAGAGCCCACCACTCCTAGGTTTTCACCCTGAGAATACCAAAGACTCCCTATGGTAGTGTCTCCTTTTGGTTCGAGAAGTTCTTGAAGAGGGTCTTCAAGTTTTTTTGCTGTATTCGAGGGATTTACAAGAAGAAAGGTTCTTCAAAGGTAATATCTCTTGAATCATTTTCTTCTTTCAAGCATGCTGTAATTTGTTTATGAATGCATATTTTGTATGTTTACTGTAAATTTAGTTTTAAATATAAAAATGGAATTTGGACTATCTGCTTTCGCTCAAGAATCTCTTAAAATGAGTTCCTTCACTAATGTCCCGACAAATTAAATATATATAGAAGAATTTACAATATAATTGGAATTTTTCTAAAAAAAAAAATTATCTATTAAGTTTTTTTAATAAAACAATTCCAAGAAAAACTTTTGCTTGATTCTTAAAAAGTGAGATGAGAGAGAGTTAGAAAACATCTCTATCATTCTATGTGAGAGGTGTTTGGGGCCCTGAGTTGAGTTATGAAATTCGGAATTAATTTGTGATTGTTAGAAAGTATGTGTTTGAGATACAAAGTTATGAAAAAATGAAGTTTTTTGATAAACATGCAGAAGGGAGAGAGAAAAATATCATTTTTATTGATATATAATGGAGTTTATAACAAACTAATGGTGTTAAAAAAATTCGATGACCCTGAAAATCTGATCAACCTAGCCCAACATGTCCCGTTTTAGTTGTATTATCAACTCATTTGGGTTGGGTTAGATTCAAATAAATTAAAATTTTATGAGTTGGGTTGGTTCTTGAGTTTACTTAAAATAATGTGAACTTATTATTAGTTTTAAAATGTGTAGTTTTTTTTTTTTTTTTTTTTTAAACTTTCAGTATAATTATATATACATATATTAATTTTAACTTTAATTAATTTAATAATTTTTTAGATTATTTGTTTTCCGACAATTATTATTTTTTAACACCATGGAAATAAAATTTTTATAATATAAATGAAAATTGATATGCTAATCTGATTCTATGTAAAAATAATCAAACAAATTCTTTCACATATTAACTTGTTACTTCTTTTTAAGACAAAATTTTAAATAATGACCTGGATAATCCGAACCAACCTAATTCAAATGTTTTATGGTTGGATTGGATTGAGTTCGTTGATTTAATAAAGGTTGTTTTGGTTGAAGAAATTTAGAATTCAAACAATTGAGTTAGGTTTAAAAGTGTTTCAATCCAATCAAACTTAAAAAACCCCCTATAACAAACCATCTGATATTAGTTTATCCAATTTGGCTCATATCTTATTACAAAAATATTTTCTAAGAATTTGTTATGGCATCACGATCTTCTCTTATCTATGGGAGTAGTTACATTCATTTAATCTTCCATATGGAGAATACTAAGAGATAGCCTTTACCAAATAAAGCGACCTGTGACCCATCGCTACACTAATAATAAGTTCTTTTTCTAAAAAAGAAATAAATCTAACTGATGATAGAAAGCATTAAAAATGGAATCAAAGTTCTTTGACTACATTTACAGATTATTTTATATAACAACAAATTTCAATCGTACTAAATCTTTTGTGCGATTTTTGTAGATCTTTTCAAAAGACGACATGTCATATCACGTGGGAGTGTAAGTTCCCTAAAAAAATTGTGGTCTATTTATCTCTTTCTTATCTTAGCTTGTTTGGTGTTATCAGGTGTAGGTGGCCTCCTTTGAATTACTGGAAGGTTTAAGATTGGAGGGACTGAGGTAGGATTTGGATTGCAGGATAATCATCCTATGGAGCCTTTGGAACTTGAGAAACAAGATTTTCTTCTGGATGGTTGCCCGTAGTTTTGCTTCCCTCACAATCGGTATAGATTCTCTTCTTTTGAATTTTGGAGGTGAGAACTGTGGCTAGTTGACGAGTGTTGCTTCGAGTTTCACTCTTCCTTGGTCTAGAACTTGCTTAAACTACAGTCGAGTGAGGCAATTGTCTAGGGTCCCATTTTAGATAGGCCTTATTACACACACATATATATAATTTAATTTTTAATGAAATTAAATTTTAAATATAAAATAATATACTTGTTACTTTTTATAAAATTTTTCTTATAATATTGAAAATACGGACTACTGAAAAAGATACATAATAAATGAACTCATAAACTCTCTCAATTTTGATCGGTTGACATTTCAAATTTGTTAACCTTTTATCTTATTCATAATTTCTTTCAAATTTTGCTTAAAAATTTCAACTATTAATATAACTCCCTCAAAACTCTCATAAGTTTACATTGGAATGTTGAAAACCTTTCATATTTCTTATTATTTATTTATTTTTTCAAAACTATAACTCTCCTAGTTTCCCTCGTAAATATATTAAGTATGAAGTTAGATTCATTTTAAGTTGAATTCTCTCCCTCTCTAAATCTCTCTCATCTCTTAGATTTTCATCCATATTTTGTGTGGCCTCACAAGTCCAAGTTTGATTATCAATTGCTAGAGTAGAAATCATGTTCTCAACTCAATCCAGCTGCTTCAAAGTTCCAGGTTGTTTTGTTCAAATTCTTTTACTTTTTTTGAAAAAAAAAACATTTCATATTAATGATTGTTTGATATCTTAACATCTAAGATTTGTTTATATCTGCATACTTACAATATCAATATGTCTACTAGAAAATATGAATCTGGATATGAAAAGCACAAGAAGAAAAAAAGATTAGAAAAATTTATTGAATCTAAAAAGTTTGCACTCGATAAATTTGTTGTTGGAAGTAAAAGTAATGAAACGGATGAAATAATAGAAGAAATGATGAGTATAGACAAATCAAAAGATGAAACAAAAATAGTAGATAATTATATGGTTGAAAATGAACCATGTGATAAAAAAAACTTGAACAGACAAAAATTTAGAGAGCGAGGGGGAAAGTGAAAAAAGAGAACAATGATGATATTAGTAATGATATGAGACATGTACGGTGCAGTTTGAATATAATATACATGATCCAGGAATATGGAAAAATATTGATTCTAAATTAATTGACCTATTGGTAGAAAAAAGTCACATTAGAAAGAGTCATTTAATTTTTCCAAAAGATGAAAATTCTAGACATTTTTCTAATATTCATTATACTAAAAAATTATCTAGTGGTCAAAAACATGATAGAAATTTGCTAGTTTACTCAAAGGATTTTGACAAAGTTTATTGTTTTTATTGTAAGTTATTTGGTACTAAATCTAATACAGTTCAATTGGCTAATGAAGAAGTTAATGATTGGAAAAATTTTAGTTCTTGACTTAACAATCATCAAACTAGTAACTAACACTTATCTAATATGAATGTTTGGGTTGATTTATAAATTAAATTGTTAAAAAATAAAACAATTGTCAAATATGTTCAAGAATTAATTAATAAAGAAAAAGAACATTGGAATAAAGCACTATCACAAATTATTGTTGTTATTAAAAATCTTGCTAAAAATAATTTAACATTTCGAGGAAGTAATGAGAAAATTTATCAAAAAAAAACAATGGAAATTTTTTAAGCTTAATTGAAATGATTGTTGAATTTGACCCAATAACGCAAGAATATGTTCGTTGTATTCAAAATAAAGAAATTCATTATCATTATCTTGTACATAATATACAAAATGAACTCATACAATTATTAGGACTTGAAATAAAAAATATAATTATTGCAAAAAAATAAAGAAGGAAAATTTTTCGGTTATATTAGAGCGTACACTTGATGTAAGTCATCAAGAACAAATGTCTCTTATATTGAGATGTGTTGATATTTCAACAAGTCCAATAAAAATAGAAGAATGTTTTTTAGAATTTTAAAAGTTGAAGAAATTAATGGAAAATGTTTATTAAATGTGCTTATAAACACAATTAAGGATCTTAAACTTGATATATTGAATATAAGAGGACAATGATATGACAATGATCTAATATGGAAGAAAAAAAACAAGATATACAAAAAAAATTATTGGAAATAAATCCTAGGGCATTTTATACACCTTATGGCCGTTATAATCTCAAAGTACTTTCTGACATGACTAACTCAAGTTATAGAGCTATGACATTTTTTTGAGTTGTGCAACATATTTATTTTTTATTTTCTTCATATACAAAATGATAGAAACTTTTGCTAGATCACATAACCACTTAACTATCAAACTACTGTCACAAACAAGATGGGAAAGTTGAGTTGAAATTGTTAAAACAATAAGATTTCAAACGCCTCAAAATAAGGGGACATTTTATTAAAATTAGGAGAAACAAGTGAAGATCCTAAAGTGAAACATGAAGCTAATTGTTTAGTTACTTATGAATTTGAAAATTTTGAATTCTTGTTAGGCATGACTATATGGTATGATATCTTATTTGCTGTAAATTATGTGAATAAAGTCTTACAATATAAAGATATGCATATTAATGTTGCTTTAGATCACTTGAAAAGTTTAATTTCATTTTTAGAAAAATATAGAGAAAATTGATTCACAAATGCTATGATTTCAGCTGAAGAAATTGTAAATGATATGGAAATTCAATCAATATTCGTGAAAAAGAACGATTAAAAGAAAAAAAGAAATTTGATGAAAATGTTGACATTGAAGAAACAAAATCATCTGAAGATTCTTCTAGAATTGATTACTTTTACTATATTATAGATCAAACAATTTTTTTCACTTAAATGTAGATTTGAACAATTTCAAGTGTACAAAAATATCTTTAGCTTCTTATTTGATATGAAAATTTGAAAGTCATTAGATGATGATAATTTGAAAAGATATTATATTAATCTTAAAAATATATTAAAACATGATACATTTTCTGACATTAACAGTTTAAATTTATTTTTTGAATTAAAAATATTAAGAGAAGTCTTGCAAAATGAGATTGATTATCCTATTAAAATATTAAATTATACAAAAAATATAAATATTTTTCCAAATACACATATTGCTAATAGAATATTATTAACAATACTAGTAATGGTTGCTTCTGCTAAAAGAAGCTTTTCAAAATTAAAATTAATTAAATCTTACTTAAAGTCAACTATGTCGCAAGAAAAATTAAATGGATTGACTATATTATCCATTGAAAAGGATATATTAATGAACTTAAATGATCAAAATTTAATACATATTTTGCATCTCAAAAAGCAAGAAAATAAATTTTAGATAATATTTTCTATATAGAGGCCTCTCTATCAAAGTTCTGTCTAAGGTCTCATATGATCTTGAGTTACCCTTGCCTTGGTCCATGTGCCTTCTCGATGGTCTCTGTGTCTAAAGGGAGTTAGAAGTTGAATGTAGATGCGGTTTGGTCTTTACAAGAAAGGGAAGAGTGACTGTTCAAGACTATAATGGGAGTGTGATTTTGAGTGGATGTAAATTCATTTCTAAAGGTGAGTGCAAATGACAAATAACAGCTGGTGGCTAGGAAGCACAAATACTTCTAATTGTGCAGAGAATCAGTATCAGATACGGATACGATACAGATACGTCCAGATATATGTCCGATACGTGATTTGAAGTATCTGATTTTTTTTTTTTAATTTTCAGATACGCGTATCTGCTTCCAGATACGTGAAGGGATACGTGGGTTGATTTTTTTTTCAAATTTAAGCCCAATCATTTAAAAAATCTACCCACAACCTATTTTATTTTAGTGCATGTTTAGGAGTGATTTTAAAATCATCGAAAATCACTTTTTTTGTTTTTAAAATCACTCGGAAACACATTTTTAATTACTCAAAATTAATTTAGTTTTCAATTTTACACTTCTAAATGCAATTTTCATATCATCAAAATTAGTTTTGAAGAATTAAATATGTTTCACAGATTTTGAAAATGACAAAAGTGATTTCAACCATTTTAAAATCACTTTCAAACATAAAAGTCCACTTAAATTAAACAATCCAAAACAAAATAAATTTAAAATAATAAAACATAAAAAAAAAACAAAATCTGAAACTTAATTAAATCTTCATTCTTCCTTTCTCTCTCATTATTTAAATCATGATTCACACTCCCTTCATCCTGAACTTTATTCTTCATCTTCTATTCTTTACTACCATCTACTCTAGTTGCTCAACAATCACTCGACGTTATTGTTTTTTTTTTTTTTAAAGTTTTCACTCTCTTCTTGAATCTATTTTATTCTAACTTAAAATAAGTATTATAGCAATTAATTAGACATATATATATATATATATATATAACGTATCTTCAACGTATTCGTATCTTAGTTTTTTAGAAATTAATGTATCGCCGTATCGTATCATATTTGTATCATGTTTCTGTACTTCTTAGGCTGGTGGTAATATCAGCCATGAGAAAGGTAGAAGGTTGGGAAGAGGGAAGGAGAAAGATGGGGAAGAGAGAAGAAGAGAATAAAAATAATAAAAGATTTAAATTTTTAATAATTAAATAATTAAATAATTAAAAAATATATATTTTTAATAAATAATAGGTCCAATGTCTACTTTTAGTTAGTATTCAAATAATGCTACCAAATGCAAAACTCATGGGTAAATTCGTTCAGTTTCTATTTAATTCCTAAGAATATCCATATTTGAATTTGATTGCTAATTATTAAGTTTTATATTGATTTCTTATTGAGTGATCTTTTAGCAAAGGATACAATCAACATGGAACAAGGAAAAAAAAAAGCGGAATTATTATACTAAAAAAAAAATCAAAGCAATAAAGTTTAGGATCGTTTTTCAATATAGGAAAATGAATCAATTTATTTACGAATATAACATAATGTCACTATCTCTAATGATAAATACTGATAGAGATGTTAATACTAATAGATGTTTAATGATGTCTATTTCTATCTATCACTATATTCTTTTTAATTAAAAATAATTTCAGAAATTTGAGAGTAAGAAATTTCGTCATTTAATCAGAAGTTTAAAAGAAATCTGCAATTTACATAAAAAAGAATTACTTTTTGAAATTAGAAAATAGATATTAACAATGTGATTGATGATGTAGAAGTTGATCATCATTAATAGTGTTCTAGAAAGTATAAAGGACAGAATAAAGTTTAAAAAACTAATGATAAGAGAGGAAATTGGGAGGTCAATTAAAATGATTTGAGCCTTAAAATCAGCAATCAATTAGAAAGGACAAATAAGAAACAAACTTTACAGTAGTAATAAAGTAATGGCGGCCATGCATTATTTACATTTTAAATTAGGAATTTATAACCTACTAACCTTTCAATTTATAGTTCGATTCTTGTCTCATAGTTAGAACTAAAAATATCAAAATATATAAATTAATTGAAAACATCTCTGAAAAGTCTTCATAAAATTTTGTTTAAATCTTCGGATAACAACGTAAATAATAGCCTTTCTTAGACCCAAATTACAAAAGTGTCCGGAAAGTAAATATTTTTCATTTTTATCACTGCGTTTGAATGTTTAAGATTACTAATAATATTAAGAATTTGTTTGGATTCTTTTAAGAAAAAAAAGTATTTTTTTCAACTCATTTTCATTTAAACAATTTTTATAGAAATAATTTAAAATAAAAAACAGTCCTATGCTTAATTATATTTTCTCAAAAATATTTTTATATGCAAGTTGGTTTGGTTTGATATATATTTCAAGTGATTATATTAATATCAAATTACTAAAAGAACTACTATTAAACACTATGAATTAATAATTTCAAAGTTGTATTTAAAAACCCTTTCATCGCTTGATTTTTTTTTCTTTTTTTTGGCATATAATCAATTAAATTGGATATTAGAGTTGGTCATTGAAGTGATCAACGCAGTTGATAGTCGAAGTTAATTGAAAAAGTTGTCCTCTTGGAGTTAACCGTTGTTGGAGTTCGCAACCAGAGTTAGTTGCTAGGAGGTGACTGTCGGAATTGATCGTTGAAGGTGGTCACTAAGAGACAGTTGTCTAAATTGGTAGGTAGAGTTAGTTGCTAAAATTGGTCGTTAGAGAGAGTTGCTGGAGTTGGTTGCTAGAGCTAGTCAGTACGATGATTGTCGCTAGAGTTAGTGGTGATTGTTGCCATAGTAGATTGTTAGTGGTGGTAGTCGCATTGTAAATTTACAAATGTATTTGGTTTAATTTTTCAAGTATTTATTTTCTTTAGAAAAAAATCTTTTTAAAAAATCAGCGAGTTTAACAACTGCCAAAATATCTTTTGAAAATATGAGTTCACGAAATAATTAAGTTGGTTTGGTATAGAAAATCTTGAAATCAACTTTTAAAAAATGGTTTCTGATTGTTTAATGATTAATCTCTTCCAAATATTGAGTCTCTAATTAGTTTGTCAGTTTATTTATGTAAAATTTTTCATTAAATCTTCACAATAATTTCTACAATAAAGACTAAATCATTACAAATTTGAAATTATAAGTTACACCACTCTTGCCGCACAATTTTAGAACGGTAGATTATATGGTGTTAGGCAATGATAAATTCAAGATGTTATGGGCAACATGACAAGAGAAAGATCCACACAAGCATCTTTATTTTATTTGAGTATATTTTTTAATATACAATCTATTTTTTTTAATGGGTATGTTTAGTAACGAAGGATAAAATTGTAAATTTACAGATGTATTTGGTTTAATTTTTCAAATATTTATTTTCTTTAGAAAAAAATCATTTAAAAAAATCAACGTGTTTAACAACTGCTAAAATAACTTTTAAAAATATGAGTTCACGAAATAATTAAGTTGGTTTGGTATAGAAAATCTTGAAATCTAACTTTTAGAAAAGGGTTTCTGATTGTTTAATGATTAATCTCTTCCAAATTTATTTTTTCAAAAAAAAGTTTCTCCTAATTTCGACCCTAAATCTCATTAACCTAAATATTATAATTGATTTTGGAATAATCGATATAAAATAAGGATAGAAGTGACAAGGTCGAGTATACCAAGTTTAGACTAAATATAGTATCCTATGGGCATAGAGGAGAGAGTTAGTTCATGTTAAACTCCACATTAATGTGCTCGTCCGGGCTAAGCAAAATAGCTAATGGGGCATATTCTACGCATGCTCTTGCTCAAAGCATCACCCTAGAGTCAAAATGGGTTTAAAGGAAGATGTTCGGCCTCGGCCTCGACTAGGACGAGACTGACCTTAGCCAAACGTGTAACAGAGCACACCCCTTAATTCGGTAAGTTGCATGATTATCTTAAAAGGACTCTGAAATTCTATCCAAACAACTTAAGTCAATCACCTCTATGAATATATCATTATAGCTTTATATCAGATAATTTGAATCATACTTTCAAATTTCTTAGCTTTCACATTATTTCACTCTCTGACTCACGTGTCGGAGTGTGTGTGGCAAACACCACACTAATGTGCAATTTTTTTTTTTTTTTTTTTGAATGCTATATTTTTCTTTCCTTCAAATAAATTCACTATTGATGTCACGTGAATGTTAAGTGCATTCTCTTGTCCGAATTTTAACATCAATACTAAACATTTCAAAAAACAAAGATGAAGGGTGTGGTCGTCGTCAACATATGCAAGCAGTGCAATTCTTCACTGTAGTCAATCATCGTCATCGTTCATCGACAAACCCGTTGAACTTGTCGTTGTTGTAGCCTCCATCATCACAGAACAATGTGATGCAATCAAGGGGTTGCTATATGTTTTTACGGCTATGGGTATGATTTGTGGGTTATGTACCGGATATTATTTGTGAGTTATAAATATGTGCTATATGTAATACATCATTATTAATTATTTCATATAAATTCCTAATCTTAAGTGGTTTATCTTTCTGGTGTCTCAAATCTACATAATTATTAATTACGTAGATCGTTCAATTTTCTTGGTTTTTTAATTGTATTGTTATCAAATTAAAAAAAAAAAAAGGGAAAACCATATAAACTTGTGTTTCAATTTTTTATAAGATTTGTGGTTCAATTTTTACTACCAATCAAAACTATTTTAAATATATACTCATCAATTCAATACAAGTTTGTGTTATTCATACCTATTTAAAAATAATATAACTAATATAATAAATACTTAATTATCATGAATTTTGAAAATTTGAGGTGAGTAGATTCTCAGCTTGACTTAACAATATTAGATTGTACCGCTGAAAAAATCATGGCAGATTAGTTTGGCCGTAGATGCAGTGATGGTAATTTGTTGGATGATTGTGTTCATTTATATGTTGATGGATCTGGACGGGCTTCGGAGCACTCTTGTTATCACACATTAGGGGAAGTTGTTGGTTAGAATGCACGATTTTGAGTCTTCATTCCTTTCGATCAACTACAATGATCACCTTCGAGAACTACCTCTGGCAGCCAATTTCGTCAATTTCTTTTACAACTGACTCTAACAACCCGCTCAATTGATTGTATACTAAAAAGAAACAAAAACAGAAAAATACAACATGTGAAAGTATTTATAATTTAACATAATAGAAACACTTTAAGTGGGGAAATCAAACAAATTTGTGTATAAAAATAAGTTTGAAAAAATATAATCAAACATATTAATGTTTTTATTTTAAACAATTTTTATACAAAAACGTTTGAAGAAAAATGATTTTTTGAATTTTTTTTTTTCCCTAAGTAATCCAAACATATGTGAATTCAAGTTTTTTCCGTTAAAAGAAGATCAAATGACATGTTACAAATCTTTTTATTTCTATTTCAAAACATGGTATTTAACATACCATTACTTGTATAATAATACAAAATTCTATACTTCAAAACTTTATGTTAAACAAAATCAACACCCAAAAACAATTTTTCCGATAGCATTAGGAAGAGTGAATAGGCACTGATACAGGTTATGAAGGATCTTAAGGATCTTAGACTAAAATACTTTACATTTCTAATTTTAGACTATCATAATCAACTATGTACACCAAATAAAGATTGTTTATGGAGCTGAGTTGATTATTCTAATTGCTAGTTATTACCGTCAATGAATTGTAATATAATATGTGTTTAAGGTGTAAACTATTTTAGTTTGAGTTATAATACTATGTGTTTGGACAAAAAACCATTTTAGTCTACATTACAAATAAGGAGAGATGATGGTTACAAAATAGTAAACACGGGAGACAATAAAAATTTTCAAATAGTTTTACTGTAACTAAGTATGAGTTAGTAATAATTAAGAATTTCAACTATTATAATAGGAGACCCTAACATTAAGGGGCTATTTGGGGGACCGTAAAGGAATGAATTTATAATGTAATGTAATCCAAAATTAATGTTTGGATTGAGTGTCTTGGGCCCAATTTTTTGATACCAAACTCATTCCATTCCCACCATTTTCGATCCAACCTTCTTTTCAACCGTTTTCACGCTTCACGACTTTATTTTTGTTCTGCCCTCGATTCCTCACACATCCTAACACTCTAGATTTTTAATAATCATGATTACATTGCAATTCCCCAAACAACCTTTAAATGGACTATAATAGATCACCCCATCACCCCCACCCCACCCACCTAAGGCAAGTTGGGTGACAAATGCCCTCCGAAAGATACCATGAAAAGCCTTGATACAAAGGTCCAATTCAATGGATCTACTTAGGAGGCCCAATTCAAAAATTGGATCTAACGAATCAAGGTGGCCCATAATCTCCAAATTAAACCGTAATTTTGACTCGATCCGATTCCCCGGCCCAATTAATAATAATGTATTCCAGAAATCATAAACATGCATGATTGCAATGGTTATCCAAAGATACATGTGTTTTCATCGAATCATACAATTCCAAATTAAAAGATAAATATTATTCTTTAAAAAAAAAAAAAAAAAAAAGAAAGAAAAGAAAAGCAACCCTTCAAAAGTCAAAGGCAAAATCCAAATTGTTTTTCATTACACACCCATACACGTCCAATCTCCAACATAATTAAATCTGGAAAAAAGGGAACCATATCTACAAGACAGACAAAATTTAGATCGTATTAACCTTTCATTAACAACAGGCATTTATTGAATATTAATAAAATAATAAAATATAAGTTATTCCTCATTTAGAAAATAATAGAAAGATCAAGATTACAACAACCAATTTAAATAAAATAATTATAATAAATAAATAAATAATACAATGTCGATGTTAAAGCTCAAGCGGTAAGGTATACTATTTGACTAATACAAGTTAATAAATTCACATTCTCCGCTCCACATGTTGTATGAAATAAATTACCTTCTCTCATTTGATGTATTCATTCATATCAATAAAATATATACTTAAACCTTTTTCAATTTAACCAAATTTTTTTTAAAAGCTTGAATTTGGTTGCATTTCAACTATATCATTTTACAATTAATTGATGAGCAGCTTGGACACTCGATGAGACGAAATTCCGACTTTCCTTTATTAACAATCTAATTTAATTTCTAAGTTCATCTCCAATTCAACAAATTTCAACTTTGGTAAATAATATAATTGAAAATTAATATATATATTAAATAACAAACACTAAAATGGAAAAGCTACCCAAAAACCTTCCGGATTAAAACATATCTTTTTCACTTGGACTGAGCGGTTTCCGGCTCCGATCCGGCAGCGGCGGGGTGGTGGACCATCTGCCGCTGCGCCGCCACCATAGATTTATAGATGTCGAGGATCATCTTCTCGTCGTATTCCTTCGCCGGCCGCTGTCCGAAACCCGGAATGCCGTCGCACACGGCGGCGCTTCCGCCGTAGCTGGTGGTGAAAACTCGGGAATTAGCGAATCCGAGCATCATATTGACGTAGGCATCACGGAGGCGGAGGAGGAGTTTCTTCGGCGACGGAAGTTTTCGTAAGAATCGGAGCTTGGGTGAGATCTTGATCCGCCAGAAGCGCCTCCGGTTGTTCCGGGTCGACCCCAGCTCCACCTGGGCCAGCCTCCGCCGCCGTCGCGACGACCCGTTGAGCTTCTCGTAGTTTTTTCTTTTCCAGTAGCCTCTTAGTCCTTGGTACCATTTCTCTGAAACTCTATCTTCATCCATTTTTTTCTCTCTCCAGAATTGTGAATTTGGGGAAGATGAACCAGTGAGTCAGGTTTAGAAAGATATTGAATATATATGGTGTAATGTTGCGTTATAATATAAAATATAAAATTTGTATTTTATTTTATTATTTAAAATGAATAGTGTAAGCATCAAATTTCATTATTTTTTTTTTAACTAAAAAAATCAATTATGACTTGAGAATCTTTTAACATAGGTTGCTGAATTAAGATAATTTTGTAAACAATTTTAAATTAGACATTTATTTTTTTTTGGGTGTACTTTGAATTTAAGGAAGTGTTGAATTTTAATCCACTTCGAACTTGGATCTCATCTGTGTTGGGCTTTATTGCAGGCCTTCAGTGGCCTTAATCTCCAACCTGTTTTCTCCTTAGTTTGGTTTCAATATTCTTCGAGCTGACTTGTGTAAGCGATTTTGGCTCTGGTATAATGTCAAGCCTACTGCACTCTAATGTCTAAGTTAGTGCATGGAGTGACTAATTCAACGAAGCACAAAAGAAGTAAGATCGAGTATTACAGTTAGGAATTACTCACCTTTTCTTCTTGGGGTGGTTGAGTGGGGCTATTTATAAGTTTGTTATATGACACGAGTCGATGATTTTCGTGTGACAACAATGATGTTAGAAACGTTTCTGGCACTTGAGATTGTAGGGTGTCAATCCAGATTTGACTTGGTTATTTCTAATTGGTGCATATTCATTGGTTTGGCGGGTCAGCCCAAACTTCGAGGCTTCAACATTTTCCTTTTGGGATGCATGTTTCTCTATGCCTCCTCTTATACCTTGTAGGCTTGGACTCGCCTCTAGGCTTTGGGCCAAGCTTACCTTGGATAACCCTCAATAAAAACTAATATTGTTTAAAAAAGGTATCAGTTAAATGACATACAATTTAACTAACCATACACTCAGAAAAGAAAAATTCAAAAGAATCAAACTTTGAACTTTCTTAAATCTAGACATAAGTGATCTAGAATATCAAGTTAGACGAAACTATTGAAGTATCAATTTTATGAAAACACTGATTGACATATTGAAAAAATGTCAATGTTGATAAATATTTTTAAAAAATTATGAACAAATTAATTAATAAAAGATATTATAATAGGATGCTAATTGAACGTCGATATGTGAATAGAAATTTAATATACGGAAGAATGAAGTACTACATATAAGTATGCTCATTTGACTAGAAGATCCCATACTTCAAGAATATAGGGCAAATCTCTATTGTCAAAATAATAATAATAATAATAATAATAATATAGGGCAAAACTCAATAATAAATGCCAAAAGAGAAAAAGAAAAAAACAGTTAGAAAACGTCTGACTAAGAACGCATGCCATTTGGTTAGGCTAGGTGCCCTTTTACCTACACAAAACTAGGACGTCGAGAAATTATTTTTTTATTCAACTATGTTTAGGAGTGATTTTAAAAATAGCTAAAATCATTTTTATTATTTTTAAAATTATCGTGAAACATATTTTTAATTATTTAAAACTAATTCTGATGATATGAAAGTTGTATTTAAAAATATAAAATATAAAATTAAATTAATTTTAAATGATTAAAAGTTTGTATTCGAGTGATTTTAAAAAGATAAAAGTGATTTTGTGTATAGTGTAGAGCTTAAGATGAGTATGTACACTTTAGGAAAACTCTTCATTTTTTAAAAAGTCTAAAATCAACATAAACATACTAAAATGTTGAGATTACATAAGTGTCCCTCTTTTTCTTCCTGCTTTTCCCAAAGGTCTAGAGAAAGCTGCAATCAATAAGATTTTCTTAATCCTCCCTTCCCGAAAGTGAAAGGAAGAATGTGAAATTCTTTTTTCTTTCTTCTGCAAGGACCAAGAGGTTTGAAAAAGAATCTTAGAGTGTTTAGGGTTGGGCTAGAAGGTTTCTTAGTGATTAAATCAAATACAATTGTGATTAACATTACTTTTAAATTTTGAGAAGATGTAGGAATAGGAAGATTTGTATCACAGATGTCTTTGTCACTAATAATACTAAGTTATACGGGTGTTAATAGTATTATATAATATATAACAAATATAAAATAGATGAATATTAGATGGGAAAAATAAGTTAGATTATAGAGTTAGGTATAGTGTGAGGATAAGAGGGGTTATTAAATGGTAGAAGCAATTTTCCAACCTATTTTATCGCAAAAGTCGCTGTCCGACTTTAATAGGAATGGACATGACACGTGCCATCCATGGATTGCCCTCTTAATTACATCATCAATTCATATTAATGTTTCACATACCATATATAATATAATATACGAGCAAAATTAAAATTAAATATTATACTTTATTAATTGAGTTTTGTCGATAATATGTTTGATTATTTGATTTAATAAAAATTATAAAATTGAAGATGAATCAACTAGTCTGATTTTGATTGAGATTGATTGGTTCAATTGAAATTGATTAGGTAATTGATTACGTTGTAGTGTTTTTTGTATTCTTCTTGCTAATCGTTGACCTTTTGAATATCATGTTATTGATGTTAATTTCTTTGTCAAGAATATATTCGATAAATAATATGCATGCATTTAGGAAGTTTTTCTCTCTTTAATTTTGCATTTTGTTAAAGATGTTAATTTCTTTTTAATTTTGAACAAGGTATGATTCATTATTCAGCATAGCAACTTTTTGATGTTCATCCACGTTGTTGGTTATGTATCTAAATCTCCTTTATATACATGAAAAGTTATTTGGTGCACGCCTTTACTAGTTCGGGTTTAAAGTTAACATTTAGTTACATTTGATAAGTCTATGTCATGTTGAATGCAAAGAGTTTGTAAATGTTGTATACTTGTCCCATTTGGGTGTATGTATAAATGATATCCACTCAATTAGTTTCTTTTTTGGAACTTTGATGGACAGACATCTATGGCTGCAAAATGACTTTGCCTACTTAATTGTCATTACTCTATTTTTCTTTGTTTTTTAACCACCAATCATCTTAAAATTAGGTATAGTTTAATTGACATAGAGTTTATACTATCGAATTTGATATTAGAGGTTTGATTTCCTCACCCTATATATTGTCAAGAAAAAAAACTCAAAAATCATTTGTGGGCTTTCGAAATTTTTAACCTACTCAACAAGTGAAAATCAATATTCATTGGATAAAAGTTAACATTACGGGGGTATTTGACTCACCAACATGAGTTTAGTTGAGTTGCTAAATGTTTAGCCCACCAACTTTAAATGTTGGTGAAGTTGAGTTGGTATATTTTATCAACTCACCACAACTCTCCCTTCTTCCAATGTTTTCAATGACTCCATCCTTTAGTCACTATCGGCAACTATCACTGTGACACTCCGGGAACCAACTCCAGACTCTAAAAATCACTTTTGATGATAACTCCAGCGACAACCTCCGATGACCAATTTCGGACTCTGGCAACTGTCTTCGATGATAGCTTTGATGACCCGACTTCGACGATCACCTTTGCAACAAACTTCGACGACCAATTTTGGACTCCGACAACCACTTTCAACAATAAACTTGGATGACCAACTCCGATATCCATCTTCGTACACTTCAACAATCACATCCAACTACAAATTATGACGAAAATCATCTTCGATAACCACCTTCGAGCAAGCAACTCCAACAAACAACTCTGGGCTTCAACAACCAACTCCGAGAACAAAACTCCGACAACTAATTCCAATACCACTTTCATGTGACTAACTTCGAGCTCTGATAACTACTTCTAACTACAAATTCAATAAAAATCATTTTCGATAATCAACTTCGACGACCATCTTTGTGTGACCAACTCCGACGACCAACTTTGAGCTTTGAAAACTATCTCCAACAAACTTCAGCTATTAACTCCAATACCACCTTCATGCGACCACCAGCTCCAACTACAAACTCCAACGAAAATCATCTTTGATAATCAACTTCGACAACCACTTTCAACTATTATAAGACCGATTATTGTTAAAATATGTTGTAGGGTTGTTGATTATATAAATAATATTATTTTGTTTACATTAAGTGTAATATTTGTAAAATATATTTTTAATTAACTAAATTTACATATCAAATGAATGTTAATAATATTTGGAAAAATATACATGTAGTTGAATAATATATCACACATAACAAAAAAACCATCAAATGGAGATTTTTTTTCATGTAATATTTTCTGACAAGAATTAGTAAAAAATGAAGATTTGTTTTATGATGATCCTCCATATTTGGAGGAATTTGAAAGTGAAATTGTTGAATAAATGTGGTGGTATTCTATTGATGCTAAGATGGTGAGGGAAGTTCAATTAAAAAAATTCATGACAAAGGAAAAATACAAAGCAACAATAGGAAGAAGAGGAAAAAGAAGAAGATGATGATAAAATTCATGGAGAAAAATTAGGAATAAAAAGTTTTGATTTCTCTTTGGTTAATTGTTGTTCATTACCCAAAAGAAAGAAAAAAACAAACAAACAAAGATAGAACAAAAGAAAGAAAGAACTTAAAAATTAAAAGAACAAAAATTGCAATCCATAGAAAAATGGGTAGAATTACTGGATAAAAATTTTTTAAAACAAAAAAAGTCATCATAAAAGTAGATTATTTAGAGTTCAAAAAACTTCACTAGATATCCGTACATATGAACTCAATTCTGCACCCAAACACAGACATATGAACTCAAGATACTATATCTCAACTAGGGTTGGTAACAGGGCCGGGACGGGGTGGGGGGATTCCCCATTTTTTTTAATTCAAGTGATTTTATTTAAAATTTGATTAGTCCACAAAAAAAAAAAAAAAAAATTAATAACTAATATATGAAATAAACACAATTTAGAAGCTCACAAATCTATTAAATAAATTTATCGGATTCCTCATTTTTTAAATTCAAGTGATTTTATTTAAAATTTGACTAGTCTACAAAAAATAAACAAAATATAATGACTAATCTAGGAAATAAACACAATTTAAAAACTCACAAATCCATTAAATAAGTTTACAGCTTAAAATTAAATAAAGTTTGAATAAGGAAGTCAATTAAAGACATATGTCTTATACATTTAAAATATATAAATTGTTCGTCTTTCTCTCTTCACCGATGACTTCACATTCAAATCTTTCTCATTTCTTGCCATCATCCCATCCTTAGTTGTGAGTATTATTTATTCCTACATTTAAAATGTAATTAACAAATAATGTAAAAAAAAAAAAAAAGATCACATAAAATAAAAAGTGTCATAAGAAAAAAATGTTAATCCTTGAGCATACATTAGTCACCACGCCATCTTCATCAGAATTGTCTGCATCTTCTAAAACAGTTGCTAAATGTTTAACCATTTCTTTTCCCGTGCTAGTACCTTATATTTTCACATATTTGTAATAAAAGAAAATATTTATTAGTATATTAAATGCTAAAAAGAGGTAAAACAAAATAAACAAACTAACATGTCAAAAGTTTAGTTGCAATCCAATTTTGAGCACACATCAGTCTTTATCGTCTTCGGATGAAATTTGTTACGATGTGGGCTTACAATCTTACCACTAATATATCTCTTGCAATTTTTTTTGTAAAATGGGATACTTGATACCATTCAATTTCCACTCACTCAAAATGTCAAAATCAGACGATCGAGATAAGACAATTCATTTAAATATGCATTTGCTTCCGATTCATATTATTGGAATTTGATACAAACAAGTCATAATCATTAAAATCATCAAATTCTATATTTTGTGCTGTTCCATTTAAATTTTTAGAGCGATATTCATCACCTTCACCTTCATGCTTCAACTGATATTCTGTTTCCAAATCTGAACAGTTTTTTTTTAACCCTTTCCACTTCAAGAAAAAAACTATCTCCATAAATTCTAGGGAAGTAAAACTCAATCAACTTCAATTTGTAAGGTGGATCTAAAATTGCAGCTATGGCCATTACCCCATGAATTTTCTTCCAATACTTATCAAACTTTGAAATCATATTTGAAGCCTTGTCTCTTATCTCTTGAATGCCAGAATTCGTCTACTCAGAAATAACCAATTCCAATTTAGTAATTTTTGGAAAAAAAAAATTAACAGTAGGATATTTGGATCCAGAAAATATTTCAGCCACGTGATGAAATATTTATAGTTTCTCACATATCTCTTTTGCTAATACTCAATCTTGATCCAAAGGAAAACACTTGTACTTTTGTTCTTGTTGTTTAATCGATAAAAAACAGCTTTGTACTTCAAAACAATGACTAACCTAAAATATGTAGAATTCCACCTAGTACAACAATCAAAACTCAACATCTGACCATCATAAACATTCAACTGACAAGTAGTTTCCTAAAATTTCTCCTTCTTTTTTTGTGTATGCACCCAAAAAGACAAAAAGACACACTACTACGTACTCTTTTGATCCCATCTCCTACCACTACTAACCCATCTTTCACAAATAAGTTCAGAATATGAGCACAACACTACATATGAAATAAACTCCCATCCAAATTAAGTTTCCACACAAACTATCAACAAACATATTAACCATGGAGTCATTTGTACTACAATTATCTACAGTTACAAATGATAATTTTCGATCAATATTCCAGTCTAATAGACATTCCATTATTTCTTCATGAAGCATCTCAGAAGTGTGTGAAGAAGAGACATATGTAAACTTGATTATTTTGTTTTGCAAAACCCAACTATCATCAATAAAATGTGCAGTGACAACCATATAACATTTTGTTTGGTGGTTGGAAGTCCACATGTCCGTTGCAAGGGCAATTTTTCCTTTGATCTTATTCAACAATATCATGGTTTTCAACTTTTCAGTCTCATAAATTTTCAAAAGTTCCTTCTTTATTGTGTTTCTTGACACCATCTTAAATAATGGTTGGATGACATTACAAAATTTCCTAAACCTTCATGCTCAACTATTGAGAGAGGATATTAATGTTTTATTATCATCCTAGCTAATGCTTTTTTTGCAGCTTCATGATCGAAGTTATATAAACTCAATGTATTGTTCTTCTCTGATTCAATAGGGATTGTCGTATGTCCTTTTGTCCTTTATATGAGCATATCTTAATTTGGTCATGCAAATGTTTGGTTCTATTTTTACTTTCACCCCCTAATTTTCATTTGCAATAATTATAAACCGCCTTGTCTACTCCATCTATTTTTTGTTTCTTAAAATGGTTCCAAACAACCGATGTCAATTTACTCTTTAAAGATCCCTTCTCAATATCCTTACCAAGAATAACATAATTATCAAAATTCAAATTATCATCATTCGAGGAGCATGAAGTTAAATTTGGGGTTGGATCGGGATTGGACTTGGAATTGGACTTGAGAAACTTTATTTATAGAAGGTGATGAAGACATTGTTTTCAACCTATCAAAGATTTACTTTAAAAAACCTTCTTTAGACTTGGACTTAATTTTCAAAGCATTCAAACATATTCAAAGCATTCAACCCAAAATTCAAGAATTCAAACATACACAAAGACTCAAAGCATTTTCAAACATATTCAATCCCAAAATTCAAAGTATTCAAACATACTTTTCAAACATATTTAAGCCTAAAATTCAAAGCATTCAAACATACACAAAGACTCAAAGCATTTAATATCAATACACATGAAACTATTATTATTATTTACTAATTTTTATAAATTCAGATCTCGGCAGACGCTGTCTAGGGCAGCAGCACAAGTCTATTTTTTTTCAAATGAAAAACAAAACAACTCAATCAAAATATATCCTTACAAGTCATTTGATCTACTTTTCAAACTAATATCGTGTATTGCCTTTCCAGATCTCACCTCCCGGTGTGAAGGAGAAGACCTGAACGGACATGGCGACGGCAGGTAGGTCTTCACGAATCACGGACGCCTGGAGTGTGAACGACAATTCTGAAGTTCACGAATCACGACAGGTCTTCAAGTTCACAAATCACGAATCACGGCAGTGGTCTTCACGCTTGAAGGGTCTTCAAGTTTACGAATCACGACAGTGGTCTTCACGCTTGAAAGGTCTTCAAGTTCACGGTAGTGGTTTTCTCTTCAGTCTTCACGAAGACGGCAGGTAGAGGTAGGTCTTCTTCGGTCTTCACAGTTCACGACAAGTGGTTTTCAATTTAGGGCATTTTTTATTTTTTTATTTTTTAAGTTTGGGTTTGGCTTCTTGGACTTAGAATTAGAATTTGGATATTTAATATTGGGATCCAATCCAACACTATATATTATAAACATATATATAAATAAATTATTTTCTATATTATAAATATATATTTATAAAAATATAAATATATCAAATCGGGATCGGGGCAGGGATACCGTCCCCGTCCCCGTTCGGTCTCCGGACGGCCCCCGAAAATTTTTTCCGGTTTGACCCCATCCCCAACCAAACCGGGGATTTTCCACCCCGATTGAGGTGGGTCCCCGCAGGAACCTGACCCGCGGGGAATTTTGCTAACCCTATTCTCAACTTAGTACCCTAAACAGTTCCTACAAATGTTCGAAAAATATATGATTTCTTGCTTTGATATTATATTAAATTAGCAAATAAATCCCAAATTTTTATGTTGATGGCCTGATGAGAATAATAAATTTCGTTATATCAATACTTTCAAGCCTTTACAATTGCATTCACCTTATAATGATATAATGAATAATGAATTATGTTTATTTTCTCAAGTGGAGCTTAAGTTACACATATTTTTCGCATGCAATTAGGTCATTGTTGATACTTCAACTCCTAGGAATAAAAATGTTCATTAGTGAATTGACATCGATTTTTGAAGAAAGCCAATGCAAAAAAATCAATGGCTTTTGGGTATAGTTTGCTACCGATCAATAAAAAAGTTTGATCAATTTTTTATTTCTTAAAAATATAAATTAATTTTAGGGAAGTGCAGAGGTGATAGTGGCGATAGTGACATATGATGGACCAAAGAGGAAAAAAAGAGGAGAAGATGATAAAGAGAGAAGGAAGACAAAAAAAAAAGTGGTTTGATAACCTAAAATAATTTGGCTTTACTTAATTTAGGGTAGTTCATTGATTTTATGAGTTTATTTAATGATTTTATAGGTCTCAGGAATAAAGGAGGTAGGTTGGACCCTTAGGGCAAAAACTGACTAAATGGACCAAAACAAGGCCTAAAGCATCAATCGGGCAAAGATGAAATTAATTACCAAAATGTCCCTACTGCAACACCCTCGTGTGCTGCCTTGGATAGAAGTATGGCAACGATAGAGCGTCACAACACCCTTGCACGCTATCGAGCGGCGTTGTTCATAGCAACAAATTAGTCTCATGAATTCGATGATCAAGTAAATAATTTGGAAAAACCACGAAAAGACTCGTGCTAGGCATTTTAATCAATAGTATTTTTCTCAGCACTAAATTTTTTACAATTGCTTAAACTTTACTTTTCAACAACTTTTACATTCAAAGCACTTTCAAATTCATAATCACAATCAATCAAACCGCCCTACGTTTACTACGGGATTTTAAGCATTCTATCTGAGAAACTTGTTGGTTCTTTGTGGATCGACCCGTATTACTAATACTAAAAAAATATGTAGGCACAAAATTTATATGGTCAAGGGGATCCGAAAAACCCTTGCGATAATGATTCATGGCTGTGCTAGTCCATGGCGATAACGATTGCGTTTTGCAAAATATAAGAAGTGCAATTGTCTTACATTTGAAAGTAGGTTTAAGAAAGTAATGCGTTCTAAGCATTATAAAATAAGTCTTGCCTTTGGATTCAAGTTATCCCAATTGAATCATTTTGAGCTTGGTATACTAGTTCAATTGTATAAGTGGTATAATGCTTTGAGCGAGTACTCGCTACAAGAAATATTACTTTTAGTGATGAATTATTCGCAACTATTTCTATATCGTCGCACGTTTAATGACAAAATGCATTTTTCATCTCTAACCTTGTGATGAAAGAATGATAAGTTGCAAGATTATGATGATCAACCCTAATTGTCGTAGTTTTGTGTGACGAAATATTAATCTGTTGCAAATGAGCTTGTGATGGCAATACAATATGTTGCAGGTTGCGATGAAAACTTATTTCAATGTAGGGTATTTTGCGGCAAATTAGGCTTTAGTTGAAAATCCAATTAGTTGGGCGGGAGTTTTGTGAAAGAGTTAAACAACATGCAACAGAAGTATCAAGGATCCATAAGCTTTCCAATTCACTAATTTTAGCAAAAGCTAAAGCATGCTTTTCTCAAAAAGTGGGTTTTCAGAACATACCTTTGATGAACTCTCCAAGAAAACGTCTGTTCAACTGCTGTCTTCACTTGTTATCAATGTGAACCACCTCAAAACCTTCCCTACTATGATCTTGGAGCTTTAGGCAGAGTTGTGAGACTCAAGAACAACTTGAAGATGTGAAGAAACCAGAGAAAACTCACAGTAGCCTGACTAAAGAAGACAACTTCTTTCTTAGAAAAATTTCTCTTCGAAATTATGTATTTTTTTTTAAAAAAAGGATTTTAAATCATTTTAATTCAAAATTTGATTTTCTTAAATTAATTAATTTAATATCAAATATTAAATTAATTTTTTTTACAATAATCATCTTTATATATTTAAATCATATTTAAATATTTATTCTCTTGTTTCATTTAATTTGAACGTTTCAAATTAATCTCTCAAGCTACCCTAAAAATTATCCATTTACGAGCTAGTAGGGGGACTTGCGGACCTACAGATCATGGGCTCCAACGATTCGAGATTAATCGGCTAAACTCATTAGTCTGATCTAACCCTCATTCGTTAACTAATGGGACACTCCACTATAGCTCATAGTTAAACTCTCCTCACTGTAGATATTACGTCCACTTAATAACCATAATCAGTAAATCAATCATTCACAGGTTGTTCGTAATCACAACTATGTCAAAAATACCGTTTTTCCCCTGTGACTACATCTTATTCCTTAAGTTCCTACTGATTCTCTAATGAACAATTCTGATTCATAATCTCTATGAATCAAATATTTTCTCTATCATGAGAAGGCGGGGCCCTGATTGTTCAAGGCCTGGAGTCAGTACTTAAGAGAACAATCTATCTGCTAACCCTAAATAGAGTAGGAGTGAATTCTATCTTGCAAGGTTATATCCCCAGCTATTCATCCGATCTTATCCCCAAAATGGTAAGTTTATTGAGCAGTGCTGTTGGACTACTCTCGCTGTTTGTAGATCAAAGGATAATTCCGAACAAACAGGAGTTCATAGCTAGCTCAAGATTAAAATCGAGTTAACCTAGGTTATATAATAAATGAAATAGTTAGTTTTAATATTAAACGGTCGTTATAAAGAAAAGTGACTCTTTTCGTGGTCCAGTTTATATGCAAACTCATTGCATAGGATGCTCCCACTCTCATGTCTCAACATGAACGATTTGTGGATCACATCATTTGTAATACCTTACAACTTCTTCTAACAACTACAGAGTGGGCCACATCCAATAGTGTTACCAGGATGAGATACCTAATTTCATCCATATACTTATTAGACCATTTAGGCTATATACTGTCAACTCGATCCTGTTTATGTCACTACATAAAGTTACAACATTCAAACTATAGCCAAGGATGCGTTTATTGTATTTTCATAATAAGATGCAAAATCAACAAGTCATTGTTATTGATAAAATAGAATGTTTAACTCGAACTACGAGTTCTAGGACATTCCTAACATTTTGGCGCTTGATTGAAGTGTTTATGTTGAAATAAAATTTAGTTGCAAGCTTGGGTATGCAACGAGTTAGGGTTTAGTCACAAGATCTTTTTTCTCACTCTATTCCATTCACTCGCGAGTTTCACTTTTTACCCATTCCCTATAGTTCGCCGTTCTCGTCTAAAGCAAGGAGTTTTTCCGTTCATCAGAAATCGAGGAGGAAACTCTAGTTCCGTTCATCTAAAGTTGTAGAGAAAGCATCAATCGTCTAAAAATTGTGAAGGAAGCGTTGTTTATCTGAACTTGTGACGAAGGGGTGTTCGGTTTTTAGGGCAAGGATGTTCTATTCTGCTGGCTTCGATTTTCGGAATAAGTATTTTTGGTTTTCATGTGCAAAATGGGTTTTTTATTTTTTATTCAAGATTTCTTATATGTTTTTTTCCTTAGTTTGTTTCCTCTTTGAAACTTTAGTTTTCCCCCTTTGTTAGGTGAAATTTCTCTATGAAATTTCTCTCCTTTTTTAGGAAGAATTAATTTTTTTAAAAAATGAATTTTGTTTTCTTCCTTTTGGAAATAAATGGGAAAGTTAATCGAACCAATATCGAAAGTGGTAGAAGGGAGAAAAAAAAAAGAGTGATTAGTTAAGAGTTTAAAAGAGTTGGTCAATGTTGTCAAGCCCTAGAATGCATTTAGAAGTTAGGTGGAAGCTTATATGCATCTTAAAGAGCTTTTAGGATTTGATTGGAGTACATCATGTTGGGATAAATACTATATTTTTGGATAAATTATCCCCTATTGTGTGAATATAAGAGAATACTAGTCAACTAGAAACAACAATAATAATCAAGTAAGGACATAAACAATTTTAACGTGGAAAACCCCCCTCGATGTGATGAGTAAAAAACCACAGACAGAAGTCACCACTACAACCAATAATTAGTACAATAAAGTTCCCCCTAGTTACAACTAAAGGTATACACAAATTATATCTCAAGATTAACTATCTCGGCAACAAACGACAACAATAAATAAGAAGAAAATAGAAAGATCTCACAATAAGTGCAAACAAGTATCTACTAAAACTTGATCGTAGATAGCTTTAAATGAAATCTCCATGGTTCAGATTGAAGCTCTCATGTCAAGAACACGTTGTAAAAATTTTAGCTTGATCGGACCACGGATTGACCCTCAAACGGCTGAAAAATGGAGCTAGAAAGAAAGCTTTCTTTTCTCTAATTTTCTTCTCTGTCTTGTTATTCTTCTCTCGGTTTTCGTGTGCCTCTCTCACAAAAATTCAAAACCAATGGCTGAAGGTTCATTTTTAAAACAAAACAAAATATGCCCTAATAGGCCTTTAATATTGGGCCTTCACTATGTGAAATAAACCAACAAATCTTCCCTATTTCACTTTGTGGAGGAACTTGTCATTCTAGCTACGGAACGGAAAAAATTCAAGCTTCTCTCTTGGTAGATTCTTCGTCAACATATCAGATCCATTATGATCAATATGTATCTTCTCTAGCTCAAACAATTCATTATTCAAAGCATCATTCATCCAATGTTATATCTATATGTGTTGTTCTGAAATGAAATGCAACATTCTTACCAAAATGAATTGCACTCTGATTATCATAGTATATCATGTATCGTTGTTGCTTGAAGCCAAGCTCCTATATCGTTGTTGCTAAGATATTGCACCACCTGCAAATGTCATTAGGTAACCAAAAGTAAACTTTCTGTTGTCTAAATCTCTTGCCATATATGAATCAGTGTACGTAGCAAATACTAGCTTTCCACCTTCAAATGTGATTTTCAAACTGGAAGTGCCTATCAAATATCTCATGATGCACTTAACTGCCTCCCAATGCTGTTTTCCTGGATTAGATATAAAAAGACTAGCAACACCAACAATGTGAGCAATACTAGGTTTAGTACATACCATGACATACATCAAGCTCCCAACTGCTGAAGCATAAGGGATCTTGCTCATATTTTCCTTCTCTTTATTTGTAGAAGGACTCTGTTTGCTACTTAGTTTAAAATGACTAGATAAAGGAGAACTAACCTATTTTGCTTTACTCATGTTGAAACGCTCTAGCACCTTTTCTAAGTATTGCTCCTATGACATATATAACTTTTTGGATGCTCTGTCTTGAACTATTAGAATTCTAAGAATTTTATTTATTGGCCCCAAATTCTTCATGCCAAAGGATTTGCTCAATTGTTTTTCAACCTGTCTATTCTTGAAACATTCCTACCAACAATCAAAATATCATCAACATAAAACAATAATATAATAAAATCATCACAAAATTTTTGAACAAAAATGTAATGATTAGAAGTAGTCTTTTTGTAGTCTTGGTCCCCCATGACTGACTCAAACTTCTTATACCATTGATTAAGTGCCTATTTCAACCCATATGGTTTTTCTTCAATTTACGCATCATATACTCTTTTCCTTTCTTTTCAAAACGCTCTGGTTGTTCATATAGATTTCTTTATCTAAATCCCCATGAAGAAATGCAGTCTTAACATCCATTTGCTCAGCCTTTAAGTTAAGACTAGCTATGAAACCCAAAACTACACGTATAGAAGACTTCTTGACAACTGGAGCAAAAATTTCATCAAAATCGGCACCTTTCTTCTCACTAAACCCTTTGACAACCAATCTTGCTTTGTAACACACCTTTGAGGTATGTTCTTCTCGTTTCACTCTATAAACCCACTTATTTTCCAGTGCGATTTTTTCTTTAGGTAATTCCACTAGCTCGAAATGACTTTCATGTAAAAACTTCATCTCTGTTGGATTTGTTGTCCTAAATCCCATGTATCTTGTACTTTGTAACTACAAATCACATATTTAATAAAAGAAGAGGCATTTTATTAATATTTAGACTACACTAATTCAATCTAATAAACAAAGATCCAAGGTTATTTTATGTAACTTAAAACATGTATGTGGTTGACATACAGGTGGATCATGTTTAAGTAAGAACCCAAATGGTTTGTAGTAAATGGATAAGACTGGGTATCTTATCATTGTGAGTGATATTATGAATACGACCCACTTTGTAGTTGTTACAATTGTTGTAAAATGCTACAAATGATCTGATCCTGATCGTTTATGTGGAGATATATGAGTAGGGGTATTATATACAGAAAGTTTGTATTAGACCAGACCACGAAATAAATAGTTTCTCTATTTAACACTATTACTAGAAGAGACTTACATTTCACTAGGATGACCATAGGTGACTTGACCTTAATCCTGAGTGAGTTGGGAACTTCTGTTTATGAGGGCAATTCTTTGATCTGTATGGATCAGAGTGACCATGTTAGTTAACTCATCAAACCTACCATTTTGAGATTTTTCCGAATAAGGAGCTAGGAACTCAACAACACAAGATGGAATTCACTCCTTACTAACCTTAGGGAAAGTAGATAAATTGCTCCCTTAATAGCTGATTCCAAGTCTTGAACAATAAGGCTCAACCTCTCGTTGGCTCGAGAGGTGTCAGTTTATAGTTGGACTATAAATTGTTTGTTCGTTAGAGGAATCAATGGTACTTAAGGAGTTAGAAGTAGCTATAGGGATAAAACTGTAATTTGACCCAGTCGTAGCTATGAGCGATTTGTGAAGGGTCGATCCACCGTTGATTGGTTATATCTATGGACACAAAAATATATATGTAGTGTGAAGAGTGCAACTATCGGTATTTAGTGGAGTGACTAATTGTTAATGAATATCAGTTAATTTAATTAATTAATCTCATATCATTGGAGCTTCTAATTTGTAGGTCCATAAGGTCCCATTGTTAACTCGCTAAAGGATATCAATGAGGAATGATTTGAATTGTTTAAATCAATTGAGGGAATTTCATATTAATGAGATTAATATATAATGGTTATTATAGATGTGATATGTAATTCAAATTATGTAAGTGAAAAATATTTGAATGTGATTCAAATATTAAATTCATG
The DNA here is from genome assembly GCF_009727055.1 of Benincasa hispida. Taxonomy (NCBI): domain Eukaryota; kingdom Viridiplantae; phylum Streptophyta; class Magnoliopsida; order Cucurbitales; family Cucurbitaceae; genus Benincasa; species Benincasa hispida. The sequence goes on from NC_052359.1 coordinate 36,368,884, forward strand.
TGAATTAGATCCATGTAGAATTAATTAATTATAACAGAGAGGTGGATACATATAACATGTGATGTTTATATGATAACTAATTATTATATACTAAATAGGATTTAATATAGTTTATTTAATTAGTATGCCAATTAATTAAATAAGGGTTATTTAATTAATTAGCATTAAGGGTGAAAAAGGAAATATTTGGAGAATGGGTTAACCCTTCTCCATATAAATATATCTTTATAGCCCATTTAGGGCAATAATCTTCATTGTGCAAAAGAAAAAACCTAACCTCCACCAATTTCTCTTTACTCTCTCTCAACATTTTCTCTCTACCTCTTCCAATTGTTGGAGACCACCCATCAAACCCTTGGAATCTAGAAAATAACAAGGTTATTCTTATGGTGGTGTCTTTGATCGTGAAGAGGTGTTTGTGAAAAAGCAAGAGGAATTTTGGTGAAGATCGGGATTCCGACAAAGGTAAAATCCTTTCTCTCTTTTTCTTCTTCTTTAATAACATGCTAATTAGTTGATGTTCGTCCTTTGTTCTTCTTGATTGGACTGATGTATTTTGTTTCCCTAAAATAAAAAAAACTAAATATAAGGTGATCTCATGCTTCCACAGGAATTCAGTTCCCTTTAATTGGTATCAGAGCTAGTACTTGCATTCTTGTTTTTCATATTTTTTAAATAAAAACCAGTGTAGAATTGTGGTTTTTTAATCTGCATTTTGAATGTGAGGTTTGCAATAGTGGATATTTACATTCTTTGGCACTTAGTTTTATGTTTTAATGCGATTAAAATGTAAGGGCCCATTGTTTTTTGGGCATTTAAGTTTTTCTATCGATTATGTAAGTTCACGTCGATCGAAGAGCAAGAGTTGTTGAAGAGATCAGAGAAAAACAGAGGTTCTTGATCGATAACAGAGGTTCTTGATCCAAGTTCGAAGTAAAACACTGCAGAAAGGGCTTCTAGATTGCAGTGTTGTGATGCCACTACCAAACATTGTGACGCTACAAGGTGAGGCGAGGTGGACGACATTCGATGCTACCCCCCATCATTGTAACATTCTGAGCTTCACAGGCACGTGCGAGGAGTTTAGCAGTCGTGAGTTCGAGTCCCTTCTCCGGTTTTTGTAATAGATTTCCTTTGTTATTTGTAATTTCATTTATTTTTATTAATTAGATTAATATAAATTAGTTATATTAATTTAACTAATTTTTATGGTATCAAAATTTGGTCTAATATTTACTGTTTAATTGATTATGCATTTGATGTATGTATAAATCAAATGGATGAATTTATACTGCATAACGTATGCCATATAGATTTAGAATCGCGCCTTAGGATAAATATTTTCATGCATCATATTTAATATAAATGTTATATTATTTATAATTCATAATTTAATCAGCATGCTCATGCATCATAATATAAGTGTCATATTATTTTGATGTATGTTTCATTAAATATGTTCATGCATCATACAATGTTATAAATGTTATAATGTATGGTGGAATGATGAATATGTATGTTTACATTTCATGGATGATAAATATAAATGTTATATTTTTCAAAGAAAATGAACTTTGCATTGAGCATGATACTACTTAGATCAATATAATTGTTATATTTGATCAACGTCATTAGATGCAAATTATAGGTTTTAATATGACATTAAAATATAATTGCTATATGTTTAATGGAATAGATTAAAATCTATAGTAAAGAGTTGCATGCAAACATAGGTCCAATTTAATTTCAAATGGTTTAAAATTAATTCACCTAGACTTATGTTGAAAGATTTTCTAATGAGATTAGAAATATGTTAAACTTTTAATTTGTTTTAATAGGATTAAAACAAATTTTGTAAAAGATTAAATGTATAAAATAATTGCCCATAAGGGATATTTATTTTAGGAATGTCTATCTAGGCTAAGGTATTTAAGCTGACGAAAATGGAACACCTCTATCTAGGAACTGACCTGGAAGGTGAATTGGGCAAATATTTTATAAGCATGCAATAAATGATTGAATTTATTAAAGAGTTTAATAAATGAAATCATATATTGTTAAAATATTCAATAGAAATGTTATATTGAACAAATTAACAAAGGACTTAATTAACATTAATTAGCTGGTTTTTTCTAAGTCAATCAACCTTTTGCAAAACACTTAGTGAGAGGAAAAAAAATGTATGTGATATGTCATTTTTCCACCCACGTTCTCCCTAAAAGTTCACAAGGTGAGATTCATGCTCGGCTTCGTGGTGTCTTGGGCGCAGCTCACTTAGGAAGGTATTTGTAAACCCCTAAACCTATTTTACTAATTAATTGTGCTTAAGTTTCTATGATTATGAGTTAATGGTGTCTATGTAGTTGAATGTTATGTAAGGTGTGCTATAATTATGTATAATGTTTAAAAGAGAAAAATTTTAGAAGTTTAAATAGTTGAGCTCTCGGGTGAGATAAGAGAATTAACAGTTAGATAGAAATCAGAGGACTAGATGCCATGAAGGCATGTGTTACTATGTGGGTAGGTGTCCAAGGGCTATACGATGACAAGGAGCACTGAGGCACGTGTAGAGGTTAATGAAGGCATTGATGTGCGGAAAGCCTAATCATGAGCGCTTAAGGCAAGGAAGTGATTCACAGTCTAGCAATGCGGTGATCGAAGGAGTACAATGCTGTTTGAGTATGCATTGGCTAGAAGGGAGACTTGCATGGACGTAAGCCTATGCATTGGTAAAAGGCTTAAACACCCAAGTTAATCATCTAATTAATGGGCTAAGTGGCCAGATTAGAGGCCATAAGTGAGCTTAGTGTGCCAGGTGTCATCTTAGAGATGCTATCTATGAAGGAACTAATGAAGGTCCTGAGCGGAAGCAGGGAATGGTCCCAAATTCCATTTTTTTACAAAACACACATTTTTACAAAAACATACCGAAATAATTATGTATTAAATTAAAATTAGAACATGCAATTATGAAATTAAGAAAAGAGATAGGAGATATTAACCTTCGAAGATCCAATCTTCACGTATATTCCTCTCTTTCGGAGTTGATCATGAACAACAACGTACTCGAAATCCTAATGGCCACTACCACGAAAGTTTCCTTTATATTTTCTAGGATGAGAATCCAAGAAGTTATGTGGGCTCTTGGTTTTTGGAAGAGAAGAGAATTGAGATTGAGAGGAAGGTGAGATCCAGAGAACTTTTTCTCTAAGAGAATTATGTGTTTTTCACTCAGAACTATCTATAAGACTCAAGAGGAAGAAGGAGGTAACAACTTTTCTGCACACAACCCACACAAGCACATTATAGAGAGAAAAAAAGGGAGGGAGTTACTACACCCTCCCAAAAAATATTTTTCAAAATTTAAATTAATTAAAAGAAAAATAATTTCATAAAACATTAATATATATTTATATGATAACCACTTTATCATATAATATATATTAAACTTTATGTTATATCAAATATAACATATAACCTACAGTTTAATATTGTATCAAATATAATATAACCTAGAGTTTTCATTCTCTCATTAATGCATGATATTTAATATAAATCCTATTTATACTAAATTTAATTATATGAATCCAATTTACATAATTAATATATGAATCATATTTAAATTTTATTTCCTCTCAATAAACTTTATATTATAATGTATCAAATACATTATAGTAAATATATCATATATAATTAAATCAATTAATTATATCACATATAATTAATTCGCTCAATTAATTTGAACAATTCAAATTAATCCGAAATTGATTCTCATTTAATCCTTGTTGAGCTACAGAGGGGACCTCATAAAGACCAACAGTTGCACTCTTCGCACTACAGATATATTTCTGTGTCCATTGGATATAATCAGTCAATAGTACGATGATCCTTTACAAATTGCTTATAAGTACAACTAGGCCAAAATTACCGTTTTGCCCTTGTAATTACATCTAATTCTTTAAGTACCGTTGATCTCTTTAATGAACAATAAGTCATAATCCAACTATGACAAACCTCTCTCAGGTAATGAAAGGCTATGGCGCCACATTGTTCAAGTCCTAAAATTAGCCCTTAAGGGAGCAATTTATCTACTTACATCAACCTCGGGGAAGGAGTGAACTTCGTCTTGTGTAGTTGTGTTCCCAGCTCCCCAATCAGATGAATCCCCAAAATGGTAAGCTTGTTGAGTCGGTGATTTGGCTACTCTATCCCATACAAATTAAAGGAATGCCTTCATAGACAAGAGTTTAGAACTCACCTAGGATTCAGGTCATGCATCTATGGTCATTTTGGTGAAATGTAAGTCTCAATTATGAATGACGTTATATAATGAGACTAGTCATTTCGTAGTCCAGTCTTATACAAGCTCCTTTATATAGTTTGTATAGAATACCCTCGCTCATATGTTTCCATATGAATGATCAGGATCAGATCATTTATAGCACTTTACAACAATTATAACATCTACAAAATAGGTCGTTTTCGTAATGTCACCAGGATAGGTATCCAATCTTATCCATCTACTACAGATTATTTAGGTTATCACTTAAACATGATCCACCCGTATGTCTCTACATACATGTTTAAGCTACAGATGATAACCTTGGATGTTAGTTTATTGGTTTGTGGGTTTAATGCTACTAAATGTCAAATAAAACATCTTTTATTTTATTAAATAAATGAAATGTTTGTAGAATACAATTACAAACTATAGAACCCTACGAGATTTAGGGCATCAACCTCAACAATCTCCCACTTATTCTAAAGCTAGTGGGGTATATAATATACAAGTACACAAATCAATAAACTAGGGCATAACACGTGCCCGGTATAAAATCTACTACTTGCCCTAGACTAAATGTGACCTGTCCTGTAGACACATGCTCTGCAAGTGACACTCAAACACCTTGGCCATGAGGGCCTTTGTAAATGGATAAGAAATGCTGTGCTCCGAAGCTATCTGCATGACAATCACGTCCCTTCGTTGCACAATCTCTAGGATTAGATGATACTTTCGCTCTATATGTTTCTCGCACTTGTGAATCCAAAGCTCTTAGGAATTAGCCAGAACATCACTATTATCACAATAAAGGGTGATGAACTTTGACATGTCTGAAACCACTTCCAAATCAGTCAGAAATTTCCTGAGCCACACAGCTTCTTTAGTAGCTTCACAAGCCGCTATGTACTTTGGCTCTATGGTGGAGTCAATAATGCATTCTTGCTTGGTGCTTCTCCGTTAAGAGTGAACACTAATCTTGATATAGATTTCCTAGGATTCTTATCAGTCTGAGAATCAGAGTCTGTGTATCTGTAAGGATCAAATCCTTAAAACCATACATGAGCATGTAGTCCCCCATTCTCTGTAGATACTTGAGGATGTTCTTAACGGTGGTCTAGTATTCAAGTGCTGGATTAGACTGATATCTTTTGACTATCCCTACCGCATAGCAGATGTCAGGTCTAGTACATAACGTCATATACATCATGTTGCCAACAATCGATGCATAGAGGATCCGTCTCATTTCCTCAACCTCTTGAGGTGTCTTAGAACACTGTTCCTTAGACAATATAACTCCATGCCTGAAAGGGAGTAAACCTCTCTTGGAGTTTTGCATCGAAAATTTGACAAGCATCTTGTCAATATATGATGCCTGATACGGGGCTAGCGTTTTGTTCTTTCGATCTCTAAAGATCTGAATGCCTAGAACAAATTGTGTCTCTCCCAAATCTTTCATTTGGAATTATGTCACTAGCTAATGCTTAATTTCAGTTAACAAACCTACATAATTCCCAATGAGTAAGATATCGTTTACATATACAACTAGAAAAGCTACTAAATTGTTAATGATTCTCTGTAAACACAAGGCTCGTCAACATTTTTATTAGAACCATAAGATTTGATCGTAATATCAAATTTAATTTCAAGATCGAGAAGCTTGCTTCAATCCATAAATGGACCAGTTTAGCTTGCAAACCTTTTGCTTTTGACCTTGGGTTATGAATCCCTCAGGCTGCTCCATATAAATGGTCTACTCAAGATTGCCATTCAGAAAGGCAGTCTTGACATCCATTTGCCATATCTTATAGTCATAATATGAGGCAATGGACAGGAGGATCCAAATAGATTTTTATATGACAATAGGTGAGAAAGTCTCCTCATAGTCGACTTCCTCAACTTGGGTATAACCCTTTGCCACAAGCCTAATTTTGAAGGTTTGTACCTTCCCACCAGTACCCCATTTTCTCTTGTAGATCCATTTACAACCTATAGGTTTTACCCTATCAGGTTGATCTACAAGATCCCAAACAGAATTGAAGTACATAGACTCCATTTCGAGATCTATAGCTTTGACCCACTCATCTTTGTAAACATCCTCCATTGCCTTCTTGTAAGACAATGGATTCTCAACATCTTTATCAGCTACCATAGCTAGGATTTTTGTTAAACCCATATAATGGATGGGCGAGTTTGCAATCTTCCCACTACGTTGAGGTTCCCTCAATACTTGAGGTGGATTTGACCTACTAGATGAACCAACTTGAACAACTCTTGTTGAGGTGTTGGGTTCTCCAACAACTCTTGTTAAAGGTTCAATAGTTTTCTTGGAAAGTTCATTCAACACAATTTTACTACGGGGTTTATGCTCTCTTATGTGGTCCTCTTCTAGAAATGTAGCATTTGTTGACACAAAACTTTATTTTCTTTAGGATCGTAGAAGCAACCACCTCTCGTTCCTTTAGGGTAGCTTACAAATAGGCACAATTTTAAACGAGGTTCCAGTTTCTTAAGATTTGCCTCAAGCACATGCGCTGGACAACCCCAAATCCTGAAATGGCATAAACTACCTTTATGACCATTCCATAGTTCCAAAGGTGTTCTTGTAACACTCTTAGATTGAACACAGTTCAAAATATAAGTTGCAATCTGTACTGCACAACCTCAAAATGAGTCCGGTAGGGATGCATAACTCATTATAGACCAAAAAATGTCCAACAAGGTTCGTTTTCTTCTTTTTGATACACCATTCTACTGAGGTATATCAAGTGCTGGAATGTAAGATCCAAAAACTCTCTATCTCAATCAGATCGAAATGTCTTTATTATTTTATTTAATGGATTTTCAACTTCAGCCTTAAACTCTTTGAACTTTTCAAAAGCTTCAGATTTCTATTGTATTAAATAAACATACTCATATCTTGAATAATCATCAGTAAAAGTAATGAAATATTCAAACCCTCCTCTTGCCTTAACATTCATCGGACCATAGATGTCTGATTGTACAAGCTCTAAGGGTTCTTTGGCTCTATGATCTTTTTCAGTAAAATATCTTTTAGTCATTTTGCCTTCAAGGCATGACTTACACACAGGTAAAGAATTTTCTTCTAACTCACTTAGAAGTCCATTATTAACCAATCCCTAAATCCTATTAAGATTGATATGTCCTAACCTTAGGTGCCAAAGAGGGAATTTTATTTAGGATAATTTTAATTCTTTTATTTTGAGCTACTACCATTTAAAACCTTTCAGTATTAAGGAGTACTTTAGTTGCTAACGGTCTTAGCACGTATAAATTATCTTTCAGCTTAGTAGAACAAATATTGATACCATCTTTGCAAATAAATGCTTCATTTACATTAAAAGAAATAGTATAATTATGTTCCAATAAACAATTTACGAAAATTAAGTTCCTCTTTAATTCAAGAACAACAAAGAAATTTTCCAACAAAACATATCTATTTTGTAAAGTAAGTCGGAGTCTTCCCACTGCCGCAACTGAGATGATGTGCCTAGTTCTGACACGCATCGTCATCTCCTCAGCTTCTAGTTGTCGCCAGGAACTAATTTCCTAAAATGAATAAAAAACATGGTTAGTGGCGCCTGAATCAATTATCCAAGTTGAATCATCATTTTCCACTAAACAAGACTCCAATACAAGAAATCAGATTTAACTTGCTTGGTCTTATTCTTTTCTGCCAGTGTTTGGGATAGTTTCCCTTCCAATGTTTGTCATGGTTGCAATGGAAACAGATTCACTTTGCAACCTTGGTCTTCTTGCACTTTTGGGCAGCAGCTGATGGTTTAGCTTTCCCCTTTCTACCTTTCTTATTCTTCCACTTTTTGGTGCTGAAAGAAGAAGACACCGACTTAGTTCCAGAGGTCAAACCTCTGTCGAAATTTTTATAGGACGAGGCAACATTTGTCTTTCCCTTTTATTCCTTGCTTTTCATCAAGGACTGAAAAGTTTGAAGCTCATTGAGCAAGGTGGTTAGGTTGTAGTCAATCCGGTTCATATCAACATTGCTATGGAACTGTAAGAAACTTTCAGGTAAAGATTCTAAGATAAAGCTAACCTGACTGGCTTCATCGGTGACAGACTCATTCATCTTCGCCAGATTGAAGTGGACCATCATGTTGAGATCGTGTTCTCTAATAGACGCCCCCTCTTGCATATGGGCATTGATGATGTGTTTTAGAGCATCATGCCTGAGTTGTGCGGACGGTTTTTGAAACATCCCCTGCAGGGACTCAATGATCTCATGGGCAGTGATCATGGGCTCATGCTTCTTGACCAAGACTTTAGAAAGGCTAGCCAAGATATACATTTGGGCCTTTTCATTTGCCCTTATCTAGCACTCGTATGCCTTTCAAATGTTTCGAGTGGCATTTTGAGTAGGAATAAAAGGACAATTTTCCATTAGGATAAAAGAAGACCATTTATGAATAGTATTGTGTCGATTTTGTTTTTCCATGTCGTATAATTTTCATTGGTAAGTTTATTGATATCGAGTAATTTTAATGTCACGGAATTCATGATTTAATTTGCTGAAACCATACAATTTATTTATATTAGTAATCTATGCATTAACCCATTTACAAAAACCAATCAAATTTAGCAAAGTAATCTAATGCACCCTAAGTGACATCTATTTTGCAATGATGTTTCAGTGAGACAAGACAAAAGAAATCGTAGGGTGATCTGGTGCCCTCTCACTAAAATGAGATTATCTCAACCAATAGACAGGACAACTACTTGTTATTGGAACTATCAGTCACCATTGTTCGGTCTAGAAATTGTTAAGCTCACTTAACATTTTTTTTTGTAACTGTAACCCCTCATTTTAGATTCTAAAGTTCTACCCCAATGAGCCAAACATTGGGAAAAATCGATTGGGATAAAAACTAAAGTAATCTTATCCATTTCTGGAGTTTGAGGTAAAGATTCATGCAAATGCCATCCGTAGGGGGATACAAGCAAAGGTGTCTCGAGGCCGAGCATAAAACCTTACTACAAACTAATGAGAGAGACCATGGGATGTGTTGACACACGTACCACTTCCACTTACTATAAACACTCTCTCCATTCACTTTGATACTGATCTATACGAACACCATCCGTAGGGTAACATAAGCAAAGGTGCCTCGAAGCTGAGTATAGAACTCATGGTTGAACTTTTAAGAGAAGAACTTTTGAGTATAGAACTTTGAAAATGTAAAATGAAGTATCATATATCCCATTTTTCTCCCACTGAGTGTTTTACCTAGGGTTATTTAACTTAGGAAAATCTGGCAACTGATTTTTAACTAAGTGTTTGTTTAATTTGTCCAAAAGTAAAATTTACTTTGGATGGTTAAACAACTTTGATTAATGTTTTTGAACACTTTAATAAACTTCAATCAACAGCATGCTTGTGGCAAATCTATCTAATTCATCTTTCTAGGTAGGTTCCCAAGTAAGGGTGTTACATTTTCATCAACTTAAATACCCCAGCCTAGACAGAAGCCTTAGTGATCGGTGCAAAATAGGTGTCGTTAATTCTATCTTACCCAAGCAAATGAAATTTATAATGCTCGAACAACAACTACTAAAATTAATATGTAGTTAAAGTGGAAGTAGAAGGTTGAAAAGGAACCTCTATTAATTGGCCAAAAATAACCTTTGAATTAAAAAAGATAGCTATTGGGAGGGGGGGTTATTCGTAAAGAAACCAAACAAAATAACTAGGCTGAAGATGAAAACAATTTTTAAATTTTTTTTGGAAGAGAATTGATAAAAAAAGATTTTTAGAAAATCTTGTTATTTGGTTTAATCCTATCATTGTTCTTGAACAATTACTTGAAAACTCAACACCTTATAATCTAATAAAGAAATACCCTTAAAGACCCATATAGCCAATTAACATGAAACATACCAATTAGCCCCAATCTAAGTAAAAAACACTTCCATATAACATTTATCAAGTTCTTTTCTTAGATTGCTTTAAAGACATAGGTTATCATGATTATGACATTCAAGAAACACATTAGACTAAATTTCAAGAATGGTTGAATGTATGTTCTAAATTAAGAAATTCAAGAGTAAATTCGGAAAAAGTCCTAATTAGCACAAGAAAACTTAATTTTTGTAAGCTATCTCATCATTATGCAATAGTGCAAAGCAAGAATTACATACAATAATTCAATGGAATTAAGGTGTCAATTATCCTCCATTAATTTCTATTCAAATTTAGCCCAAGAACATAAAGAATACAGAAAATTCAAGAAAATATACAAAAATAACTTAAGAATTTAAACCTAGAATTAAGATTTCCCAAGAAATACAATTACCTATCTATGGAATTGAGAAGTCTTGAAAGAAATCCTTTAAAAATTGATGCAATCCATGAATAATTTCACAAGGAAGACTTGTGAAATTGCAAGAAATCTCTTAATGCAAAAACAAAATTGTGAAATTTTCTCTATAATTTCGATCTAAGCTCTCTTTATCAAAGAAAAAAAAGTCTTTCCTTTCTGGCTTAAGCTAGATTCAAATTACATTGTTTTACTACCCAATATGCTTTGTGTTCAACATCTACTAGAAGTTAGCATGCCTTGTCATATACAATTACATATGGGGTTGTTCTTATGGGCGTCTTAAAAGCGGTTATGTAAGCCCAAAGTGCACATTAAGTTTAGAACTCCAATCTTTTCTTTTCAAGTTTACAGTCTTTTCTAAAATGTTTTTGATTGCAACATGATGGTGAACGCCGTATTTCTTCAATAATGTCTCTATAGTCCTAATGCAAAAATTTGTTCCTTGGTCGCTTATGATGGCCCTATGAATTCCAAATCTAGAAAAGATATTATTTTTGAGAAACTTTGAAACAATAGAAGAATCACTTGTTCTAGTGGGGATTGCCTCAACCCATTTGGAAACATAATCTACTCCAAGAAAAATGTACAGATAACCAAACGAAGAAGAAAATGGACCCATGAAATCTAAGCCCCATATGTCAAATATTTCACAAACAAGAATGGAATTGAGAGGCATTTCAATTCTTTTAGACAAAGATATACATTTATGACACTTTTCATAAGACTTGCAATATTCATACGAATCAACAAAAAGAGAATTCCAAAATAGTCCTAAATCTTAAATTTTTCTAGCAGTTCATTTTGGACTAAAATGACCTCCACATGCATGCTCATAATAAAACTACAAAACAGACTAAAATTCTTCGTTAGGGACACATCTCCTAATAATTTGATTTGAATAAAATTTTTGTAGATAAGGAGGATCCATACAAATTATTTAGAGTCACATTTTAGTTTAGACCTCCAATGAAGACATGTTAAAGGGAAATTTACCAGTCACAAGGTAACTTACCATGTCGGCGTACCACGGTAGGAAACTAGTTACCTTGAAAAGGTGTTCTTCAGGAAAGTTTTCTCTAATTGGAATTAACTCTTCTTCTTGTATGATTCGACTTATATGGTCGACCACTTAATTCTCAGACCCTTTTCTATCTTTGATGGTTAAGTTAAAATCTTGCAAAAGAAAGATCCATCTTATAAGTTTGGGCTTTGATTCTTTCTTTGTCATGAGGTACCTAAGTGTAGTGTGGTCAGTTTAAAAAATTATTGAAAAACTGAGAATGTATGATCTAAATTTATCTAAAGAAAAAATAATAGAAAGAAATTCTTTTTCAGTGGTTGAATAATTGATTTGAGATGAATTGAGCATTCTAGATGCGAAATAACTCACATGACACTTCTTGTTAACTCTTTGTCATAATACCACCCCTATTGTTAGGTTACTAGCATCACACATGATCTCAAATGGCAAGTCCCATCGGAGTGGTTGAAGGATTGGAGTTGACGTCAACTTCTTTTTGAATGTGTCAAAAGCTTCCTATTCCTTATTGAAATCAAATGTGGCATCTTTTTGAAGTAGGCTTGACAAAGGAAGTGCAATTTTTGAAAAGTCTTTAAAGAACCTCCTGTAGAATTCTGCACTACCAAGAAAAAAGCGGACTTTCCTAATGTTTTTAGGATAGGGAAGATTAGCTATGACATTTATTTTTGCTTTATCAACTTCTATGCCTTTAGAAGATACAAGGTGTCTTAAAACTATTTCATGAGAAGCCATGGAGTGACATTTTTCATAATTCAAAACTAATTTTTTTTCTATGCATTTTTCAAAATCAAACTCAAATTGTGGACACAATCTTCAAAAGAATCACCATACACAGTGAAGTCATCCATGAAAATTTCTATGCACTTTTCTATGTAGTAGGAGAAAATGCTCATCATGCATCGTTGAAACGTATATGGGGCATTACATAGCCCAAATGGCATTCTCCTAAATGCATATGTACTATAAGTGCAAATAAAAATAGTATTTTCTTGATCTTTCTGTGCTATTGGTATTTGATAAAATCCAGAAAAACTGTCAAGAAAACAAAAATATGGGTTCCTGGCTCTATTCAACCATTTGGTCAATAAAAGGTATAGGAAAGTGATTTTTTTTTGTTACCTCGTTGAGTTTTCTAAAATCTATACATTCTCCAACCGTTTTGCACCCTCATTGGAATCATCTCACCTTTTTCATTTTTTACAATGGTCATTTTGGTTTTCTTCGGTACCACGTGTATCAGACTTACTCATTGGATATCTGGGACTGGGTATATTATTTCAGCTTCAAGTAGCTTGAGCATTTCCTTGTGAAAACTTTCTTTCATGGTTGGATTTATTCTTCTTTGAGGTTGAACAGTTGCCTTGGCTTCATCCTTTAGAACTATTCTATACATGCAAAGGGAATGGCTTATCCTTTTAATATCATCCAAAGTCCAACTAATTGCTTTCCTGTGGTCCTTCAATGCTTCTACTACTGAGCATTCCTGAGAAGATGTGAGTTCTCTTGATATGATCACAAGAAAGACTTTCTCTTCTCCTAGGAAAACATACTTGAGGTCAGAAGAGAGAGCCTTAAGCTCGATCCCTTGTACTTGAGAAGCAACTTGTGAATGCAGGTGAGAAGGGAGGGCCATTTAAATACATGCACTAAATCAAGAAATTTAAAACTAATTCTCTATCCCCTACGTGTGTATGTGCTTAGCCAATCCTATTTAGGTCTTTACTAGCCTAGGTAGGTTTTATATGGTCCTCAGCTTGTTTTCCCTCAACTCTAGCTTGGAGGATCAAGTATTAAGCTTTCTTGACCCAAGGTGGCAATGTAAAACTTAAGGGAACCAAACTTTTATTCTATTTTTTTCATCTTTTTTTTTTTTACTTTACGCAAAAAAGGAATCCTTGTCCAGATTATTCCACCTTCGTTTTGGCTTGCCCACACGGATTACGTGAAAGACATCTAACTACGAGCAAAGTATCCTTTAAATGTGTCGAAGCTTACTCATTCCTCAAGGGTACTATAGCTTAGAAGGAAACTATGGGTGTCATAGGAGCCCAAAGTTAATCACATCATTAAGAAAGAGGAGTACTCCCTTTAAAAAATATCATACAAACTTACTTTTACTCTATAACATGCTTGCCTTCTATTTAGTGTACAATAGGCCTTTACTTTACAAAATAAGAGATTGACAAAAACTTAAGTATGCATTACTAAGTTGAGCTTCAGTTACTTAACAACTATCACCTAGACCTTTCGGGGAGACAACGAGCATATGGACGAAATAACCTAATCCTAAGTATTGAAAACCACAAATAAGATGCCTATGTGTTCAAAATATGCAAAGGAATCAAGATATATATATATATATATTAAGTTTAGCTCAAAATCATGCATACATTTTGTAAATCCTAAATAGAGCGAATAGAAAGTTATCTAAAACCTATCATAAAAAGTTATTATCACAATACATGTATCACAAAAATCATATAAGCAGTTCAACCACAAAGTCCGAGCTCAGATGCTTAAGGACTTGCCAAACATGCATATAACCACTACCCTAACCTAAAACAATACATTGTCCCCAATGTATCTCTAATCTAAGCCTAATGAAAATAAAGACAGGGGAACAAAAAACTTCCCTTATAGGCATTTTCGTGCACGATTTTTGAGGTGTAGTAGGAGGGCTACTTAATTTGATTCTTCTATCTTGTTTTAGGGACCAAGGAGAGGAACCTATAAATGAAAAATTAAAAGGTTAAAATAAAAAAGAAATAAAAGAAAGTAAGTAAATTTGTTCACCTGGCTCCTCTAAGAAGGGCAAATTTTTAACATTGGTTGCTTGACATGACTTGTCCTTTATCAAGGCAGAAAGAAAGTCTCGTATTTCTCTTATCCCTTCTTGAATGAGTCAATATAGCCCGGTAAGGCTATAAGGTTCTTCACCTTTTGAAGAGAACCAGACCGCTCAAATTTATGATTTTTAATTTTAGGCAAAAACGGTAAAGACATAGAATCAAAATACTCAAATGACCTTAAAGAGTCGAAATAAAGAAAAGACTTAATAAACTTTGACTGATTGACTCTGACTTGTAAGGAAAAAAGATGGGCAATAATAAAAAATATAAGCAATGTTAGGAGAAAGAACAGATCGAGGCTTGGAAGCCTCTAACTTTTTTACTTGACACTCATTGAAATGAAGCACAAGCTCATACCTTAACCTCATTAACTTTTTTTTTTTTGACATGACGGGGAATAAACAGATTTTTCATCACTGAAAGGGTAAAATTCCTCCACGAACTTAAACTCAATGGTATGAGTGATGGGAATCTCTGAACAATTCTCTAGTGTAAGCATGGAATTTGTAAGCTGAGGAACATGACCAACCTCAACAAGCATGGGGTCTTAAGACTTTAGGTGAGACTCAATAGAATCCTGCATATTCTGAGATGAACTATTAGCAAGTTCACACATTATAGAACCCAAAGTCTTACCTTGACTGGTGCTTTGAGGAACCAATTGCTCAACTTGAATATTGATGCTAGTCACTTCACTGCTCAATTCGGTATAATCAGAAGATGGTTCCATCCAAGAAATCTTCAAGTCTCCGAACTGATTTAGCAATCTGAGCAACGAGGTCACTCTAATTCTAAAATTCAGTTCTTGCTTTGGATCCTAAATGGAAGCTATCCCGCTAGAAACTCGAGGATTCTTGATGACTAAAGGAGGATTCCTGCACAATCTCAAAAGATTTGTTAGAAAGCTCTTTAATCCATTATTCTAAAGAAATACATGAATTAGAGGAAAAGGCATGAATCGATAAGAGAGTTTGGCTAGGCATCTCTCAAGGAGGATAATAATCGTGCTTAGGACCACACGAAACTTGTAATTGCCTAATAGCCAAATCTTGAGCAAGAGATGTTAGTTGTGAAACTTGATTTTTTATGCTCATTAAATTCTCTTACTCTTGTTCTTTTCGTTGAATCGTTTACCTCGACGAAGCGCTTAGTAAATTTTATATCATCTGTCATGATAAAACAAGTGGATACAAGAAAGGAAAAATATTTTTGGGGCTTTTAAAGTTTACTATTCAAATTCAACTAAAAGAGATTAATTGGCTTGCCTCTCTGGCAACGACACCATTTTGTTTGAGCCCTTTTTGTTGTCGCCCCCAAATAACTAAGAATCAAAAGAAATTTATAATACACCGAACTACTCTTATCACTAAAAGATGTAGCAATGGTGGTAAGTACGGGCTCGAACCACAGAGAGACCAGGATTTAATCTTCTTTTAAGCTAAATTTGGCTATGGAAAGCGATAAAAACAGGGTTTGTTGTTTGATTGACAGGAAAACTAAATGTGGAAAAGTAAAATAAATTGAGAAAGAGAAAGATCGAACACAAGATTAACTTCGCCGGTTGAGGAATTATAGGGTTTTCTATGAATCTAATCATTGATTACTTATGAAAACATGCTTAAATTATCTATTTCTTAAGCCTAATTGAATGTAGGGACAACCCATACAAACTCCCTAATGAGAATTAACATGCTATTAATTCCTAAATTAACTAAGCTCGTTACAAAGGCAATTTACTTAGTTAATTGCTTTATGTTCATGGATTGATTAAGACATTAAGTAAGAGTTGCCAATTCTATCCTAATGCATGTCCAATATTTAGGCTTTATTATCAATTAGGTGATCCTAGATAACCTAGAAATCATGCCATAAATCAAACTAAAACCTATTGCTACTGAATTAAGCATGTTTTCAATGCAATTACAAACATTAAAAACATACATAGCAAAGACAAACGTACAAGAAATCGAGTCGTCAGTTCATGAATTCTATATACTTGTACTACAAATTGAATCAAAGAACGAAAATCATAAAGAAATAGAAACATCCAATAAAAAATCCATAAGAAATATCAAAGAGTTCAAGAAAATCTCTACCAACCTAAAAAACTAACGTCATGATCTTCAATCGTTCATCAAATTCGAGTCATGATGCCAAGATTTACAAATACAACACAAAATGAAAGGAAATATCATGAATTTTGACCTGGAATGGCCAAAATCGAGCAACATGCTCTTTAAGACAGCCTAACTCTCATCTCCCCCTTTACCTGATTTGGAAAGCACAAATTTAAACGATAGTCGCAACGTTGCAACACTAGGAAGAGAATTGCAATGCTTTTGTTGATCAAACCCTTAAGCATTAGAGTGGTGTTGTAATGTTACTATGACATTTGCTTGCGATGGGTGCTCACGTGCGGATGCGTTGGCGTTTCGTTAATCTTTGCAACATTATAACGCTAAGGGTAGCGTTGCGATGCTACCCTGTATCTTCAGGTTCGTCCTTACAACGTTGCATTAGAGTGTTGAACAAAAGTTACGATGTTCCAGTCAGGGACATTTTGTCATTTCTCCTCCTTTGAAGCTCGATGCTCAAATTACCTCCAAATTGCTTCAAATTAACCCCGTTTGACTCCAATTGCTCGGTTCTTCCTCTTAGGTTCTTAAGATCTTCAAAGTAGGATAATTAACATGTAAAATCCTTTAACAAGCCTAAATTAAGCTAGGAATTATAACTCTTTTGAGAGCTATCAAAAATCTCAGGTTCTTATAAGCTTCCACTGTACTAGATCACACAATCTATAACCGAACTCATCTTGGCCATAACCAAGAAATACACATGGTTTTATCTTTGCATCAAGCTTTGATATCTCATCTTTAGGAACATGAACAAAAACTTTACAACTAAAGACATGTAGGTGATCATAAGATATATCCTTATTTGACCAAATTATGTTTGGAACTTCTGATCCTAAAGGAACACATGGTGTGAGATTCGAAACACATATAACTGTTTTCAATGCTTACTCCAGAACAATTGTGATAACTGTGACTCAGAAAGCAAGCATCTCATTATCTCAACTAGTGTTTTGTTAATTCTCTCAAATATCCCATTTAACTGAGTAGTCTTAGAAGGTGTCTTTTGATGTCGAATACTGTGATTTCTGCAATACTCATCAAAAGGTCCACAATACTCACCTCCATTATCAATCCTAATACACTTCAATCTTTTACGAGTTTCTCTCTCAACGACATGAAACTGTTTAAACACTTGTAACACTTGATCTTTAGTCTTCAAGGTATAGACCCACGTTTTCCTTGAATGGTCATCAATAAATGTCACAAAATATGATGCACCTTCTAGTGTTTTTATTTTCATAGGACCACTCACATCAGAATGTTCCAACTCTAGTACATTTGGTTTCTTTAAACACTGAGATGACTTAAAAGTAACTCTAGCCTGCTTTCTTGCCAAATAATGAGGACACATTTTTAGAGATGCACTCTTTATATGAGGAAGATGATTTTTCTTGGCTAAAATCTTCAAACCCTTCTCACTATGTGACGAAGTCTCTTATGCCAAAGCTCAATACTCGCTTCATCATCCATTGTATTTATATCACAATCAGTGATCTTAGCCTCCATATAATACAGTGAGGAATATTTCTCTCCTTAGCTACCACCACAAAGCCTTCAGTAAGCTTTCACTTGTCGTTATAGAAGGTATTGCAGAAACCTTCTTGATCAAGCTTACCTGTAGAAATCAAATTCATGCCAATATTAGGAATGTTTTCACATTCTTCAAAATCAGCTTAGAACCATTCTTGTTCTTCAAGTGTACATCTTCAATGCCAACTGCTTTTATTGATCCATCATTACCCATCCTAACACTGCCGAAATCACTAGGTGTATAGGATGCGAAGAAATCACTCTTTGATGTAGTATGAATTGAGACATCACTGTCAATCACCCAACTACTCTGTTGTGTAGCAAGATATATAACTTCATCGTCTAATAATATGTTAAAATCTTTAGTGGCTAAAATAATTATGTCTGCATCACTATCATTGTCATTTTTTCCCCTTGCCTTTATCATTTTTATTGTCCCTTTTAAATTTTCGACAATGCTTCTTTATATGCCCTTCTACATGACATTAATGGCACTCAACATTTGCAAATTGGCCACTCTTACTTTTGCTTCTGTCTTTATCTGTTGGACTTTTACTCTTACTCCTCCCTATTCTTTTAGTAACAAGAACATCTGACTGTGAAGAACAACCCTGTGACTATCTTCTTATCTCCTCGTTCAACATGCTACTTTTTATTAAGTCCATACTTAGTTCATCATTTGGGGCTGAGTTTAATAAGAAAGTTCTAAACGTCTCCCATGAGTTCGAAAATTTACCAAGGACCCATAACTCATGTATCTCATCCTAAAACTTGATATTCAAGATGTCTAACATGGGTGTTCCATCTTGATACTTCAATCCCATCATTTCTTTGATCAGAAACATTTTATCGTTACCAGTTTTATGGCATATAGCGGCTCAAACTTGTTCCACATATTCCGTGCGTTTTCTTCACCAATATGGTTTAGAAAATTATCTTCTACTCATAGTCTCATAATCCCACTCACTTTCCTATGTCACAACTCCCATTCTTTATCAGTTTTATCACCAGACTTCTCTTCAGAAAAAACTCCAAGATACAAATCATTCACATATAAAATATCTTCCATCTTTCTTCTCCAAACATAATAGCTTGACCCATTAATGGTAACCATCTTAGCTGAACTTGTATCCATATTTAACACAAGGCAAACCCAATTAACTTAACTGACGCTCTGACACCACTTTGTTAAGATAAACACTATATCTTTTGAATCAATTATCTTCTCTTGTATGAATTTAAGAGAATACTAATCAACTAGAAACAACGATAATAATAAAGTAAGGACACAAGCAATTTTAACGTAGAAAAATTCCCTCGATGTGAGGAGCAAAAAACCATGGACCAAAGTCAAGACTCCACTATAATCAATAATTGGTACAATGAAGTCTTCCCTAGTCACAACTAGAGGTATACACAAATAATATCTCATGATTAACTATCTCGGCAAAAAACGACAACAATATAGAAAAAGAAAATAGAAAGATCTCAAAATAAGTGGCAAACAGCTATCTACTGAAATCTGATTGTAGATAGCTCCAAACAAAATCTCCATCGTCTAGATTGAAGACTCTCATATCAAGAACACATTGTCAAAATTTTAGCTTGATCGGACCATGGATTGACCTTCAAACGGCTGAAACATAGAGCTGAATGGAAAGGTTTCTTTTCTTTATTTTTCTTCTCTGTGTCATTATTCTTCTCTCGATTTGCACGTGTCTCTCTCCAAAATTTCAAAATGGACAGTTGAAGGTTCATTTTTAAAAACAAACAAAATATGCCCTAATGGGCATTTAATATTGGGCCTTCACCATGTTAAATAAAGGATATTTGTAATACATGGTAAAATATGAGAAAAAATATAAAAATATATTATATCTTTAAAATATTTGCAAATATAGATGAATTGACTAGTCAATCTTTGATTTTTTTTTTAAAATTTTCAATTTCGCCCTCCCTTGTCTTATCTTGTTGTACACTTTTTTTTAGTCTTTTTATTTTCTTTCCCTTCTTCGATTTTTGCTTCTTTCCTCCCTTTTTTTATTTTTTCATTTTATTTTCTTTCTTAGTTTTTGCTTCTTTTTTTTTTTTATTCTTTTCTTTATCCGATTTTTGTTTCTTTTTATTTTTTATTTTCTTTCATTTTCTTGTTTTTCCCTTTCTTTTTCTTTTCTTTCTTTTTTCTTTTCTTTCCTTTCTCTCTTTTTTCCTTTCCTTTTTCTTTTTTCTTTTAATTTTATTTTCTTTCTTCAATTTTTTCTTATTCTTTTTTATGTTTATTTTTATTTTCTTTCTTTGGTTCTTGCTGATTCCTTTTTTTATTTTTATGTTCTTCCATTTCTCCAATTTTTGCTTCTTCCCTTATCTTTTTTTTATTATTTTATTTTCTTTTCTTTCTTCGATTTTTTGCTTCTTCCCTTTCTTTTTCTTTTTTTAGTTTTTTTTTTCATTTGTCCGATTTTTGCTTCCTTGTTTTCTATTTAATTTTCTTTCCTTTTTTAATAGGAATTATGAGTTATAACAAAAATAAATATAAATAGCAAAAGTCTATCAGTGATAACCACTAATATTTTCTATCATAGATAGCTTAATCTTTGATTATATTTTTGTACTTAATAGCCATTTATAGAAATCTATCATTGATAACCAACTTAGTGAATTTTATTAATAAAGTTGAATCTTGAACTAAAATGTAAGTTGAATATCTAGAAGTTATCACTAATAGCATGTTTATTCGTGATAGAAGCTATCATTGAAAAGAAAAGGGACTTGGCTATGATTGATAGAAGCTACTACTGATAACATGTTACTAGTGATAGAAGCTAATACTAATAGCATGTTATCGATGATAGAAGCTACTTGATAGCACGTTATCGGTGATAGAAGCTACCATGATAGCATGTTATCGATGATAGAGAACTATCACTCATAGCATGATATCAGTGAGATCATTGATAGCATCTTATTAGTGATGTTATCAGTGAAAAAAGCTATCACTGATAACTACAATATGAGTGATGTCAGTGATATTAGTGATAAAACTTAGGTGATATCTATATATCGAGTTTCTTTCAAAGGTGATAACTAATTATAGAAGTCTATCATTGATAACCTTAAGTGTTAATATTTCAAGGTTGATTCTAATTGATGAAAATCTATCAGTGATAATGACTGATAGCTGTTATCTGTGATAGTCATGATAAAAAATTATTAGTGATAACTACTATGGTAATCAAAGTTGTTGGTCTTCTTTCAAAATTGATCACTATTTATAAATCTATCATTGATAGCCACTGATAGCCTCAAGTAGTAATATTTTAACATTGATTCCAATTGATGAAAGTGAATCAATGATAGCTACTAATAATTGATAGCAAATTAAAAGCTAATATTTCAAGATTGTATTAATTTTTCTCAAATTGAAAGCTATCGCTGATAGCAACTATCATTGATGGCAATTGATAGAAGCTATCAACAATAACAGCTGATAATAACTATCAATGGTTATCACTGATAGTAGCTATCAATGATAGCTTTTAATTTGAGAAATCCAGAAAGAAGCGAACAAAATGGTGGCTAGGCATGAGTTTTTTAGTCTTTTACCATTTTTTGATCTATATATGTAATTATTTTATCCTTGTACTACATACTCTATTATTTTGGGCTTGAATTCTATTTATGCAACTAGCCCTTAAATAAACTCAACACTTCAAACTATTTGAGCATATTTTGGAGTCAAATGGAGATCTTTCAGTTGGATTTTATGATTACTCTTAAAGCATATGTTTCCTATGTTATTGTGTCGTTAGAGGTATGTTATTGAACTTCTGAAGTTAAAAAACAAATTTGATATTGTCCTTTTAGTTAGATTTTTATGATTACTCATTCACATACATTTGTTTCTTTTGTTCAAATAGTTTATTTGTACATTCATTTTCTTCTTGGTTAAGGTTCTCAAAGGTATGTAGATTTTTGTAGTGTTTCTTTTAGCATTCTTGCTTTAGATTTTTTAGTTGAAACTTTTTCATTGAGAAATTTAAAGAGTGATCTTGATGCTATATTATGGGATTCAAGCTCATTTGGAGATATCTTTTGATTAGCATGAAAATTTTTGACGTGCCCTTTCGATGTTTTTACATAGGATATCCAAGCTTATTATGTATTTAAAAAGTAATTTGGATAATAGTTGTATAGTTATATTGTATGTGTTTGAAGTGAATTTTGGAGGTTTCTTTGTGTGTCCAAAGTATGTCATTATGTGATCAAAGTTACATTTGTGTGATTTGGAAGTCATTAATAACTACTATTGTGCCAATTGAACATTAGAAGTGATGTGACAATCCTATTCCGAGTGTCTAATTCCACAAGACTAGATTGATTTTTATTTTAGCTATGACTATGAATCAATGAAACCGAGGTAACCAAAGAAGAGTTTGTATTATGATGAATGAGACAATAAACAATAATAATCAAACTGAAGGAAATTTTCGGTAAAGATCCTTTGAGCGGAAGCAAAAGATTGTTTCAAATTCCATTTTTTTATTGAATATAAAGTTTTACGGTAAAACAACAACAAGATATGCATTTACCTAAAATTATGACATGCTTTAAAACAATCACATAGGGTTTCAGACCCTTACCTTTGAACCCTTTCTTCAAGAATTCCCTTGTACAAGCCACGAACGGAACACCTTCCACACGGATCTCCTTCTTCAAGAATAGACACCACTCCTCAAGAACCCTCTGTATTCTCTTGGGATAGAGGATTTAAGTAAGAGTTGTGGGTTTTGCTTGGATCCTTGGAAGAGGAATGAGATGGAGAGGAGGAGAGGGAAGAGAAGAATTTTTCTTCATTCTTCTCTTTGAGTTTTTCCTCTTAGAGAGAACACTTCTTCTCTGAGAGATTTAAGGAAGAAGATGATTATTCAACTTTTTGAATCCCACGTAAGTTAAATTGAGAGAATGAGCGAAGAGAGTTATAACTCCTTCCCTTTTTATTAATTTCAATTAAATTAATAAAATAGAATATATATATATATATATAACATAAACTAGAATATAACATACAACCTATAGTTTTATGTTGTATCAAATATAACATAAACTATAGATTTTATTCTCTCTCAATTATACATCGTATTTAATATAAATCACACTTGTATTAAATCCACTTATATGAATCTCATCCATATAAATGATATTTAGATCATATCCAAATATTTAATTCCTCTCAATATAAATCATATTTATATTTAATTACACGAATCTTATTCATATAATTGGTATTTGAATCATATTCAAATTCCTCTCAATTATAATGTATCAAATACATTATAATTAATTATATCATATATAATTAATTTCCTCAATTAATTTGAACACTTCAAATTAATCAAAAGATTAAATCTTAATTAAATCTCTGTTGAGCTACAGAAGGGATCTTATGGACCTATAGATTAAAGCTCCAACATTACTCGGATAATTATTTAAACTCTTAAATTAAATTATCCAACATCCGTTAACTGTCGGCCACTCCACTAAAGACCGACAGTTGTACTCTTCGTACTACATATAAATTTCTGTGTCCATTGGATATAACCAATCAATAGTGCAATGCCCCTTCACAAAGTGCTTAGTACAGTTGGGTCAAAATACCGTTTTGCCCCTATAGTTACATCTAACTTCTTAAATACCACTGATTTCTCTAATGAACAATAAGTCATAGTCCCACTATGACTAAGTCTCTCTCAGGCCAGGAGAGGGTGTTGCCACCATGTTCAAGACTCGGAATTAGCCCTTAAGGGAGCAATTTATCTACTTGCCTCTACATTGGGGAATGAGTGAATTTCATTTTGTGTAGCCGTGTTCCCAGCTCCCCAATTAGACGAATCCCTAGAATGGTATGCTTGTTGAGTTGGCAATCTGGCCACTCTCACCTATACAGATAAAAGGACCGCCTTCATGAGTAGGAATTCACAATTCACTCAGGATTCAGGTCATGTCACCTATGATCATCCTAGTGAAATGTAAGTCTCTATTATTAACGACGTTATATAAAGAGACTAATTATTTCGTGGTCTCGTCTTACAAACTCTTTATATAGGATACCCTCGCTCACATGTCTTCATATGAATGATCAGGATTAGATCATTTGTAGCACTTTACAACACTTGTAACACCTATAAAGTGGGTCGTATCTGTAGTGTCACCAGGATAAGGTACCCAGCCTTATCCATGTACTACAGACCGTTTAGGTTATTATTTAAACAAGATCCACTTGTATATCTCTACATAGTTGTTTAAATTACATGAAATAACCTCGAATCTTAGTTTATTGGATTGAGTATATGCTTATAAAATAACACTTATTTTTATTAACAACAATATGTTTATACAAAGTTTACAAACTAGGAGATTACAAGGAGATTTCGGACATCATTCCCAACATGAACAAGGGTAAGCAATGTTTTAACCTTTCAGGTTTTGTGCCTTAAACGAGGTGATCGCATCATACTTTAATAATGAATTACACATGAATAGAAAACTAGGCCTATTCAGTCTTGTATCAAGTTCCTTTATGAGGTCTAAGTAGCTAATGCCTAATGTTTCCATGGTTAGCTGGGTCTTAGATTAATTCCAACTAAGTTTCTTTATCCTATGGTGCCTCTTATTTTGAAGGTGGCGTGAAAATCTTATTTCTAAGCTCCAAGTTCCATATCCCTTTGTGACATTTGCTTACACCCTAACCTTCTCAGCATTAGAGCTCCATTAGATTGTTAAATTAAGTGGCCAGTTTAACTTACTGATTTTTATCTTTTAATTCAACAAATCGAATGTGTAAAAACAAAGTGGTATGACATGCTACATAACTTTAAGTCATAACAACCCTAGGGCATCTACATTGTTGGACCCCTAGGAAAATTTAGCCTATGATAAATGATAAACTAATGAGCTTTATTAGATCGTAAATCATAGCTACAAAATAGAGTTAAATTGAAAAAGAAAGTAAAAGAACTACAATAGATAAATGAATAGAAATACTGAAACTACAACTCAAGAGGTGTTGAGACAAGTCCTTAAATTCCTAGTCTTTCCTTAAGTTTATTCCTATTTTTTCAAGGAGACACCGTTCCTCACCACACGCTTCCACATGATGAGATGACCTAAAGTCGCTACACTTCAACTTTCGTTTTTTAGGCTACGGACTTGAGAAGTTGAGAAAATGTCCAAGAGGATTGATGAAAATGGCAGAACCTATGGGAAGAGAGTGATGAATTCAGAGGTGGAGAGCTATCTCTTGAAATGGAGAACTTCTCCTATTTTATAGGCCCCAAATCGGTTAGGGAGGGTCGAAATCTATGCTCTGAGGTTTTACTAGGCGGAATCGAGGCTGCTAAATAACTTGGAACGTAAAAATTGCAATAGTTTTTTATTGGGTTGAAATCTGAAAAATTAGGACTCACTGAAACGACTGCATGGATCTGGTGTTGCTGCTCAATCAGACAAAAATCTGCAATCCAACCTTAATTTTCTATCAAAAACCACAAAAACAACTCCAAATCAGTAAATAAGATCTTTTAAGCCCAATCAAAATCTCATAGGTTTATTTTAACTAAATAATGCTGTATTAAGGGATAACTCATGCAAAAGTCCATTTTTCTTAGTAAAAGTGTACAAATAACTGTCCAAAAACATGCATTTCATAGCATGTATCAAGAAGATTGCTTGATTTGTGTGATTCTAATCTAAGGTTGATTTTATTCTTGGTTAAGCTCCTTTAAAAGTTTGTAGATCCTTCTATTGTGTTGAATGTATTTAATTATTTTTATTATTATGGAATGTTGAAAGTTATATATATTTTTCACATATTTTTGTTTACTTTAAATAAGTTTACAATAAGTTTCTATTTCATGTATTTTTTCAATGTCAAGAACTCTAGTTGCAACATCAAGAGTACGAAGAAGATTCAATTAAATGAGTGAAATTTTAGAAAGGTTCACTGGATGAAGTTCATTCCGTAGTAAGGTAATTTTATTAGTTCCAACTTATGTCCGTATTAGTCAAATTAATTAGTTTTAACTTGTGTACAATGATTCTTACTATGATGTAGCTATTGAATGCTCTGTAATTATGATAATTATGTTTTGTAATTGACTTGAATTTTGTAATAATTATGTTTATTAAGAGTAACTTATGATTGATAATAAAAAAAAAAGTGACTAATATTTTTATGTCAATGGTTATATTTAAGTTTAATATTTAACTTTTGATATGTTTGAGAATATTTGACTTATGTTCAAAACTAATTTAATATGTGTATATTTACATGTGCAAGACTAAAACTTCATTTGTTGGTGGCAATATTTAATCTTTCTGGAAGAATATATTTTAGATTAAACTGAACTTGTAGATGATAATATTCAAAGTTTATTTTGGAAACTTATTTTTGTTGTGGTAAATATTAAAGATTTTATACATATTAATCTTATGTATGATGTTTGATTCATATTTGTTTAATTTCATAGTTTGTATATAGAGTTGCACGATAAGTGTTTGCTATCAGGGATAATGTTTTTTAAAAAAATGTATGCAAATAATAATAATTCTTTTTAAATATTATTAAAATTTGTAACACGACGTAAAACATTTTAAGATTATTGTACTAAAAACAAAAATGTTGCATAAAACAAATAAAACGTCGTGATTTGTGACATCTTGACAAAATGTTGCATCTTGTGACTTCTATTGTTTGTCACAACGGGAATGTGATGTTTTATAAATTCACCATATTTTGCGAAGTTTTTTAAAGATCATTGCAAAACCTTTCATTGACTAGGTTTTAGAGACGAATGATTGTGACGAAAGTTTTTTGTTATTGAATAATATTTGCCATGAAAAAATAGATTTTGCAATGATTTTTTTCATCGCTAAAGACCTGGTTTCTTGTAGTGGCTTTTGTAATGAAGGTTGGGGAGAGATTTCTATTTGATTGTAAAAAAATTACACATCGTGGAATTTTTCTTGTTCGTGGTTTTTTTCTTCAGTTTGAAGTTGTTCACGTTAATTCTTGTGTTTCTAGTTTTATTATTTTCTTTTAATTTCTATGTTATTTTTCTACTTACTTCGGCGATAGTAGTGGGTTGCTTTTCTCAATAAGTGGTATAAGTGCTTTTGGTTTTTAGTTTCTTGAATTTTTGAGTCTGCTCTATGATTGCAACCTTGTTTGAACTTCCACATCAGAAAATAATTCTTGAATGGGCTGCAATATTTGTGAATATATAGTATGAGTTGTTCACTTTTTGTTGATTTACTAGGAGTGAAGCAGATGGTTAAACTTTATGAGTTTAGTAAAGTTTGATGTAGAAAAATTTGAAACAACTTCCATTTGTAGGATGTATAAGTGAAGGTGTAATGTTAATATAAAATTGGTTACATAAGTGGAGATCGAGCGGTGATGATCATCTAATACAGTCCCAGAGTGGTTCCAATAGAGGTTCAAAGTAGGAAATATTTGAGTAGAAGATAGGCTGTTGAGAATGCAGACAGTTTGGCCTCATGAAAAATAGAGTGGGTTTGTCAAAAGGCTCTAGGTTGGATGCTGAGGTTGTCTTTCTCGTTAGGATAAACAGTGACTTTCTTTGAAGAAAGACAAAATTTATCCTTATGATATGTCCATGATAAGTCTCATTTATAAAACTTATGTCCATGATAAGTCTCATTTATAAAACTTACTTAGCTCTAAAAACCTAAGATATTGAATTGTTTTAATATATTTTTGGCTTAAACTAGAAAAGAATTGTAGAAATATTTCATGAGTGCTTATTGAAAACTTTCGTGATTATTGAAGAAAATTGGTGAAAATTCTACAATTTTAGTTTTTGATACAATTGCATTTCAAAGAAACTGGACAAGTTTTCAGAAAAGAAAAGAATATTAGAATTACAGCAGTTTTTTAAAGAATTCTCCAACGAATTATGACCCAATTTTCTGAGATTTATCCCTAAAAGATCTTGAAGATGTCATAATATCACACCCCCTTCCAAATTACCTCTGTTGAAATGTCTTGAATCTGTTTGTTGGCGCTTTGAACAACCAAGTACGCCCCCGAAACCTATTCAGATTTTGTATTTAGCATATTTATTTATTTGCAGTTATTTACGATTATGACCCTAGGGCTTAGAGTAGTGTGCTATATAAACTCTCTAACCCTAGAGGCACCGTTTTGATGTAATTTCTGAAAACATTCTCTCAAATAATATTGTTCTCTCTCTGCCCGTGGTCATAGTTAACACACTGTTAGTAAACCACGTATATCTGTGTGTCGATCTTCTCTATCTCTACGTTTCTTTTTGTGTTCTTTAATTGTCGTTTTCGTAACAAACTGGTATCAGACCCTTGTTAGGGTTTTTTTTTTTTCAAAATTCCGCATTTGTTCGAAAATTGAAGATGTCTGACGTGAACTCAAAGATCGACAAATTTACCGGGAGGAATAGTTTTGGTTTATGGCAGATCAAGATACGATCCCTGCTAAAGCAGCAGGGGCTGTGGGCGCCGCTGATGGGTAAGTCGAAGAAGGCTGCCGTGGATGACGAAGAGTGGTAGACTCTTAAGGAGAAGGCTCATTCGACGATCATGCTATGTTTGGCTGATGACGTCATCATCAAGGTCACAGATGAAGAAACTGCTGTTGGTCTTTGGTTGAAGTTGGAAAGTCTTTACATGACGAAATCTTTAACCAAGAAGTTGTTTCTGAAGAAACGTTTGTGTCATCTACGTATGTAGGAAGGTAAGTCTTTATGAGACCATCTTGATCAATTAAATAAAATTTTATTAGATCTGCATAATGTAGAGGTTAAGGTTGATGATGAGGATGCTGCCTTAATTCTGTTGACATCTTTGCCCCCGTTGTATGAGACCTTCATTGACTCGTATATTGGAGGGAAAGAAACTCTGACCTTAGAAGATACAAAGTTCACTTGCTTATGAGAGAGGACTGTTAGCATGCAAGAAGTTCAGTTATAGAAAGTCAGGCATCTGGGTTAGCTGCTACAGGGAGCAAGGGACATAGGAATTCTGGTAAGCAGAAGTCGAACTAGAATAAAAAGTCTTCGAAGTCAAAGGGTTCTAGGTCAGATGATATTTGTAATTACTGTAAAGAAAAGGGGCATTGGAAAACCGAATGTCCTAAGATAAAAAGGAATCAGGAAAAGAAGGAAAAGAGTGACAAAAGGGAAGCATCCGCCTCTGTTGCACAAGTTGAGATTGATTCTGAAGAAGTCGAGATCGATTCTGAAGGAGATCTAGTTTTAGTTGTGAATGAACATTCACATTCTAATGATGTGTGGGTTCTTGATTCTGAGGCATCTTATAATATGTGCCTAAATAGAGAGTGGTTCTCAACCTATCAGTAAATAGATGGAGGGAATGTTAACATGGCTAATGGTGCTGTGTGCAAGATAGTTGGAATCGGCTCAGTCAAGATACAAACACATAATGGTGCATTCTACACTTAAAAGAGGTTAGGCATGTTCCACTAATAAAGAAAAGTTTGATATCCTTTAGTGTACTCGATAGCAAGGGTTACAATGTATGTCTATAAGGGTTCTGAGGTAGTTCTGAAAGGCATAAAGTGTGGAACACTGTATTTTCTATTAGGTTCCACGATAACAAGTTATGTTGTTGTTGCATTGTCGGTCGTTCACAAGGATGATATGACTAAGTTATGGCATATGAGACTTGGTCATATGAGTGAAAAAGGGATGCAAATTCTGTCAAAAAATATCTTCTTTGTGGGCACAAGGTGCAGGATTTTGAATTTTGTGAATATTGTGTATTTGGGAGGCTTCATCACAGCAAGTTTTCAAGAGGCGTTCATCGTACAAAAGGGACACTTGATTATATTCATTCAGACTATTGGGGACCTTCAAAGTTGAATCTATTGGAGGCAGTAGATATTTTTTGTCTATAATTGATGATTACTCAAGAATGACTTGGGTTTTTATGATGAAACATAAAAGTGAAGCCTTCAAGAATTTTAAGCAGTGGAAGATATTGATTGAAAATCAAACTGAGAAGAAGATCAAAAGGCTGCGAACTAATAATGGTCTAGAATTCTGTGGATCTGAATTTAATGAGTTCTGTACAGCTGAGGGGATTGTTCACCATCACATTGTTAGGAATACTCCACAGCAAAATGAGATTGCATAACGTATGAATCAGACGTTGTTGGAAAGAGCAAGATGTATGCTTTCTAATGCAGGGTTGGCTAGAAGGTTTTGGACAGAAGCAGTAAATTTTTTTGTTGTACTTTCTACTATCATGTTAATGAGGGTAAATTAGAACCGAGAGCTAAAAAGGGTATATTTGTGGGTTTTGGGGATAGAGTTAAGGGATATAGAGTCTGGTCACCTTCTGAGAATAGAGTCATACTTACTAAGACTATGATATTTGATGAAAATTTCATGCTTAACTCAATTGTAAAGTCTTTTATGATGTCTACTGATGTGGGAGAAAGTAGTAGTGTTGATAAGCAGGTGGAGATGCAATTCACTTCAGCTGTGAATGAATTACAACATCAAAGTGGAGAAGATCAACACATTACTACAGAAACTGATGTGCAACCAGAAATTAATGTGCTTAGAACATCAGAAGTTAATTTTCCTGAGAATTCTAGATCACGAGTAGATCAATCGAGCATACCTCGTGATAGAGCTAGAAGAGTTGGTGTTGGACCTCATGTGAGGTATGGTTTTGAAGATATGGTTACTTTTGTGTTACAGGTTGCTGAAGAGGTGGATCCTCATGAACCATCCACCTATAGAGAAGTTGTGTCATGTGGTGAATTTGCTAAATGGCTTGCTGCTATGAGTGATGAGATGGAATCTCTTGACAAAAATCAGACTTAGGAATTAGTTAAATGACTTAAGGAGAGAAAAATTGTCACTTGTAAATGGGTCTTCAAGAAAAAGGAGGGAATATCACCTTCAGAGGACATTAAATATAAAGCTCGAGTTGTTGCTAGAGAAATGTTATAATATTTGTGATAGGTAACTATTAGAAGTACAAATTATTGGAAACACATTTCCAAAGGATCACAAAGGTTAGTCTATGTACGTTATATAAACTTACTAGTTACTATAAGGAGATAAGGTATACTAAGTCTTACGATGGTTGTCTAATCAAGAAGCAGTATGAGTCATGATAGAGCTTAAAGTGATGAAAATTGGTAGTGCTGATAACCCTGCTGATATGTTCACCAACCGATTCCACAAGGCATTTCCACATTTTTGGACTTGCTGAATGTTTGAATTATTAGTGGTCCCCTTTGTGGGACACTTTGAGGCATTGAGGGAGAAGTTTGGGTACGTC
>NC_052359.1:36400470-36687480 GCF_009727055.1 Benincasa hispida
GGTTCACACAAAGGGGAAGAATTGTTAATGATATGTTTCTCACAGTAGTTCAGACATACTTCTATCAGGTGGTTACTAGCTATATAAGCACAATTAATATTTAGAACTTGAACAACTAGAGTGAAGGAACAGTTTCTTACATAAGGAGTTGGGAGAAGAAGATTATTTGACCCAACTAGATGGGTTCCAGTATCCAGATAAAGAAGGATTAATGTTTGCAATTGAAGAAACTCTTTGTATGCGCGTTAAAGCAGTCATCAAGGGTGGTAACAAACGTTTGACACGCATATATGAGTGGACTTGGCTATAAACAGGAGTCTGTATGATTGTGAGTGTATAAATCAAAACAAGTTTGATGATGGTTCGATGATTATCACTGTTTATATATAGTGAATATACCTTAGCTGCAAGTCCAAGTCTGATATTCTGAAATTGAAGAATCTTTCTCCAGTGCGAGTTTGATATGAAGGATTTGGGTGCTGCTCGATAAATTTTGGGTATGGAGATTTATAGGGACCAGGAGATAAAAATAAGCTTTCTTTGTCACATAAAGGATATAATTTAGAACATATTGTCTAGGTTTGGTATGTCATCAGCTAGCTATAGATACCTAGTGCTGTAATGTCGTTTGTCATCTGTGCTTCACCATAGTCTGACAGTTGAGAAGGAATACATTAGATGTGTCCCATGTTCCTTATGCTCAGGTACCAATGGGAAGTTTGATGTATGCTCTGGGAGGGGGGGCGCGGCGGGGGGGCGGGGGGGGGGGGGGGGGGTGGGGGGGACGGGCGGGGCTCTGCACTAGGCCTAATCTTTGGCCCATGCTGTTAGTGTTGTTCAGCTGGTCATAGGGTTCAACCTGGGAAAGAGCATTGGCAAGCCGTAAAAGGATTTTTCGTTAACCTTGAGGTACATTGTCTGTTGGTCTGATTTTATGGGAATTGCACTGAATGTTTTGGTGACCGGTTATTTCTGAATTGCTGACTATGCTGGAGATGTTGAAGTAGAGAGGTCTAGAGACTGGCTATGTGTTTACTCCTAGGTGGTTCGTTGTTAGTTGGGAAAGCAACCTTAAACTATTAGTTATCTTTGTCAACTAACTGAAGCAGCGGTAACATGCCTTGACAGGAGCTACAAAGAGGGAATATTGGCTGAAGGGGTTAGTTGGTGATCTTGGTTTGCATCAATGGACCAATCTATTTGTAATATTGTGATAGTTTGAGTACAATTATGCCTAGCCAAGGATCAGTTTATCATGAGAGAACCTGAAGCAAACATAGAGTAAGATATCACTTCTTAAGGGTAGCAGAGAGTTAACAGTGATGAAAATGTAGTGCTGATAACCCTGCTGATATGTTCACCAACCGATTCCACAAGGCAATTTCAACATTGTTTGGACTTGCTGAATGTTTGAATTATTAGTGGTCCCCTTTGTGGGACACTTTGAGGCATGAGGGAGAAGTTTGGGTACGTCTGGCGATATTGATTTATGTTGTATTTGGTACATCTATTATCTGGGAGAGAATTCAAGTCAAGGTGGAGATTTGTTTGAAATGCCTTGAATCTGTTGTTGGCGCTCGAACAACCAAGTACGGGGGTCTTGCCCCCAGAACCTATTCATATTTTGGTATTCAGATATTTATTTATTTACAGTTATTTATGATTATGACCCTAGCTGGCGATATTGATTTATGTTGTATTTGGTACATCTATTATCTGGGAGAGAATTCAAGTCAAGGTGGAGATTTGTTGAAATGCCTTGAATCTGTTTGTTGGCGCTTCGAACAACCAAGTACGGGGGTCTTGCCCCCAAAACCTATTCATATTTTGTATTCAGCATATTTATTTATTTACAGTTATTTATGATTATGACCCTAGGGTTTACAGTAGTGCGCTATATAAACTCTCTAACCCTAGAGGTGTCGTTTTGATGTAATTTCTGAAAACATTCTCTCAAATAATATTGTTCTCCCTCTGCTCGTGGACGTAGCTAACACACTGTTAGTGAACCACGTATATCTATGTGTTGATCTTCTCTATCTCTATGTTCCTTTTTTGTTCTTTAATTGTCGTTTTCGTAACAACCTCTATAACCCGGAAGGAGTTGTGAGGATAGTGAATACCACCCTTTTGTGATACCTACTATCCACTTGAACTTGGTCCTCTCGAAAACTCTTGCAAACTTATTTAAGTAACAACACGATTTAATTTATCTGAATAATCTGAAACCAATTGCATAGTTCGTACAAATTATTTTGCATACTTCAAACCTATCTATAAACAACCTGAACATTGTGTTTATTTTCTCCTATGTAATGCTAATATATCTTAACTTCTTGATCCAACTTTTAAGGTTTTTACCAAACCACCGATCGTCCCCAGGTTTCCTCAACCTTTCTCCCTAGGCTTTCACAACCTGACGAACTCCACTAGGTTTTTATAACTCTTCTTTCCCAAGTTTTTATAAACTTGTAAACCTGGTTCCTAAGGCTTACCACCCCTAAGTTTTTATAAACCTGACCCCTTAAAATTTTCATAACCTGATCCCTTAAGATTTTCATAACTCTCTTAAGTTTTTCGCAAACTTGGGATCTGTGGCTTATGGGCCAAGTAGGTAATCTAAGGATATTTTTAGCCCAAAAATAAATATGTTTTAAATGTTTTTCCACGGGTTTGAATTACTGGCAGTAGAAAAGGGCTGATCATAAATTTTCTCAAACATATCAAGGATAAGGTTCACAGAAATCCCATCCACGATTCAGAAAACCACACCAAACCCCATATCCATTACCCTGCTAGTATATAGACGTACTCAAGGTATATTGACAATCCCAGCCAAACCCACACAAAGTACGCTTGTCAATCCCAATCATATGTATGTATGCTAACATATCCTGGGTACATAATCCAGTGGCTTGAAATTCATTTTCATAAACCACAGTAAAATATGAATTTTCAACATGATGAACCCTAATCCAGAGATTCCAATCAAATCATTTCCATAAAATTGTTTTATCGATGGTCTGTAGGGCTTGGCTGTGGAGTTAGAGGCAAATTCGTGGCTTCAAACTTGATGGTAAGTAAGTTCTAATGTTTCTCTCGAGTTCTGCAGTGGTTAATCAAGCTTTTCTTGGCTAGATTTTGTGTTTTTTAACGTCGGAGTTTCGTCAAAAAATAGGGAAAAAAATAGGGGTATGGAGGTTGAAATTGATTGGTGCTAGTCAAAACCATGCTCGCTTGTGCCTTGCGCGTTGAAGATGATCGGTGCTAGTAAAAAACATGCTCGCTTGTGCCTTGCGCGCACTATCGCTCACCCTACACATGCCTCGGGTTCGTTGCTGTCATGCCTTGTTGCTCACCCTCACGCGCATACGTTTGCCCTTGCTCATGTGTCATCTGCTCGTCTGCCCATCCATCTACTCGAGGGCACTCGTCCCGCACACCAGCACGTCCCTATGCGCACGCCCTAACACCCAGTGTGAATGCCCAGTGCCCAGTGATGCCTATCCACATGCCTTCTATCGCCCACAGCTGCCCATTGGCTTTGTTTTGGCCATTTGGTATTCTGGTGAGCTATTTTTTTTTTTTAGCTTAGTTGATATTTTCTCGAGATTGTATCCCTAAACTGAGTAATTTTGGGCTTTAAGATGAATTTTAGGCTAATTTGGAATTTTTGAGTTGAGCAATAATTCCCAATATATAAAAAATTAGGGTTTAGTTGAGCTCAAATTGGTTTTGGTTGAAGCTAAGGAATGGTTCAGAGTTGGGTTAATTTGCAGGAGGTGATCAGTTACCTTGTGAATCATTTTTCAGGTTAAACGGAGATTGGTAGAGCCTATAGTTCTAGGAACATGTGCTCGTAATTGTGTGTGGATATTTCCAAACACTTTGTTATAAACCTTATATATATACCATGGTAGTATGCTATGATTTGCAATAAAGTTTCTGGCATGATCTATTTTGGCATAATTATGTTTTCAGTAATGATTTAAACAATAGTTTTTGGTTTTCCATGATTACTTTATGATATGTATTTTGGTCAGGATTTGATTTAAACATGATTATGTGACTTAAGAACCAAATGTGATTTAATAATGGATTTAATGAAATATTTGAAAACTGAGATGACTTATTTTATATGAATGATATTTATGATGATTTGTGAAAAATGGTTTCCAAGCCACAAGATTTTAGTACCTGAGATGTGATTTATGTATGGGCTACGTGCGTGTGCTTCTATAGTGCCACCATAGTTGTGATGAGATATGTTGATGGCTTGGAGTCATGAGATTGCCTTACTATTGTTACTATTCTCTAGCAATACCAGATGTACCGAATGTGTGTGAGTTGAGTATGATCGCATGTTCCACTAGTGATACAAAATGTGTGTACGCTGACTACTGTCACATATTTGGGATATATTGATATGGTAAACAAAGATTTGGGTACAAATTTGGTATGACATTTCATAAGCTCATATGTGTGATTATATCTTGTGGTATTATGGAATTATGATCATGCCACTGAATGAATAAATTGTATTTGAACAATTTCCACTTTATATGTTGAAGCTATTTATGAAATGTTTTCTGGAATAATTACAACTGTTTAGAAAGATAAACTTTATGTTCATATAAACTTACCACTCACTGGGCTTTAGCTCATATTTTTCAATATTTTTGTTCCCCCCCAAATAGCGATCAAGTTTCAGGTGCCTACTGAGCCGTCAAATGCCGCTAGTCTTGATAGACATCTGCTGCATTGTATGTACATGATTTTAAGGGTGTCACAACAATAGTGGTAGTCAGAACTTGTGAGTTGCATACCAAAGAATGTTTTGTTATAAACAAACTCTACAGTTGGTCTATAAATATTTTATAAACATAAATTTGAAATTAAACTAGGTTGTGTTCTTAAATTCTGTTAATGAAGGTAAACTAATTTGAGGTTGTTATCCAATGATTTATAACGAAAATTGGTTTGAAAGTTTAAGTTTGATTTTGAGTACAGAATATGTTAAGAGTTGGGACATTAGATGTCACAAAGAGAAGTGATGTTTAGCGTCTTCACACTTTATTCTAAGGTAGAGGGAAAATTTGAAATGGGTTGACACATAGCATACATAGAAGCTATAAAAAGGGCATAGAATCAAGGACTCAAAACATAAGATACAACACAGAGTTCCTTACTTTTGCTTAGCGTAGTATTCTGTTTTCTAGTATTTTTCACTTCCTTGAACTTGTAATCTTTTTGAGTTTATTGCCCATTCAATCCACTCTTATCGAAAGACCTAGAGCATTAATACCCAACTATCCTTGAAAGAAGATGTTGGGTTATTTATTTGAGTAATGTTGTGGTGACCTCTCGGGTTGTGTTATTTATTTCTTCTTGTACTTTCCAATTTCTACAATGTACAGGTCCAGTACTATATGATTCATTCACTTTGTGTACTTTTTCATATTTCTTTACAATGTCAAGTCATTTTTACCTTCAAGTTGTGTATTTCAGTGTATCATTTTAATGCAAGTTCAAGATTGATATTTTCACTCTCATTTGTCTTGTTTTTTTATCTGTTTTCTCAACATTTGTTTTCAGTTCTTTCATTGTAAGCTAAATTCTTTCGTAGGGTTTAAATATGTAAATATCTCAAGAAAGGATATAAGCCTTTCATGCTAAAAAAGTAACTTTACTCTTTCAATAGCATGATTACTTTTATAAGTTTATTTCTATTAGTCTAGATAGATCACTAAGATTAGTATGCAAAAGTAGAATCTAATACGGAAAGAGTTAGATAAAACATAGTTTTTATAAAAGCAATCTAGAAAAAGATCTTATAGATATAAGACTTTGTTTTTTACTTTAAACATAGGGCGAATCCTTTAAGACCTTGGATTGTGTTCTCATTTTTCTAAGTTCACATTGATCATAAACATATGGGTTTAATGGCTCAAACTCCTAAAAATTGTTTGTAGAAGGTCAAATAAGTGTTGAAGTTAGTTTACCATGGTAAAGCTCGAGTCAAAATTGCAATTGCATGAAAAATGACCTTCTTCGATCAAAGGGTATGTACATATTTGAGTTCATCTTTTATTATTGTCATTTTTAGTCTGTTTTCAGACAACCAACCATCTCTCAACTATTTTTTCCTGTTAGCTTGCATTTTCACCTTTTTAGGAAAGTCCAGTTCACTTTAGAACTTTTGTTACATCAGTTCCATTGGATTCAATATCTGAAGTACCTCTTATATTACTAACAGTTGTGCTTGCATTGAGGACCATGATGGAGAATGTGATGTTAGTGGTTTCATAAGTTCCCATAGAGGTATTGGCTTGGCAGTTATGCAAGGTATGGTAGAAGTTGTATCAATGGTTGAAAAACTTCCGACTCAGGCAAGTAGGAGGAAGTTGTACCTTAAATTTTAACAAAGTTTATCGGCATTTGGCGAAAAAGAAAAATCTTGGAAGGTGGTATTCCAAATAGTCTACTCTTTATGATGAAATAAGTTAATTCTCTAAGTTGAAAATTATGATTGTCGGTGAAGACAATTGTTGTAGCCAAAGTGGTAGATTCTTCAAATATCTTGTCAGGTGGTATTTGTTACATTTTGACAAAATCAAAATATTAAAATTGCAGTTGTCCCATATCTAAAAGGAAGAAAATGATGGATTCGAAGCATTATAAGAGAAGACTATACCTTTGATTTCAGTTATTCCAATTTAAAGCACTTTAAGTTTGGTATACTACCTCTATCATATGATAAATATATGACTTTGAGAGAGTATTTTTGTAACGGGGTTAGAGTAGAGATTTATTATAATTTTTCGATAGTGAATTTTCTGGTCAGTGATTTTTTTTTTTTTTTTTTTTTTTTTCAGTTTGAAGTTTGAAATTAAAATAAATAAAAAATAAAAATAAAAATAAAAATGAAAGGAGAAAGGAAGAAGGAAGAGATGAGAAGATAGATGAGATAGAGAATAAAAGTTGAACATAATAATAATAATATATTTTTTTAAAAAAACATAGGTAACGGTAACCTAAAAACCAGTCGTTAATTTTGAGGTTGCTAAAAACTTGCACATTTGTTTTATAACATATGTGCAGTTTAGTTGGTCAGTCAATTTGAGGCTTCTTTTGAGCTTGCCAATTGATTGGCCAATCAATTTTCCATGAAACAAAATTGATCTCACTGAACTTTGTTGGGGGGAAACGATGTATATAAGAGTTAAATAACAATAGCAAATTGATCATACTTTAACTGAATACAGATCATTATAGTATATACGTACGAGTATGCCACATAAAACAATCAGATTATAAAATTGAAATAACATTAAAAAAAAAGACTCAAGATCTTGTGGAAAAGTCAATAAGTAGTTGAGACATGATTCTGACAAGTGTTGTCCTAAAGACAATTATTTGCTCTACACGAGTTGCAATCAGACTTCGATGTTTGTCTGATAGAATTTTTTGAAACTTGCTTTCAACTCAACTCAAGATTAAAAATGAAAGAAGAAAAACTCTTCAAACTGAAATGAGATCCTGCAAATAAAGAAACAAATTGTTATTATAAACTAACAACTTAGTAATTCTCCAAAAATAGAATAAAACAGAAGTAGTTACTTGACCAAATTTAAACATGACGCATTCAAATGGAAGAAAGTATAAATTGAACCTAATATGAAAGTTAAATTTGTAAATGAAATTACATCATCTATTTTGATTGTTTTAACCCAATCTTAAAATTATGACATTAAAATAATCGATGTTTCAATTTATGAAAGTATTACTTCTTTCACGAAATAAAAATCCAACAAAGTTCAGTTGAACCCAATCAACTAATGTCCATTCGATTAGTTTCGACTGGTGGATTTTTTTTCCCTTAAAGTTTTACGACTACAAGTATTCTTTCTCATAATTGTCCGTCTTTCTCACTTCAATAATTATTATATGGAAAATATTCATTTTGAAGTTCAGTGAAATGTATCAAATTTTGTCTTAAATTACAAAAATGAGTTTAATTCGATGGTAATTAACATGATTTTCCTCTCTAATAGTCGAAAGTTTGATCCTACCCAATAATTGTACTTAATTTTTTTTTTTATCCTAAATGTTTAATTTCATCCCATTACATTAGCTGAAATATTGATAGACGTTACAATCATTATCTTAAATTTGAATAAGTTGTATATTCTTCTATAGATTTTCATTTGAAAAAAACAAAAATGAAAATATTGTCATGTGCATTTAAATGAATATAAAGCATGTGTCTAATACGAAATCAATGAATCTTTTGAAGTAGAAATGATGGTGGGGTTGAGTCTTAAAAATTTGTGGAATATAGGATACATATGAGGAAGAACTATTGCACCCTTCACACTTAAAAGTCAAAAGAGAGAAACTTTTTAAAAAGTTCGGTAGGATGGGATCGAAAGGACGTGAATCTATCAATTGTGTGTCTTACATATCCCTAGAATTTAAATATTGTGTTTAAAAAATTTCTAAATTTTCGCTTTTGTATCTAATAATTCATTGAACTTTCAATTGTGTATATAGGTCATTGACCTATTTTTCTTTTTTATTGTTATATGTGATATGTCAAACATCGTGTACAAAAGATTTGCAAATAATTGTACATATTATTATATGTGATATGCCAAACATCGGTATGTACATATGACCATCCATATACCTAACCATATGTACATATCGTCCTTCTATAGTATAACCAAACAGCAATGGGCCTTTATATTCATAAAAAGGTATATGAACTAACATAAATTTACATATTTAGTGTCTACTATCAATATGAGATCAAAAACTATGTTTTATTTAGTGTCTAATATCAATATGAGATTAAAAACTATGTTTTAGTCCACATATAACACTATGTATAATAATGTCTCAAAAAACAAAAAGGTAAAAAACTGTGATGACAAAAGAAAAAAAAAGGAAAATTCTATTGATAACCGAAAAAAATTTTTACCTTTCAAAACTAACACCTTTTTTAAAAAATTACTTTTTCTAACATCTTTTTTATTTTTTTTAGATTTTAATTGGAGGGTGGCACTTATAGAAGTTACTAAAATACCTCTAGGAAAAACAAAAAGAAATGTTTGGGTTTTTTTGGAAAATTGACACTTGTTTTAGTACAAATGGTATAGGGGATTTGAATCATGGATCTCTTGGTCCTTAGCTCATAAAGATGGCTAAACTCTTTTGGCATTTGAGGTCCCTTTAAATGATCAAATTTAGTCCCAAAAGTATATTCTCGAAAGTTTCCCTTCTCTCTCAAAAAATCTCACTTCCTCTCTCAAAGAATCCTCATCGTTTGTGCCTGAATTTTCGTTTATGTTGGATTCTACAAAGTATCTTTATAGAAATTCAAGGTTTATTTTTCTAAAAAATGGGGTTTAAATCGGGTTTGAAAATGAAGTTATAAAAATGGGGGGTTTTTAAAAAAAATCTATTTTTCAATAAAGTTTTATGCCTATTTTCGTAAGAAATCAACCAGGACCTTACGGAAAAAAGACAGAATCCTATTGAATTTGATTTTAAAAAATCCAATCTTTAGGTAACATTTTCTGCCTTTTCCCCGTAAGAAATCAACCATGATTTTACGAGAAAAAAAACCAAGATTATACGAAAAAAGACAAAATGCTATTGAATTTGATTAAAAAGATACAATTTTTTTAATAAAGTTTTCTGCCTTTTTTCCATAAGAAATGGACACATCATACGGGAAGAACGACAAAATATTCTTGAATTTGATTTTTTTTTTAAATACAATTTCTAGGTAAAATTGTATGTATTACTGTGAAAGATGTATTAAATGTGATTTTACAAGAAACTGTACAGGAGTATAAATACTGTATGAACTCCATAAGAATAGAGTCTAACTAAATTAACCAAAGCCTTAAGACTCTCCAAATAAGACCTAGTATACAAGAGACTTAGTATTCACATGACTTAGTATACATTCACACCCTCCCCCTCCCTCAAACTCAAGGTGGTAAGGTAGGAACCAACTTAAGTTTGTTAAGTAGTTGGAGAAAAAGACCAAGAGGTAAATCTTTTGTGAGAATGTCGGTGGGTTGCTCAACGGTGGAAATAGAGCGTAACATCAGAGTTTCGCTTAGGAGATGATGACGAACAAAGTGACAATCATTCTCAATATGCTTGGTACGTTCATGAAAGACATCATTGTGAGCAATCTGAATAGCACTACGATTGTCACAATGAAATATAGTGGCAGGCGACTGAGGGACTCCCATATCAACAAGAAACCAATGAAGCCACAAGAATTCTGACATAGCATTAGCCAGAGCACGATATTCAGACTCTGTACTAGAACAGGAAACAACGCAATGTTTCTTTCTACACCAAGAAATGAGAGAATCACCAAGGTTGGAACATTAACTGGAGGTAGAACGTCGATCACTAGGGTCACCAACCCAATCAGTATCAGAATAGCCTGATAAAACCAAGGAAGACTGGGAAGAAAACTGAAGTCCATGCCTTAAAGTACCTTTGACATAACGGAGGATGCGAAGAACAGTAGTAAAATGACTGGTCCGAGGGGTAGCCATGAACTGATTAACAATGTGAACACCATATGCAATGTCAGGACGAGTAACTATCAGATAAATAAGACTGCTGATAAGCTGACAATAGAGACTAACATCCTCAAGAGAAATTCCATCAAACGGAGTCAAGCAAACATTAGGATCGAGTGGTGGTTGATTTGTAGTAGAGTCAGTAATACCAGAGTGCACCAAAACATCCGAGGCATACTTTACTTGAGGCAACGAATAACTAGCAGAGCTCAATGATACTTCAAGGCTAAGAAACTAACTGAGTGAACCCAAGTCCTTCATCTCAAAGTATTCGCCAAGATAGCGTTGTAGATTAGAGATATCTTGAGGATCATCCTCGGTAATAATCATATCATCAACATACAGGAGAAGAAGAACAATACCATGAGTTTTCTGTCGCGTAAATAGTGTCGTGTCATGAAAACTAGATGTATATCCAAATTGAATGATAGTGGAACTAATAGTTGAAAACCAAGCTCGAGGGGTTTGTTTCAAGCCATACAATGCTCGTCAGAGGAGGCATACTTTCTAGGATTGACAAGAGACACCTGGGGGCGGTTGCATGTATACTTCCTCAGATAAGGCCCTATGAAGGAAGGCGTTCTTGATATCCATTTCAAAAAGTGGCCATTGTTTAGCTACTGCAACTGCTAAGAGACACTGAGCAGATGTCATTCGTGCCACAGGTGTGAAGGTCTCTTCGTAATCGATCCCATACTCTTAAGAATATCATTTTTCTACCAACCGAGCTTTATAACACTCAACAGAGACATCAGAGTGAGTCTTGATCTTATGGACCCATTTGCAACCAATGGGTTTTTTCCAAGGGGTAAGTCAACATAGTCCCGTGTGTGCATTTTATCGAGAGCCTGCAGTTCTTCTTTCATAGCTTGTTGCCATAGAGGATTATTATTTGCCACATGAAAAGAGGTAGGTTCAACAAAGAAACTGATAGTAGAAAAATAGTGAAAATCTTGAAGATGAGTAGGAGGTCCCCTTACATTAGTGGAGCGTCGAACAGAAGAGACAGGGTTATGAATAGGTCCAGATTCCACAGGTGGGACAAACGGCTAATCAAGGTCAACAGAGAAGGCACAGACTGTTTAAACTCATAATCATCAGAAGATGCAGAAGAAGGGAAAAGACCAAACAAACCATTAGAATCATAGAGAATAGGGCTTAAGAGAGAATCATGAAAGGTTGAGAGACTAGAGAACATAATGTGCTCCCAAAAAGTGACATGGTGAGAGATGCGCAATCTATTAGAGAGAAGGTCCCAACAATGCAAACCTTTGTGTTCAGTTCCATATTTAAGAAAGCAATAGAGACGGACATGTGGTTCTAATTTG
Source organism: Benincasa hispida (assembly GCF_009727055.1). Classification (NCBI taxonomy): domain Eukaryota; kingdom Viridiplantae; phylum Streptophyta; class Magnoliopsida; order Cucurbitales; family Cucurbitaceae; genus Benincasa; species Benincasa hispida. The sequence continues at coordinate 36,412,412 of NC_052359.1, forward strand.
GTATGTTCATGAGGGTGAAGAAATACAAAACATGCACAACCAAAAATCTTGATGTTAGAGTAATCAAGAGAAGTAACATATAAGTGTTCAAACGGAGAAACACTTTGAAGAACATATGAAGGAAGACGATTGATTGTGTAGACAGAGGTGAGAGCGGCTTCATCCCAAAATTTTGTAGCACAGGAGGCAGACAGAAGTTGAGCCCAGACGGAGTCTAGGATGTGACGATATTTCCACTCCGCTCACCCATTCTATTGAAAGGTATAAGGACAAGAGCGCTGCATAAGAGTGCCTTGATGTGTAAGAAAGAAAAAGAGCCTTGAGTACTTATATTCCAAGGCGTTATTGTACGCAGAACTTTGATTGGACGAGAAAACTGAGTGTGAACCATGTTAGTAAAATAAATATATATTTGAGACAGGGAAGAGTGATGTTTAAGGAAATATGTCCAAGTAAACCAAGAGTAATCATCAATGAATAAAACAAAGTAACGATAACCATTAACAGTGGAAATAGGAGCAGGTCCCCAAATATCATAGTGAATTAAGTCAAAAGGATTATCGCTTATAGAACTAGACTAAGAAAAGACAATGCAGGTTGTTTTGCAAGTTTGTAATTCAAATAGTAAAAAAATACAAAATTGGAGACATTATTCAAATTATGACTAGAGATTAAATGACGAAGTTTTTTAGAAGAAGCATGACCGAGACGGAGGTGCCATTAATAGATAGCAGAGTCAGTAACAGGGGCAAAAAGAGAACAAATAGGAAGCTGAATAGATGTGAGCTCAAACAGTCTTCTGTCCTGACCGAGGATCCTGAACTTGACACCCAGTAGAAGAAAAGGACACAATTAAACCAAGGTCACATTATTGCCCTACGGAGACAAGATTAAAGGATAGATTTGGAACACAATAAGTATTGGAAAGCTGTAACAGGGAGGTTTTGATGGAGCCAACATGGGATATGGTCATACAATTACCATCAGCAGCATAAATGAGAGGAAGAGATTTGATAGGAGTAGGTGCAGGCAGAAGAGAAAAATCAGACATCGTATGGTTGCAACAAGTGGAATCAAGAAGTCATCTATTACCTGGGGAGACCACAAACGTGAAGGAATTGGATGAAATCATCTGTTTAAGCAAGTCTTATAAGTCACTCATTTGAAAAGTAGACGGGGAAGGTTCAGAGGTAGCAGTAGCAGCAGAGGTAGAGTCAGGATTAGATGTAAACGATCGAGACTTGGAGTATATCCTAGTGGTCGCGGTGGTCTTGTAGGACAGTTGTCCTGAATATGACCTCTTTTGTGACAGTATATGCACTCGACTTTTGGACAGTCAACAAACTTATACCTGGTGAACTTACAGTTTTTACAAAAGGGAGCTCCAGAAGTACAAGGCATATGAGTGCTTACGAATACAACCTCCGATTGCTGAGAAGAAGTGATGCCAAGACGCTTTTCTTCAAACAGGATTTCCTAAATTGTTTCATCTAAAGACGGAAAGGGGCTACGGTGGAGAAAAGCAGCATGGATCGACTCATATTCTGGACGAAGTCCTATAAGAACCTTAATAAGGCAAAGGTGATCAGGACTAATTTTAGCTTGATCCAATTGTGTTCAGATTGGCTAAAGTGTAGCCAAGTAGTCATTAACATATTGCATCGTCTCTTGAGTAAGATTAATCAGAGTGTTGTGCAGTTGATAGTAGTGAGCTAAGCCAACGAACTGAAATCGCGTAAACAGGAAATCCCACAAACTCTTGGCATCATCAAACACATGAAAATGAATGTGAATGGTTGATGTAGATGTATTTTCGATCCAAGTGATGATTTGATAGTTTTTGTTGTCCCAATCTTCTAACCTTTCAATAAATCTAGCATCTTCCTCAATGGATATCTTGACTGGCTGGAGAATATCACTAGTGACGATTTGCCATAATTTACGCCCAATTAGGAAACTCTTCATTTGATGGGCCCAAGTAATATAATTTGTCTCATCAAGAATAGTACTAATGGGACAAAATACATGATCCTTTTCCATGTGGCTTGGCAGTTTGGAAGGAGAAGAAAACTAGGGACAACAAGGGAGGTTTGGCGGCTTGGCTAAAGGGATCAAGGGTCGAGTTTTGCGGAATCGGGGATTGAGTTTGATCGGTTTGGCTGAAGGGATCAAGGATCGAGTTCTGGGGAATCAGGGATCGAGTTCAATCGAGGATCAAGTTTTGGACCGAGAGACAGAGGTCGCGTTTGATCGAGGATCGAGTTCTAGATTGGGAATCGGGGATCGAGTTTGATCGAGGATCGAGTTCTGGATCGGAAATCAGGGATCGAGTTTGATCGAGGATCGAGAGTCAGGGATCGAGTTTGATTGAGTTTTGGACTGATGATTAGGGGGTCGAGTTCTACACAGTGGGGGTCGAGGATCGAGTATTTCACAGAAGCTACAGGATCGAGGATCGAGTTTTTCACAGTGGGGATCAAGGATCAAGTTTTTCACAATGGCTTTGGACAGGGGATCTGAGTGGTTCTTCTTCATGCCAAAGATGGTTTTTGTGTGGTCGATCGATGACCAAATGGTAGAAATGACAGAGAACAAGAGGAAGAAACTAGCTACAAGGCTCTGATACAATGTTAAAGATGTATTTTATCTAGTGTGATTTTACAAGGAACTGTACAGGGGTATAAATACTGTATGAACACCCTAAGAATAGAGCCTAACTAAATTAATCAAAGCCTAAAGACTCTCCAAAAGAGACCTAGTATACAGAAGTCTTAGTATTCACATGACTTAGTATACATTCACACTTACCATAAGGAATCAACCAAAACCTTACCAGAAAAAACAAATACTTGGAAAAAATGTATTTTGTTTTTTTTTTTCTCCAGTAAGGAATCGACCAAGTCCGTATAGGGAGAAAAAGGGCAGAATATTGTTTTTTAGTAGATTTCATCAAAAATATTTTTTGTGAATACTTAGTCTCAAATTTTCTGGTAATAGTTTTTCTTTTTTTTTCATGAGAAATCGATTAGATCCTTATGGAAAAAAGGATAGAAATGTAATATTTAAGGCTAGGGTTACACTTGCTTGTTCTTATGTGCATGTTGTTCATATTTTTTGAAGTGTACAGGTACTTATGATGGAGTGTAAGATTTTACCAAAGAATTACTTTAAGGCATAGTTGACCTCTTGTAACCATCTAACAAAAGCTATGAGATTGTCCTTAGGAAATTAATTAGGGTCCAGTTGGATATGTCTAAGTAAATCATATTTGAACCCATATTAGACAGTAATCTATCTCATCACTTGGCAGCTTAAGTGGTTGTGGACGAGAGAGAAGACAGACACATGCTAAAATTAATTCCTCTTGTTAAAATTAATTATGCTAAAATTAATTCCTCTTTTAACCTTTTGGGAATAGGGTGTCATTTGATAATGAGAAGTTTTACCTAATAAGTGAGTTTAGAGTACGGGCGAGGAATGTAAATAGGGTTGGGAACCCCAGTAGGCTTAAGAAGCCTATACTTTGCAAACATCACGACTGGAAAACAGACTTATGCTAAAATTAATTCATAGCCTAGAGTGATGAGGACGCAGTGAAGATCTCCCTGAAATACGTCATCGAGTTAGTGATGATAGGAAGGAAGAAGAAGAAATTGTGATCTTCGAGGCATTATGCATAATTGGAAGATTTTTCTGCAATTACGACTTGAGCAGGGTTATTTTCAAGAAGGCCATAAATAGCATAAGGAAAGTGATGACGTATGCCAAGAACTGCAAGAACTCTGAGGTAATAACTATTAGGGTTTGTGCCCTAAAACTCGTGGTTTGTAATGTATAAACAAAATTTATTTATTTAATAAAATAAGGAGTTATTTTATTATATCCTTAGGCTTCTGTAACTCAATCCAATAAACTAAGATCTAAACTTATTTTATGTAACTTAAACATCATTTAGTACACATATAGGTGGATCATTCAAGTAATAACCTAAATAATCTATAGTATATAGATATGTTTGGGTGTTTTATCCTTGTAACATTACAGATACGACAAACTTCGTAAATGCTACAAGAGTTGTAAGTGTTACAAACGATTTGATCCAAATCATTAATGTGGAGATATGCAAGTAGGGTATTCTATATAAAGAGTTTGTATAAGACCGGATCGAGAAATGATTAGTCTTTCTATATGACACCGTTGATTGAAGAGAATAAACTTTCATAGGATGACTATAGGTAACTTGACCTCAATCCTGAATAAGTTATGAACTTCTATCTAAGAGGGCGGTGTTGGGATTGGTGTCATAATTCTCCCAGAGTCTCATAGTTTGTAAACTTTGTAAACATTGTTATTAATAAAGTAAGAGTTATTTTATTTGCATTTACTCATATCCAATAAACAAAGATCCGTAGTTATTGTATGTAAACTTAAGTATGTATATGAGATATACAAGTGGATCATGCCTTAATTAATAAAAGGTTTGTAGTATAATGATAAAGGATGGATACCTTATCCTAGTGACATTACGAATACGGTCCGCTTTGTAGAGGTCTACAAGTGTTTGATCCTGACCGTTCTGTTGAGACATATGAGCAGGGGTGCCCTATACAAAGAGTTTGTATAAGACCGGACTACGAAATGATTCGTCTCTTTATATAATACTGTTGATAATTGAGACTTACATCTCACTAAAATAACCATAGGCGACATGAACTTAATCCTAAGTGTTTTAGGAACTCCTACCTATGAGAGGGGTTCTTTTAGTAGTATGGGTGAGAGTGGCCAGATTGCCAACTTAACAAGCCTACCTTTTTTGGGATTTGTCTGATTGGGGAGCTAGAAACTCAGCTACACAAGATGGAATTCACTTCTTCCTCGAAGCAGGGGTAAGTAGATAGATTGCTCCCTTAAGAGCTGATTCCGGGTCACACCCTCTCTTTGGAATAGAGGACCCAGTCATAGTAGGACTATGACTTATTGTTCATTAGAGGGATCATTGGTACTTAAGAAGTTAGATGTAACTACAGGGGCAAAATGGTAAATTGGCCCAGTTGTACTTACAAGCGATCTGTGAAGGGTTATCGCACTGTTGATTGGTTGATATGGACACAGAAATATATCTGTAGTAAGAAGAGTGCAGCTGTCGGTCTTTAGTGGAGTGCTCGATAATTAACGGATGGTGGATCCCGTGACTAAAGAGTTTAGTTAGTTATTCACGTACCGTTGGAGCTTCAAGCTACAGGTCCATAAGGTCCCCTCGATAGCTCAATAGGTTCAAGTTAAGAATAAGATTTTGGGGTTGATTTGAAGTGTTCAAATTAACATGAGAAAATTCAATTATATATGATATAATTGGTGTGGTGTATGAGATACTTCAAGTTGAGGAATTAATGTAAATATGATTTACATTAAGTACCATAAAATAGAAAAAGAACTATGATTTATATGTTTCATGAGATGAAATATTAAATCTATAGGTTATAAATATAATATGGTAAGTTGGTTATTATATTTATTTATAATATAAATATATGATAATTAATTTCTTTTTCTCTAATAACCAATTGAGTGGGAGATTATTGGAAGTTTTATGGTAACCGTGAGATAAAAGGAAAATTGGTTTCCTAAATTTAGAAGTTACCTCATTCGGAAAAGTACTCACGGTGACAAGCTATCAAGTGAAAGAGTTTCACTAAGCGATAGTGTTCAGAGACTACATGATCAGCTAAACGATCACTTAGAGTTGACTATACGATAGTCATTCAGATGATTGTTACTAAACGATCGAGTGGCTAAGTCTATACGACAGGCTGCCGTTTACTAAATGATCGAGCACATTGTCTATACGATAGACAACTTCTTATCTCCTACTTGCTCGATCGTCTACTCGATCATAGTTTTATAGTTTCTTTCTCAAGCTAAGATCAAACAGAGCCCACAACTCCTAGATTTTCACACCAAGAATACCAAGGTAACCATTGTGGTGGTATCTTCACTAAGTTTGTGAATCGAGTTGGACTCGACTGGTTTCGTGGAGGTTGTGTTCGTTGTGTTCATGCTTTGTTCCCGTCGTTGCATTCAAGTGTGCTGTTCTTGGATGCTTGTAGATTGATCGAGGGATTCGTGAAGAATGGTTCTTCAAAGGTATGCACCCTCTATCCCTTGTATCATCGTTTAACATGCTGTAATTTCTGTATTTGCATGACCTGTTAGTTTCCGTTTTAGACTGTAATTGTTAGTGCTCAATTCGAATGGAATTTGAAACGATCCCTTCCGCTACTCATGGAAACCCTTGTGGCACCTTGGGAGTGTCCCCCTTCGGATGGGTTTTGTGCAGTTGGCAATATCAAGGTGAACTCATAAAATGGATAGGGTCACTTTAGTTTTTCCCCCAATCGGATTTTTTCCCTTTGGATTGGCTACTTGGAGCGGGACTCTAGCGTCTAAAATGAAGGGTCACACTTACTGAAAATTATTAAGCAACTTAATGATTTCTTGACCAAATCAATGATGGCTAGTCGTTATAGAAGCAAGAGTTGTTCTAGTATTAATGACTAGTTGAGAATGTCTCAATTCAGAGGAGGGATAAATTGACTACCCTTCAGTGGCTTTTGTCATAATCCTTTGAAGTGTCAGTGCGAAAGTAGATGTCACACGGGGTTCATTTCAGTTTTACTAAATTGTATTGGATGTTGTTTTTCAACTAGTATTTGTTAAAACCTAATGTAGGTTAATGTATTTATTTTTTAGCAACATGAACGATTTTCTGTTAGTTGACTCTTTTACTTTGACTGATTACATACATTGGAAAGAGTCCGTTAAAACATATTTCGTGTTAAACGATCTCGAGTTTGTCATGGTTGAGGATTGTTCTCAAGTTCCGACCCTTGATGCACCACAAAGTATTCGTAATGCATATGAGGTGTGGATGACGGTTAACTCGTTGGCCCGACTTCACATGTTGGCTAGCATATCTGATGCTTTGGCCAAAAGGGTTGAGAACATGGTCATTGCACGTGAGATCATGGACTCGTTGCATGAATTGTTTAAACGTCAGTTCTTACTTTTTAGCATAAAGGGATGGATGACAAAGAAACCAATAGTGTCAGTTCCCAAGATAACCTCCAGTTAGAGAAAGCAAGTGTTGTTGAATCTAGAAAAGTTAATCGATGAGAAGTGTTCTCTGAAATGGAACTTGGAGCTTATTTAGGTTCTAATATTGATCCCACTACTCTTCAGAAGAGGAAGAAGTCTTAAGACAGTAAATGTGATTTATTTTTCTTGAAGATATGTTTGGTTGAAAATGATAATTCTACCTGGATACTTGATTCAAGTGCTACTAACTAGGTTAGTTCTTCTTACCAAGGATTTAGTTCCTGGAAAACGTTGCCAGAGGGAGAGTTGACTCTTCGAGTCGGTACTGGTGAGGTTGTTTTAGCTGTTGCTATAAGTAGGTTGAAGTTATTTTTGGACAAGAAACGTTATTTGTTACTGGATATTGTTTTTGTAGTTCCTCATATCAAGAGGAACTTAATCTCGATTTCTTGTCTTGTTAAACAAGGTTATACCGTCTTCTTTTCTGAGAGTAAAGTGTTTATTTTCAAGAATGGTATGAAGGTTGGTTTTGGTTCAATGGAAAATAACTTGTATGTACTAAGGTCGTTAGTCATAAAAGCCTTGCTTAATACTGAAATGTTCAGTATGACGACAACTGCAAAAAGACCAAAGGGTTCTCCTTAGGAAAACACCCATCTTTAGTATCTAAGGTTAGGTCACATCAATCTCAATAGGATTGAGAAGTTGGTGAAATGTAAACTTTTAAAGAGTTTAGAAGAAAACTCATTGTCGGTATGTCAATCATGCCTTGAAAGCAAGATGACCAAACGACCTTTTACTGGAAAAGGTTATAGAGCCAAGGAAACCTTGGAGCTTATACATTCAGACCTCTATGGTCCGATGAGTGTTAGGGCTCAAGGTGGGTATGAATATTTCATCTCTTTCATAGATGATTATTCAAGGTACGGGTACATCTACCTAATGCAACGTAAGTCTGAAGCCCTTGACAAGTTCAAGAAGTATAAGGTTGAAGTTGAAAACTTATTAGGTAAGAAGATAAAAACACCATGATTTGATCGTGGTGGAGAGTATGTAGACTTCGAATTCCAAAACTATATGATAGAACATGGAATCACGTCCCAACTCTCAGCTCCAAGTACACCTCAGTAGAATAATGTATCAGAAAGGAGAAATAGAACCTTGTTGGACATGGTTCGGTCTATGATGAGTTATACTGATCTTCTAGACTCGTTTTGGGGATTTTCAGTGGAGACTGCATGTTACATTTTGAACAACATTCCCTCGAAAAGTATTTCTAAAACACCTTTTGAGCTGTGGAGATGCCGTAAAGGTAGTTTACACCACTTTAGGATTTGGAGATGTTCGACCCACGTGCTTGTGGCTAACCAAAAGAAGTTAGAACCACGTTCGAAAGTTTGCCTCTTTGTAGGCTACCCCAGGGAAATGAGGGGTGGATACTTCTATGATCCGAGTGAGAAGAAAGTGTTTGTGTCGACAAATGCTATCTTCTTGGAAGAAGACCTCATAAGAGATCATACACCACGAAGCAAGCTTGTTTTACATGAGATTTCTAGTGAGACTACTAAGGGTTCAACAAGAGTTGTTGAACAGACTGAAAGATCAACAAGAGTTGTTGAGGTCGGTTCATCTAGTCAACCATCTCAAGAGTTAAGACTACCTCGACATAGTGGAAGGGTTATGAACCCACCGGATCGCTATATGGGTTTGACTGAAGCCCAGAACATCATTTCTGATGATGGGGTCGAGGATCCATTATCTTATAAGCAGAAAATAGAGGATGTTGACAAAGATGAGTGGATTAAAGCCATGAATTAGGAAATAGAGTCTATGTACTTCAATAATGTCTAGGAACTTGTGGATCTGCCTGATGGAGTAAAACCTATAGGTTGTAAGTGGATCTACAAGAGAAAACAAGATATAGATGGAAAGGTGTAGACTTTTAAGGCTAGACTCATGGCAAAGGGTTATACCCAGGTCGAGGGAGTGGACTATGAGGAAACTTTCTCACATGTTGTCATGTTGAAGTCTATTAGAATACTCCTATCCATAGCCACATTTTATGATTATGAGATATGGAAAATGGACGTCAAGACTTCCTTTCTGAAAGGTAATCTTGAGGAGACCATCTACATGGCTCAACCAGAGGGGTTCATTGTTCCAGATCAAGAGCAAAGAGTTTGCAAGCTTAATAGCTCCATTTATGGGCTGAAACAAGCATCTAGAGCCTAGAACATTAGATTTGACATTGCGGTTAAATCGTTTAACTTTGATCAGAATGTTGATGAGCCTTGTGTTTACAAGAAAATCATCAATAGCTTAGTAGCTTTCCTGGTACTATATGTGTAGGATTGTATCAGCAACAGCGGAAGCACAAGGATCATCTAAGCACTTAAATTCACTAATTTTGGCAAAATATAAAGCATGATTTTGCAGAAAAAAGTGAGTTTCAAGACATACCTCTTGTAAAACATCTTCAAAGCTCATTCATCAGCTGTAATCTTCTCCAAATCTTGTTGTAGACCACCTCAAGATCTTCCTCACTATTCTCTTGGTGCTCTAGATTGAGTTTTGGGACTCAAAACAAGATTGAATCAAGGGATGAAGAAGAAAAGCTCACTACAGTAACTTTGTTGAAGAACCCTTTCTTCAACCGAATTTTCTCTAAAATTCTCTATAGATTGCATGCCCGATTTTCACTCCAATCTCTTCATTATATTGCAGATCAACATGCAAAGAGAAGAGTTGCGTGAGCTACAACTCATGCTTGAAGAAGATAAGGCAAAGATAATGCCATATGTGTGAGCTACTTCAAAGATGGATAATGGAAAATCTTCATTTTCCATTTAAGTGTTTTGTTTTGTTTTCCTTTTTCAATTTTATCTCAAAAATAAAAAATTGATTTTATAAAATCTATTTTGACTATAAAAAAGAAAAATTAATTAATTTCATAAATTAATTATTAAATAAAACTTAATTAATTTAATATCAAATATTAAATTAATTTTAACACATATCCATCTTTATATATTTAAATCATATTTAAATATATAAATTCTCCTATTCTATTTAATTTTAAAATTAAACATGTAATTACATCTCATATAATTACTAATTCCCTTAATTCTAATTTGAACGTTTCAAATTAACTTATCACATTATTCTAAAGCTAGTCCGTTATGAGCTAGTAGGGGGATCTCGCGAACCTACAGATCATGGGCTCCAATGATTAGAGATTAATTGACTAAACTCATTAGACCAAATTAATTCTCATTCGTTAACTAATGGGTCACTCCACTAAAGCCCATAGTTGCACTCCCCTCACTGTAGATATATTATGTCCACATGATTTAACCATAATCAATAAGTCGACCCTTCACAGGTTGTTCGTAATAACGGTTGGGTCAAATATCTGTTTTACCCCCGAGATTATGTCTTATTCCTCAAGTCCCTACTAATCCTCTAATGAACATCTGGTTTGTGATCCAATCATTAAACCAAACTCTCTCAGCCGAGTGAGAGGGTGGGGCCCCTTGTTCAAGACCTGAATTCAGTACTTGAAAGTACAACCTTTCTTCTATCCCTAAATCGGGTAGGTGTGAACTCCATCTTGCAAGGCAATGTCCCCAGCTATTCATTCGGTCTTATCCTCAAAATGGTAAGTTTATTGAGCAATGTTGTTGGACTACTCTCACCATTTACAGATCAAAGGATAATCCCGATCAAACAGGAGTTCATAGCTATCTCAGGATTAAGATCGAGTTACCTAGGTCATCTAGGTGAAATAGTCAGTCTTAAACAATAAACAGCGTTATAAAGTAAGAGTGACTTATTTCTTGGTCTTGATCTTATGCAAACTCATTGTATAGGATGCCCCCACTCCTCATGTCATAACATATACGAATTAGGATCACATCGTATGTAGTACTTTACAACTCTTTGTAACAACTATAGAATAGGTTGCATCCAATTGTGTTACCAGAATAAGGTACCCACGCTCATTCATGTATCATAGATCATTTTGACTATTTACTCGAACCTGATCCACTCTTATGTCTCTACGTAAAGTTCAAATACTCATACAATAGTCATGGGTCTTAGTTTATTAGATTTAGACTTTCATACAATTTATGAGATCAATAACAAGTATATTGATTATAGAAAATGTTTATTATTTTAGAAACTACGAGTTTTTAGGACATAAAACCCAACAATATGTGGATGATATCCTACTCATTGGGAATGATGTAGGTTTCTGACTGACATTAAAAAGTGGCTAGCCGCTCAATTCCAAATGAAAGATTTGGGAGAGACGCAATATGTTCTAAGGATCCAGATCATTCAGGATTGTAAGAACAAGAGTTTAGCCTTGTCTCAGGCATCGTACATTGATCAAATATTGATCAGGTACAAAATGCAAAATTCCAAGAGGGGTTTATTACTCTTCAGGCATGGAATTGTTTTGTCTAAGGAACAGTGTCCTAAGACACCTCAAGAGGTTGAGGAGATGAGACAGATTCCCTATGCTTCGGCTGTTGGAAGCTTAATGTATGCAATGTTATGTACTAGACCTGACATTTGTTGTGCAATAGGGATTGTTAGTCGTTATCAATCCAATCCAGGATTAGATCACTAGATGGCTGATGCGTGTAAATTGTGATGTGTTATGGTGTGAGTTTGCGGTGATGTGTGTTATACGGTGAACATGCAAGTTTCCCTAAAAAGACTCAAGTATAAGCCTTCTTAGGTTTCCTGGTAAGTCCAGGGTTGAACACAAGGACTACTAAGTAAATATGCGACAGACACTTTGATTCTCTTGCGGTAGTAAAAACAAATGAAGTGGATGGTGTTTTTATTAAAGGTTTTTCCTATGCGACGGAGTTTGAACGCAGAGTTGATGAACGTGTAGAGTTACAATGAGTATGCGATGAAGAAGTTGAAAAAGGGTTTAGCTAACATTTCCTAAGATTGTGCACAAGTTACGCGATCATGCTACACACAAATAACAACACGTCATTTCTCAATGTAGAATGCCATAATTCCTATTTCTAGGATGCATGCGATGTGTATACGAAAAAGTCGATAGGACTTATATCTAAGCCTCTATTCTTGTCTATGCAATGATGAATGATGCATACATAAAACAAGGTGACCGTATACAATCATTCCTATTTCAGAGCGCATGCGATGTGTAAATAGCAATAGAACTTATGTCTAAGTTTCTATTCCTTGCTTATGCGATTCTAATCTGACTCTTTCAAGTCTTGATTCTATATTTAGACTACTTTCTTAAGTATCTCTAAAGGTGAATGATGCATACATAAGACAAGATGATCGCATAAAATGTAAATCTTAAGTCATGCTAGCTAAGTACTTCTCAACCCATTCAGATATTTAGCTACTCATGCAAAGTATGAAGAGATTGAACATAGATTGAAATGAGATTTTGCTGTAAATAAGAAGCTCGGTAAGCAATGTCTTGCTTCCCGTGGCCTTTTACACTGCTCTTTTTCACTCCAACTCTATTCTAGATGTACATTCTTGCTCTTGCAAGTGATGGCCCTCTCTCCTTATAACGCTTTTCGACAGTCTCTCGATCTGTCCGGGAATGATCTCTCGGCTTCCTCGTCTCCTTGCTCTTCTCCATCCTCTAAGTATATATACAAGTATGTGCATGATCGGACTACTAACTCTCTAACTTCTAACTTGTTAACCCTTTTACACTGGTGGCCTTCGATATTTATAGAGCTCAAGGTGAAACAGCCTTTCTTGCTAATGATTGCAATGATGGACGTCATTAATTCCCCTACTCTGATGCACCGATTAGTGGTCACCGAAATTTGAGTGTACTTGCTATAGTGTGGCTTTAACGGCTTATCAACTAAATTCGGATTCGACCGTTATCAGCTTTCCGTCCCATCGTGATTTATTATGCTGTCACCTTGATGCGCAGTCTTTATGCGGCCACCTTTTGAAGAAGCTTCTCACAATCGCATATGATCTCATGACTTGTGATTGCAATCTTCAAGCACGTTGACGCCTTGTTCCTTTGGATCGCAATTTCCTTTGCACCATCGCATTTTTCCTGCACAAAATAAGTAAATTAACCGCTTTTATGCGATAAGCGCTTGCAATCGCAATTTCTATTAGTTTAGCGCTTTCGGACATGATATTGCTTATTTGGCCATCGCATTCTCTCATTGTTTAACTTATTTGAGCTATAATAACTTGTATTTCTACCAATTATCAACGAGGTCAAAACGGTTCTTAAGTATCTTCGGAGAATGTGACACTATATGCTCGTATATGGAAATAAAGATTTGGTCCTTACAAGATACACAGACTCTAACTTTCAGACTAATAAAGATTTTCGAAAATCGACATCAGGGTCAATGTTCACTCTAAATGGAGGGGCAGTAGTTGGCGAAGCATCAAGCAAGGATGCATCGTGGATTCCACTATGGAAGTCGAATACGTAGACACTTGTGAAGCAGCTAAAGAGGCAGTTTGGCTTAGTAAGTTTCTTATAGATTTGGAAGTTGTTCTAAATATGTCTTTGCCGATCACTCTCTATTGTAACTGCGGGGCTGTGGAAAATTCAAAGGAACCTCAGAGATTGTGCATCGCGATGATATGATAGTCACGAAGATTGTATTGGAGCACAGTGTTGCTGATCCATTTATAAAGGCTCTCACGCCTAAAGTGTTTGAAGGTCATCTAGAGAGTCTAGGTCTACGGAAATGCAACATCTTGTCTAGGGCATAGAGTACGCCCTAATTTATTGTATATTGTACTGGTTTTTTCATGTTTTGTACAATAGTCTCCCAAGGCATTAGGAAAAGTGGGAGATTATTTGGATTGGTGCCCTAATTCTCCTGAGTTTCATTGTTTGTAAACTTTGTACACATTGTTATTAATAAAATAAGAGTTATTTTATTTGCATTTACTCATATCCAATAAACAAAGATCCGTGGTTATTGTATGTAAACTTAAGCATGAATATGAGATATACAAGTGGATCATGCCTTAAGTAATAATCTAAAAGGTCTGTAGTATAAGGATAAAGGAGGGATACCTTATCATGGTGACACTATGGATACGGCCCGCTTTGTAGAGGTTTACAAGTGTTGTGAACTACTACATATGGTCTGATCCTGACCATTTAAGTAGAAACATACGGGCAGCAGTGTCCTATATAAAGAGTTTGTATAAGACCAGGCCACAAAATGATTCGTCTCTTTATATAATTTCGTTGATAATTGAGACTTACATCTCACTAAAATGACCATAGGTGATATGACCTTAATCCCGAGTGTTTTAGGAACTCCTGCCTATGAGGGCGGTTTTTTGATTAGTATGGGTGAGAGTGGCCAGATTGCCAACTCAACAAGTCTACCTTTTTGGGGATTTATCTTATTGAAGAGCTGGTAACTCAGTTACACAAGATGGAATTCACTTCTTCCTCGAAGCAAGGGTAAGTAGATAGATTGCTCCCTTAAAGGTTGATTTCGGGTCTTGAACATAGTGGCCACACACTCTCTTTGGAATAGAGAACCCAGTCATAGGGACTATGACTTATTGTTCATTAGAGGGATCAGTGGTACTTAAGAAGTTAGATGTAACTACAGGGCCAAAACGGTAAATTAGCCCAGTTGTACTTACGAGCAATCTGTGAAAAGTTATCGCACTGTTGATTGGTTGATATGGACACAGAAATATATCTATAGTAAGAAGAGTGCAGTTGTCGGTCTTTAGTGGAGTGCCCGGCAGTTAACGGATGGTGGATCCCATGACTAAAGTGTTTAGTTAGGTATTCACGTACCATTAGAGCTTCAAGCTACAGGTCCATAAGGTCCCTTTGGTAACTTAATGGGTTCAAATTGAGAATCAGATTTTGGAATTAATTTGAAGTGTTCAAATTAACGTGAGGAAATTCAATTATATATGATATAATTGGTGTGGTGTATGAGATACATCAAGTGGATGAATTAATGTAAATATGATTTACATTAAGTACCATAAAATAGAGACAGAACTATGGTTTATATGTTTCATGAGATGAAATATTAAAATTATAGGTTATAATTATAATATGGTAAGTTGGTTATTATATTTATTTATAATATACTAATTATATGATAATTAATTTCTTTTTCTCTAATAACCAATTGAGTGGGTGGTTATTGGAAGTTTTATGGTAACCGTGAGATAAAAGAAAAACTGGTTTCCTAAATTTAGAAGTTACCTCATTCGGAAAAGTAATCACGGTGACAAGCTATCAAGTGAAAGAGTTTCACTAAGTGATAGTGTTCAGAGACTACACAATTAGCTAAGCAGTCGCTTAGAGTTGACTATACGGTAGTCATTCAGCTGATCGTTGCTAAAAGATCAAGCGGCTAAGTCTATATGACAGGTTATCGTTTACTAAACAATCGAGCACATTGTCTATACGATAAACACTTTCTTATCTCCCACTTGCTCGATTGTCTACTCGATCATAGTCCTCCAGTCTCTTCCTCAAGCCAAGATCAGACAGAGCCCACAACTCTTGGATTTTCACACCGAGAATATCAAGGTATCCATTGTGGTGATGTTCTCGCTCAATTTGTGAATTGAGTTGGATTCAATTGGTTTCATGGAGGCTGTGTTCGTACTGTGTTCCGGTCGTTGCATTCGTGTGTGCTATTCTTGGACGTTTGTAGATTGATTGAGGGATGCATCCTCTATCCCTTGTATCATCGTTTAGCATGCTGTAATTTTTGTATTTGCATGACCTGTTAGTTTCCGTTTTAGACTGTAATTGTTAGTGTTCAATTCGAATGGAATTTGGAACGATCCCTTTCGCTGCTCATGGAAATCCTCGTGTTTGATTTCCTTCAGGCGGTCCTTTGATATGTATAGGTGAGAGTGGCTTGATTTTTCGACTCAATAAGTCTATTAATTTGTGGATTTGTCCAAGTAGGAAGCTAGGAACATAACTACATAGGATGGAATTCACTTCTTCCCGTCTTTAGGGTAAGTAGATGAATTGCTCTCTTAAGTGCTGACATTGGGTTTTGAACAATAGGGCCCTCCCTCTCATTGGCTCAAGTGAGATTTGTTTATGGTAGGATCATAAACATGTTGTTCATTAGAAGATCAACGAGACTTAAGAAGTAAGAGGTAATTACAGGAGTAAAACAGTAATTCGATCCAATTATAATTATGAGCAGTTCTTGAAGGGTTAACTTACCAGTAATGGTTATATCCATGAACATAAAAATATTCTACAGTACGAAGAGTGCAGTTGTGGGTCTTTAATGGAGTGAGCCATAGTTAATGAATGTTGATGAAATTAATTAAAGAATTTAATGAATTAATTTTGAATCATTAGAGCTTCTATCTGTAGGTCCATTAGGTCTTGTTGCTAGCTCACTAAGGATAAAACAAGGATATTTAGTTTTGAAAGAATTTGAATTGTTCAAATTATATGGGAATTTATATCAATTATACATGATACGATCAATATAATGTATATAGTTACATTATATTATAAAGTTAATTTTGAACCATATTCAAAATTAAACTATATTATATGAGAGAAAATGTATTTGAACGAGATTCAAATATTAAATAATATGAATGAAATTCATATATTAAAACTATAAGTTAAATTTAATGTGAAGTTGAGCACATTAAAATAATAAGTTATTAAAGGAAGTACATTTGAATATGATTCAAATGTAATATTAATTAAATATATGATTTTTTATTAATTAAGATTAATTAATTTGACTAATTAATAACTATATTATTTTATTTAAATAAAATAAAATAATAAAATAACTCCTATACGGTTACAGAGAGTTATCGTGAGTGGGAGGGGAGGTAACTCCCTTTTACTGGATATGTAGAAGTGAGTTATGGATTTTTAAAGGATTACAACAGACGAATTGTTCTTCTCTGTGACACAGACACTCTTAATCCTCTCTCATCTCTATCAATCTCTCGTCCCTAGAAAACATAGAGGAAAAGTTTCTCTATAAAACTATTTTTCTATATCATATTTTATTAAATAAATAAAATGTTTGTACAATAGAATTACAAACTATTTAGGGAATCAACCCCAACAATCTCTCATTTAATCTAAAGCTAGTGGGGTGTACAATATAAAAGTCATACTAATATACAAGTACACAAAGTAATAAACTAGGGTATAACACGCACCCAATACAAATCTCCCACTTTCCCTAGTCTAAACATGGCTTGTCCCATAGACCCATACTCTGAAGGTGACCCTCAAACACCTTAGCCGTGAAGGCCTTTGTAAATGGATCATTACGTCCCCTCGATGCACAATCTCTCAGATGACATGATACTTCCACTCTATGTGTTTCCTCGTGCTTGTGACTCCAAGGCTCTTGGGAATTAGCCACAACATCACTATTATCACAATAAAGGGTGATGAACTTTGACATATCTGGAACGACTTCCAGATCAGTCAGAAATTTCCTACGCCACATAACTTCCTTAGCAGCTTCACAAACCACTACGTACTCAGCCTCCATGGTGGAGTTAGCAATGCACCCCTGTTTGGTACTCTTTTAGACTATTGTCCCTCCATTAAGAATGAACACTGATCCTGATGTAGATTTTCTAGAATCCTTATCAGTCTTGAAATCAGAGTCTGTGTATCCTGTAAGGATCAAATCCTTAGAACCATACACGAGTATGTAGTCCCTCGTTCTTCGTAGATACTTGAGGATGTTCTTAACGACGGTCCAGTGATCATATCTTGGACTAGACTAATATCTACTGACTATCCCCACCGCATAGCAGATGTCAGGTCTAGTACATAACATCGCATACATCAATATAACTCCATGCTTGAGAGGGAGTAAAACCCTCTTGGAGTTCTGCATCGAAAACTTTACAAGCATTTTGTCAATGTACGATGCCTGAAACAGAGCTAGCGTTTTGTTCTTTCGATCTCTAAAGATCTGAATGCCCATAAACTGCATCTCTCCCAAATCTTTCATTTGAAATTGGGTCCCTAACCAATTCTTAATTTCAGTCAGTAGTCTTAATTTATTCCCAATGAGTAGGGTATTGTCTACATACAACACTAGAAAAGCTACTGAACTCTTAATTATCCTTTTGTATACACAAAACTCATCAACATTCTGATCAAAGCCATAATATTTGATTGCAGTATCAAATCTTATGTTCTAAGATCTCAGTCCATCAATGGACTGATTAAGCTTGTAAACCTTTTGCTATTGGCCTTAGGTTATGAATCCCTCAGGTTGCTCCATACAAATGGTCTCCTCTAGATTGTCATTCAGAAAAGTAGCTTTGACGTCCATTTTCCAAATCTCATAGTCATAATATGATGTAATGGACGGGTGGATCTGGATAGACTTTAACATGGCAACAGTGAGAAAGTCTCCTCATAGTCGACTCCTATAACTTAGGTATAACCTTTTACCACAAGTCTAGCCTTGTAGGTTTGCACATTCCCATCAGCACCCTATTTTCTCTTGTATGTCCATTTGTAACTTATAGGTTTTACCTCATCAAGTTGATCTACAAGATCCAAAACAAAATTGAAGTACATAGACTCCATTTCGAAATCCGTAGCTTTGATCCATTCATTTTTGTCAACATCCTCCATTGCTTTCTTGTAAAACAATGAATCATCAACATCTCTGTCATCTACTATAGCTAGGATTTCTGTAAAACCCATATAATGGATAGGTGGGTTCGTAACTCTCCCACTACGTCGAGGATCCCTTAATATTTGAGGTGGATTTGACCTACTAGATGATCCAACTTCAACAACTCTTATTGAGGTATTGGGCTTTTCAACAACTCTTGTTGAAGATTCAACAGTTTCATTGGAAAGTTCATTCAACACAATCTTACTGCATGGAAAATGCTTCTTTATGTGGTCTTCTTCTAAAAATGTAGCATTTATCGACACAAACACTTTATTTTCTTTAGGATCATAAAAGTAACCACCTCTTGTTCGTTTGGGGTAGCCTACAAATAGGCACAATCTTGAACGAGGTTCTCGTTTCTTAGGACTTGCCTCATGCACATGTGCTGGGAAACCTCAGATCCTGGAATGGCGTAAATTGGCTTTACGACCATTTTATAATTCCAAAGGTATTCTAGTAACACTCTTGGATGGAACATAGTTCAAAATATAAATTACAGTCTATACTACATAACCCCCTATAACTCATCATAGACCGAACCATGTCTAACAGGGTTCAATTTCTCGTTTATAATACATCATTCTACTGAGATGTACCAGGTGTTAAGAGTTGGGATACTATTCCATGCTCTATCAAATAGTTATGGAATGTAAGATCCAAAAACTCCTCACCTCAATCATGGTGACCCAAGGTTTATGTGCATGGCCTTAAATAATGTGCATTATATCGTAGAAACAAGGAAAATTTAAGGAGTAAAACGTATTATGAGGGTCTCAACCATATTTAGTAAAAGTTCAAAAGGTAAAACTCACTCTCTCTAACAAGAATGTTGTCTTACTTCACTATGCATTAATTCAAATCGTAAGATATTGATGACCGTTAAATGTTTTTTATTAAAATTAATTTGTAGATCTGAATTGATTCTTGGAATTAATTCTAAATAAAAAAAACTTTTCTTTTCTTTTCTTTTCCTTCTTCAAAATGTCTCTGTAGCTTGGTTGAATATAGACAGAAAACCCTATTTCTCATCCTCTCTGTTTTTTGACGGCTGTTTCCTAGCTATTTTTCAACTGATTCTAATTTGTTCTCTGACGAGTGCACGTCAGAGACCAGGTGTTGTGTAAACATGGGGACCAATCGACTTCTTACGATTTAGCGTCGAGGTCGCATCATTCTTGCTTTCAAGGCATTGGATTCGTCTATGACACTATAATCTTCACTTATTCCTTTATCCCTTTGTACTACCTCTTTTTAATTAATGCATCACTTTTGGATTTGGGGTATGATGAAAGTGCTATCGTTGTGTTAACTTAGTTGAGACATTCAGGCGTGTCTGTTGATCCCACATTCCTCTGGTACATTGCAAAATAATAATAATAATTATAATAATTTTGTTAAAATAATATCAATAATCTACTTAATTATATTCAACATAAAATTACGTATAAAACGAAAACAAGGTGGTCAAATAGAACCCCATGATTTTGGAGGGATATTAAAAACCATTATCAATGAAAAAACAGGATGCCTAAGAATAATCTATTACCAAACCAAGTTTTGAAATATGTAGAATAAACATGGGTTTACTTTACTTGTGTCAATCTCCAACAGAAAAACTTTTAACTAGACCATCCCTAGAATTCAAGTGATATTATAAATATGTTAAATTAGGTATAATGTAGATGTCTATTATTAGTGTCCATTGGCCATGTATCACTTATCCATACACCATGTGTTGTCCATGTGAAGGAAGTGCTATATCACGGCGATCAAGAAATTATTGTAACTCCTCAAATCATGTTGAAATTTTTGCAGTTCACAAGGCTAGTTGAGAATGTGTATGACTAAGATAAATGATTCAGCACATTCGTGGAACATGTGGTTTGTCTTTTAGTAAAAATCTTCCAATGATATTATACGAAAAGAACATAGCATGCATATCCCAAATCAAAAGAGGATATATTCAAGGAGATAGAACATAACATATTCCATTACCCATGTGTTATTCATGTGTCTCAAGATTACACACTATTAGTGTCCATGTAATTCACCTTCTACTTGTCAAATTACTTATAAATAGTGACATTTGGTGGGTTTTGAAAGACACACATATTGGTGATCAATTCAAAAAGAACAGAAAAAGTGAAGAAATTCATTTTTTGTTATTTTATTTACTTTTTGTTATTTATTTATTTACATATTCTTATTATATTATATTTTCTTCGTATCCTTATTCTCGTTATATACTGTTGTGTACAGTTGTGCTATGAAATTCAAGACACGTGGCACATTTTTTCCATGTCATACAAATATTCCTATCAAGTTAACAACCACGTCATATTTCGTTTGGTTTGCTATTAGGAGGGTAGTTTAGTTTTAAACAAAATTTTAAAAGTTCTGAAAATGGGATATTTATTTTATACACAAGATCCAAAGCTGAAGCAGTTTTAATAATTTAGGCTTTAACAATATACAGCTTTTCTTGCCCACAGTTCCCCGCTCTGCCGGATCCTGCTGCCTTCTTCTCCGTTAATCAATTTCCCATTCTTAAGTATCTGCCCTTCAAAAACACACAAAACCAAAATGACAAGTTTGGAGCACTATCTTTATCTGTTAACTTAATTTTTTTGGATCAATTGAGGATTTAATTATTCGGCGAACAGAAAAACCATAAAATAACCTTTTAATTTAAAAAAAAAAAAAAATACATAGAGGAGGAGACAGAGAGTTCAGTTTTCCGTACGACAAAGTAATCGGGAAAATCAAACGTTGTAAAGCTTCCAGCTCATCCTCCCATTCTTTAAACAACTACTACTTTCCCAATTCCCAAACTCCATTACTCTCTACTTCACACACATTTCCCTTTTCCAATTTTACCCCTCTCGGCCGTTTCCATGTCCGCTTTCGATTCGGCCCACGGCGGCGCCCGGCGGGTAGAGATCGTCAGCGGCAAATGCAATGGTGGCCGTCCCGCCTCTCAGATCTACAGGTCGCCGAATGTGGATACCACTTCCAACCGGGTCGGGTCGGAGGCGAAGCGGAGGAAGAGGATCGCCAAGTATAAAGTTTATACGGTTGAAGGGAGAGTGAAGGATTCACTGCGGAAGGGACTACGCTGGATTAAGAATAAGTGCTCTCGGATTGTCCATGGATGTTGATTACCAACAAACAAATCCACGGTTCTCATTTTTTTCCTTTTTTTTTTTTTTGGTTAAAATCCTTTCTTGGTCTATGTATTTTTTTTTTTCTTTTGAGTTCTTATTTATTTTCAATCATATAATTTAGTTTTAGGTCATTTTGATTAGTTATTAGTTATTTCTTTTCTTTTCTTTTTTTTCTTTTAAGGATACAGTCTTGGTTTTGTATTGAAGGGTTATTATTTGTTAAATTTTCTCATACATTTTTAAAAGTATAGGAAATAGATAAAAGTTGGAATTACTTTGAGGGAAATGGATTTTTATATATATGTGTGTTGCAACGTAATTAATTTATTGATTAAATTGAGATTATTGCATATAATTCTTAGGAATTTTGACATGAAAATACTTAAAATTTTTCAATTTTCCCTTTTTATTTTCATTTTAACATTTAATGAAAGAGTGTACTGTTCAACATATTTCTGTTAAATATTATTTTGTTTTTATGAGACAAAATAATCAATTTAAGTTCTCTGAACTTTATTCTATTTGAGGATCAAAATTATTTTTATATTTATTTTGATAGTTTCTCAACTTAATATTCATTTTGAGGGTTTTGTGTATTTGATTTTTATGTACAATTTGGGAGAGTTAAGATCCAGAACACATTTTTAGTTTCATTTTATTTTCAAATGATGACGTATAAATCAATTGAGAAAAAAAATGAAAAAACCAAATATCTATGCTCTCATATGCATAAACACATCTAGATTAATGAACTAAAAATGCTCCATTAATATATAACATCAAACATCATAAACATTCTCACTTCATCACTAATTTTCTCTTTTTGTGCCCATCATAAACATTCTCATAATTCTACCTTATTAATAGCAATATCATCCATCAATATGAAATTTATTTTCAAAAACTTTATTCTCCAGTAGAATTATTTTCTATGACGCTAATTGGATATTTTAGTCAATTGATTTCTTAATCATTTCGTTGTAGCAGATATCTGAGTCAGAGCGTTGAAGCCTCATTTGTACGTAGAATTGAGCTATGAACATCTCTGCTTTGACATCAATCATCTCGTCCTCACCTTTCATGTTTGCATAGACTTTACCACTGTTTTCGTTTTCGTCATCTTGGTCATTTTGGTCCAGCTCGTGAAGGTTGATAGCAGAGGCATACCTGAATCAAGAAAAAATTGATTTATTTATTAATAACTTTTAACTAAAACTTTTAGGTTAAATCTTGATTTACCAAGATAGAAATTTTGTGTTAAATTATTTTAATGTCATTTTCCCCTTAGCGACTACTTAGGTTTTTGTTCTAATTGTATACTTTACAGTCACTCTATAGGTTAGAAGTTGAAATATTCCGATGAGAAAAAAGTGGGAGTGAATTTTGAGAAAATAAGGATTGTTTCATTTTCATTTTTTATGTTTTTTAAAATAAAAATTACAATTAAAAAAAACATAAAAATCTCTTTAGAACACTTATCTTTAAAGAGAGAAAAATCTAGACTTCTTTCCTAATTATTTGATCATTTGTTTTTGTTTTTAAAAATTAAGTCTATATTATCCACACTTTTTTATCATGATTTACATCTTCTTAAGTGAATTCTTAGCTAAATTCCAAAAATAAAAACAACATTTGGAAGTTATTTTTTTTAGTTCTCAAGATTTTTTAAGGCGTAAAACATAAATAATGTGTATAGACTTAATTTTTTAAAAAAAAAAACAAAAAACAAAATGATTATCAAATTGGATTTTAATTTTTCTTTTTAAAAAATTAAATCTATATCATCTGAATATCTTACTACAGTTTTCATTTATTTTAAGTCAAATAATTGAATTCTAAGTTCAAATTAAAAAAACAAAAACAATTTGTTTTTAGTTTTTCAGAAGTTGGTATTTTTTAAAATAACAAACAGTAGAAAATTTGATCCCGAAACTCGATCACCGAGAAAAGTTTCGCGTAATGAAGAATAATATGGGGATAGGGGACAGGAAAGTCACCCGACTCCGTAGACATCAATACTTATTAGTTGAGAATTGTTTTATGTTATCTTAATCTCGAAACCTTTACTTGTTGTACTAAGAAAAAGAAAAAGAAAAGGAAAAGCAATGTACCTGCTGCTCATGCCATCAACCGAAGAGGAGGAGGAATTGACATCCTCAAAGCTATCGACGGAGGGGGAAGGATGCAAGAGCGGCGGTGCAGGCTCCGTGGTCGGCAACGACGGAACAACTTGTATCGGAGGCGACTGATCGTCCCTCTGCAAATGCAAAGGCCGCATCGCCCCAATAAGCCGATTCCACATTCCTTTAGAAGCCACATCAACAGCAGGGTTCTTTGACTTTCCTGAGCGTCGGCGGAGGAGCATCAAAGCCACTTTCAAAATGTTAATGCTCTTCTTCTTCTTCTTCTTCTTTGTGATAAAAGAATCATCCACTTTGACATTGTTATTACTCTTGTCGTCATTGATTTGCAGGGGCAAATTAGGGAGCTCTGTTTCAGAAGAAGAAGAAGAAGAATTCACCGTCATTACACTAATGGGCTGCTCTGCCATTAACCGGACACGGATGGAAGATTTTTTCTTTTTTTCTTTTTATTTATTTATTTATTTTTTTTTTGGGTTTTGTATTTGATTTGATGGCTGCCTCTACCCTGCAAAATGCAGGGAGAGACGGGAGAGAATAATTAGTGAAATGGAAGAATGGGAGGGAGGGTTTTTTATACTAGTATGGACTTTAGTATTATTATGGTTTATTTGGAAATTGCTATAAAAAGATGGTGGTTCTGGTTCATTTTGGTGGGGGAAATTGTCGAGCAACTTTAGGATCACACCTTTACATTTTGTTTAGAAAGTATTTTGTGTCTTTACATTTGGCTGTCATTTAAAATGGTCAAAATCCCCCCTTTTTCCCCTACTTTTAGCAGTGTAAAACTAAACTGTTACCTATATTGCGTTACTCCCTTCTCAAAATCGGTTAAATTGCAAGTTTACTTTCCTACAAAACAGTTAATCAATCAGACTAATGTGATGAATACGTTGGTTAAATAATATTTGATTAAAAGCATGAATTAAATTATACAAGAAAAAGGAAGTCTTAGCAAAAGACATGCCATTGGGCCATTTGTTCTATGTGCAGATTCAAATCAGGAACTTCATATTTGTGAAGGAAAGCGAACACGAGGATTTTCATGAACAGTGGAAAGATCATTCCAAATTACAATCGTATATAAAGTTTACATTTACAGTCAATAAACAGAAACATACGGTTATGCATTAAGTACAGAAACTACAACATGATAATACATAAGATCAAGGACAAAAGCTACACTTTTGTAGACTCATCACAAAGCTCCTTGATCACGAACGCTCAAACACAGCAACACCCAAACGCTCGTCCAACACGACCGCTACACTGTACGAATACCGTGCACTCGAACTCAACGTTCGCCTTAGTCACGAACACCCCGAACAACACAAACGGCCTCCACAGAACCTCGACAGTGTCGAGTTGAGTATGACACCACCAAGAAGATTATCTTGGTATTCTCGATGTGAGAATCCAGAGGATGGGCTCTGTGTGGACTTGGTTTGAGGCAGAAGACTGAAGGAAATACAATCGTATAAAAGATTGAGCAAGTGGGAGATGGCAGAACCTATCGTATAGGTCGATGTCCAATCGTTTAGGAAAAGCTAAGAGATCGTCTAGCAAAAGCTATGCGATCGTTTAGCTCATCCTTAGCTAAGTGTCTGTCACCTAAAAACACTCCACGATCATTTACCTTATCAAAGCTGTCGCTTAGTAAATCCTATTTACTTGACAACTTCCGTGAGAATATTTCTGAGAGAGGAAATCTCAAAACAACAATTTTCAACCTTACTAAAATTAGGAAAACATTTCTTTTTTTATCTCACGGTTACCATGAAACCACCAATAACCTCCCACTCAATTGGTTATTAGAGAAAACGAGCTAATTATCCAATAATTAATATTATTATAAATATAAATGATAGCCAACTTACCATATTATATTTATAACCTATAGTTTTAATATTTCATCTCATGAAACATATAAACCATAGCTCTTTTTCTATTCCATGGTACTTAATGTAAATCTCATTTACATTAATCCTCCATTAGATGTATCTCATACATCATACCAATGATATCATATATAATCGAATTACCTCTTGTCAATTTGAAAATTTCAAATCAACACCAATAACTAATCCTCAACTGAATCCATTGAACTACCAAGGGGACCTTATGGACATGTAGCTCGAAGCTCCAACAGTACATGAATAACTGACTAAACTCTTTAGTCACGAGATCCACCATTCGTTAACTGCCAGACACTCAACTAAAGATCGATAGCTAAATTCTCCTTACCATGGATATATTATGTGTCCATCTTAACCAATCAACAATGCAACAACCCTTCACAGATCGATGGTAAGTACAACTCGGCCAATAATTGCTATGCCTCTATAGTTACATCTAACTCCTTAAGTACCACTGATCTCTCTAATGAACATAAGTCATAGTCCTACTCTCTCTTTACTTATCCTTGCTTCAGGAATGAAGTGAATTCTATCTTGTGTATTAAGTCCCCAAAAAGGTAGGCATGTTGAGTTGGCAATCTGGCTACTCTCATCCATACTAATCAAAGGACCGCCCTCAAAGGCAAGAGTTCCTAAAACACTCAGGATTTAGGTCGTGTCACCTAAAGTCGTTTAAGTGAGATGTAAGTCTCTAGTATCAACGACGTTATATACAGAGTCTAGTCATCTCGTGGTCCGGTCTTATACAAACTCTTTGTGTATATACTCCCGCTTGCATGTCTCCACATGAATGTTCAGGATCTACCATCTTTAGTAGTTTACAACACTTGCAAACCTCTACAAAATGGGTCGTATCCGTAGTGTCACTAGGATCAGGTACCCCACCTTAATCCTTATACTACAGACCTATTTAGGTTATCACTTAAGGCATGATCCACTTGTATATCACATATACATGCTTAAGTTTACATAATATAACCATGAAGCTTTGTTTATTGGATTTGAGTAAATGCCAGAATGAAATAACAGTTATTTTATTCATAAAACTATGTGTATAATTACAAACAACTAGACTCCGGGAGAATTAGGACATCAATTCCAACAATTTGATTCTAGTAAATCATTGACATGTTTATCTAAATGAATTTTGTGACAAATAAGAAGGTGTTATAATTTCAATTTTGAGGTGTTATAATTTCAATTTTGTGTCAAATAGGTTCATAAATTTTAGAAAATGTCAAGTAAGTTGATGGCTCACTTGAATTTTTTTTTTAAAGAATTTATTTTAGACATAAAATCAAAACTCTAAGAACTACTTAGACACATTTTAATAAGTCCTTGAAATTTTTATTTTTCGTTTAATAGAAGTGTGTTATGTTAGACAATTTTTAAAACTTAAGAGAGATATTAGCAAAATTTGTATCTAATAGAATTTTTTGAACTTTCGATTTATGTAGATAATTAGAGTTCATAAACTTGAAAATTTGTGAATAGGTTGAAAGATTTAATTATTTTATTTAACACAAAACTGGAAGTTTACAAATCTTTCAAACACCAAGGATCTAATACACACAAAATTATAATTAATTGAGAGTTGTATTGAAACTTCTGAAAATTGGTAGTGACTCAAGGTAATATAGATTTAAGAGATTGTAGATTATGATAATCTATATTTGACGTGTAGGTTGTTTTAGTCTGTGTTTAATTTTTTTCTACTGTTTCTTAATTATACAAGTAATAATACTTTAAAAATTTTAGTACACTCAAACTTATACAAATATTAAAATTCGGTCCCAAAACTTGCAAATTTATAGAATTTTGGTCCTTCAACTTTTAATTAGTTACATAATTGTTAAAATGGTTGTTTTTCTAACTAAAATTTTTATTTGGATAAAAATATAAAAAATGGTATGAAAAAGAAAGAGAAAAAAAACCTTTTTGGTTCATAAGTTCTGAGTCTAGTTTCCATTTGATCCCTATGTTTCAAAATGTCGCTCAAGTTAGTCTCAAAAGTGTTTTTAGATACAAATTTTCTATACTCAAAAGTGGTTATATTAATGTCAAATTACTATAGAAAGAAGACTATTAAACACTATGAATTGGTTGTTGGAGATGATAATCAAAGTTTGCCACCGAAGGGAATCGTCAAATTTAGTCGCCAGAGGTGACCATTGCTAAAATTGGGGGTTGGGGGTGGTCTCTATAAGAGTTGGCCACTAGAGTGATCACTAGAATTGGCCATTGGATTTGGCCATATAGGTGGTCGCCATAGATGATTGTCGGAGTTGGCCATCAAAGGTAGTCATTAGAGCTAGTCTTTAGAGGTGGTTGTCGCTCAAATTATGCGTCAAAGGTAGTCTTTGCTCGAGTTAGTCACCGACGTTGGTTGTTGGAGTTGGTTGCTGGAGTGATCATCGTTGTTAGTTGTGTAGGTGGTCATAAGAGGTGATCATCAAAGTTGAACAACAAAGGGATTCATCTTTGAAATTGGGGTTCGGAGGTAGTTTTTGTCGAGGTTTACCACCGCAGTTTGTCGCATAGGTTGTCGTCAAAGTTGGGTGTCGGAAGTGGTATTTTTTGGAGTTGGCTGCTAGAGTTAGTCACTAGAGGTAGTGTTCAATAGGTGGAGTCATCGGAAACATTTGAGGTAGTGAAAATTAGTTATTTAAACCATTAAGTTGTAAATAGATTTATTGAACCAATATGGAAGTCAAAATAACCCTTGCTCCCATTATTTTATACACTCCTCAAACGCCAGGTAGGCTATTTGAAACACATCTAAAAAGTCCATTCTTTTTTGCCTTCTCTTTAGAATTGTTTTTACTTGATTTTATTATATTTGATGTCGTTTGCTAGTTTTTTTTAGGGTTTTAGCAAAATTCGATGTTTGTAATCAGAAAGAGCTAAAAAAGGACCTAAATAGGCCTAAGGAGGTCAAAATTGAACCAAGCGTCAAAAAGAAGGAAGAAAAAGAGCATTACTGCACAAATAGGTAGCGTCACAATGTGACACTTTTTGAAAAGGCATCATAGAGCCATTGCGCCGCGACGCTATCTAGGAAAATTCTGTAATTTTGGAAAATGTCTTTTCCATTTATCCTAGGGTCTTTTGTAGTAGAGTGTTTTGGCTGCAAAATAGAGTTGAGAGAGTGGAAGGTTCATTTAGAGACGATTCAAGATTTCGAGATGCAAATCAAGATGAATCTGATGTGTTCCATCGATGTGATTCATCATGATAGTAGTATTTCCTTTTTCTTTTTATTCTCTTTACTTTTTTTTTCATGGTTGTTGTAATGTATGAGAGATATTGATAGCAATGATGAGTTGCTAAACATTGTAATTTTTGGTTGTTGATGAACTTTTTTATGGATTTAAGTTAACACTTAGTATTTTTCTAGGATGTTGTGGTTTTGATTGTTCTTCATTATTATTGTGCTTCTTATATTGATTGATCCTCAATGCTTACTATATTAAATATTTAATTAGAAAGATTGTATGTTTGATGGATCTATAATAATCATGAAAATATTAGGTTGGTAATGAAAGTTGATCACAACTATTCTTAATATATGCTTTTTAATTTGGTTTCAAGCGATTAGCAATCAATTATTTTGTATGAGAAAATATTATTGTTGAAAGATAATAATCCAAAAAATAATTTCTAGACTTAAACATATCATTCAGACAATATTTCATAGAAACCTTTGCATGACTTAATGAACTAATTAAGGAAATCAACACCCTTGAACATCATTGTATCTTGAATTTCAATATTTTTTTCTTTTGTTTTTTTTTTTCACCGAAATGAAAAATCTATCTATTACATTTTTCCACCGAGCAAACCGTTTCATAGGCAAACCGGGTCTTGAACTGCCAGGAGAAGCTCCATCGTTTAGTAAACGCCTCTAGGTAAACGATTGTGTAGCGCACACTAGACGATAGTGCGAAAAGCTAAACGATCGTTTAGGCGACAACGAGACTGTGAAGCCTGATCGTCTAGACGATTGCTAAACACGCGAAAAAGGTAAACGATTTACCACGCCTTTACACCGCGATTGTATAGTCAGTAACTAAACGATGAGGCATGCTGAGCTATACGATCGTCTAGTGCAGCGAACGTTAAACGACACCTGAGCATCCGATACTTAGCGATCATCTACCTTATCGTCTACACGACTCGACAAATGCTTGATCGTCTTCTTCCTCTAAGAATAGCAACCCTTGCTCCGAACTTCTTCACGAATGACTCAAAACTCAAACTAACTTTGAAATTACAAACTTGATAGCAATTAATTATGCCAAAAAATGCAGTTAACTGGAAATGTAAAAGAATTTAACAACCCGAGGTTTCATCCCAGAAGACTTCATTAATCCACACATCCACAAACAAATTAATAATTAAAACAAAGAGTAGACATGTT
The DNA here is from genome assembly GCF_009727055.1 of Benincasa hispida. Classification (NCBI taxonomy): domain Eukaryota; kingdom Viridiplantae; phylum Streptophyta; class Magnoliopsida; order Cucurbitales; family Cucurbitaceae; genus Benincasa; species Benincasa hispida. Next base: position 36,442,847 of record NC_052359.1, read on the forward strand.
GCACCCATCGAGAATGTAAATGTAATTCTTTGCATCAATGAATTTGGAATATCAGAAACTTGGTTCTGATACCAATTGAAGGAACTCTTATACAAGAGTACTTATGAGTAGAAGTAGATCTTTCCAATTCATTGTGACAGAATTTCCACATATACATTCGAACAAATAAATATGCATTGACAATGCTAAATTACTGGCATGCTTAAAGGATAAAAACAAAAGACCTAGAGAACATATCAGTTGAAGACTTTCTTCACAAAACTCGCTCTCTTTGTGAATGAACTCCTCTCGCTCACGCTAGTCTAGCAAGCAATCGTCCAACAACACCTCGGTTGTCTACACGAACAACTTCGCACGAACAATAGGCACAAGGACAACACCACCACTCAGAGCTCTCAGTATTCTCAGAGTAAGAATCCAAAGAGTGGGCTTTGATGGAATTGGTAGAGGAGTGGAGGAAAGTCTATCGTGTACTACGATTAAGCAAGTGAGAGAATGAAAAGACTATCGTATAGCCGGGTGCTTGATTGTTTAGTGTGGGGTACACGATCGTGTAGTAAAAGCTAAGCGGATCGTCTATTATGATCGTTTAGTTCAGCTCAAGCGCTAATCGATCGTTTAGTAAATGGTAAGTGATCGTTTAGGAAAGTGCAGGCGATCATTTAGGAAATCCCAGGCGTGGGTGTGCGATTGTTTAGTAAACGGGCACTATCGTATAGGCTCTCAAACACTAAGCAATCAAATGTTAACACACCGTGAGCGATTATGCGTGTGTCGTGCAAAATGAAAACAATTTTCAATTTATTCTTCATTTACTAGAACTGAATTCAACTTCCCAGTAATGCACGAATTCGGAGAAAACGCCAGCTAATTATCTCATAACCGTTCAATTAATAAAATAATAAATATAATCATATTATATTCATATCCTATAGTTTGATATCATATATCAACTATAGTGCTTTCTCCTCTACATGATATAAATCATATTTATATCCAATTTCCTCCAAAATAATATATCTCATACATTTAGTCAATCATATTATATATAATTAACTAGTCCAATTATATCATATATAATTGAACTCACTCTTGTCAATTTGAACATTTCAAACTGATCCAAAATCTGATTCTCAACTTGTATCCAAGCTACCAAGGGGACCTTATGAACCTATGGCTCGAAGCTCCAATGGTACGTAAATAGCTTACTAAACTCTTTAGCCATGAGATCCACCATCCGCTAACTGCCAGGCATTCCATTAAAGACCGACAACTGAACTCTTCTTACCACAGATATATTTCTGAAGGAACTCTTATACAAGAATACCTATAAGCGGAAGCGGATCTTTCCAATTCATTGTGACAGAATTTCTATACATACATTCTACCATACAGATATGAATTGAAAGCACTAATTACTAGCATGTTTTAAAAGATAAAATACAAGAGACTGAGAGACTTCCCAGTTGAATACTTTCTTCAGAAATCTCGGTCTCACTGTGAATGAACTCCTCTCGCTCTTTCTCGTCCAGCAAGCAATCGCCCAGTAACACCACGGTCGTCTACATGAACAGCAACGCACGAAACAAGGCAAAAGGGACGACACCACAACTCAAAGCCCTCAGTATTCTCAGAGTGAGAATCCAAATGGTGGACTTTGATGGAATTGGTAGAGGGGAGGAGGAAAGGTGATCGTGTACTACGAACAAGCAAGTGGGAGAAAGAGAAGACTATCATATAGTCGGGTGCTTGATCGTCTAGGTCGGGGTACACGATCGTATAGTAATTGCTAAGCGATCATCTATCAAAAGGTAACCAATCGTTTAGTTATGCTCAGGCGCTACGCGATTATCTAGTAAAGGTAAGCGATCGTTTAGATATGCGCGGGCGATCGTTTTGGAAATATGGGCATGCGATCGTTTAGTAGGCGGGTGCTATCGTATAGGCTCTCAACACTAAGCAATACAAGATTTTCACACTGTGAGCAATTTAGTGTGTCTCTTGCAAAATGAAAACTATTTTCAATTTATTCTTCAGTTACTAGAACTGAATTGAACTTCCCACTATCGCACGAATTCGGAGAAAACTTTGGCCAATTATCTCATAATCGCCCAATTAATAAAATAATGAATATAATCATATTGTATTCTTAACCTATAGTTTGATATCATATATCAACTATAGTATTTTCTCCTCTACTTGATATAAATCATATTTTTATCCAATTTCCTCCAAAATAATGTATCTCATACATTTAGTCAATCATATCATATATAATTAACCAGCTCAATTATATCATAAATAATCGAACTCCCTCTTGTCAATTTGAACATTTCAAACTGACCCAAAAACTTATTCTCAACTTGTATCCAAGCTACCAATGGGACCTTATGAACCTATGGCTCAAAGCTCAAATGGTACGTGAATAGCTGACTAAACTCTTTAGCCATGAGATCCACCATCAATTAACTGTTAGGCATTCCACTAAAGACTAACAACTGACTCTTCTTACTACAAATATATTTTGTGTTCATCAGATATAACCAATCATGAGTGCAATAACCCTTCACAAATGCTCGTAAGTACAGCTGAGCCAATTTACCATTTTGCCCCTGTAGTTACATCTCACTCCTTAAGTACCACTGATCCCTCTAATGAACAAAACAACATAGTCCAATTATGTGTGAACACCTATCAGGCCATGAGAAGGTGTATGGTGCCACATCGTTCAAGCCCTAGAATCAGCCTTTAAAGGAGCTATCTATCTACTTGCCCCTGCATCGAGGAAAAAGTGAATTCCATTTTGTGTAGTTGAGTTTCCAGCTCCCAAATCAAACAAATCCCCAAAGTGGTAGGTTTGAGTCGGTGACGTGGCCACTTGCACCCATGCAAATCAAAGAACCGCCCTCAATGGTAGGAGTTCTCAACTTACTCGGGATTGAGGTCATGTAACCTATGGTCATCCTAGTGAAGTGAAGTCTCTATCATGAACGGTGTTATATAAACTCTTTGCATAGGATGCCCCCCCTCGCATGTCCCTTACATGAATGATCAGGATCAAACCATCTGTGACAAGTCATAACACTTGTAACTATTCCACAAAACGTGTCGCATCCGTAGTGTTACCTAGATAAGGTTTCCCTCCTATATCCATATACTACAGACCATTTTGGTTATCACTTAAGATGTGATCCACTTGTATGTCACCACATACATGCTTAAGTTACATTAAGATAACCAGGAATTTTAGTTTATTGGTTTGTGGTAAAGTAAATAAAATATTTAGATGAGCAAAATCAAGAAGTGAAGTAAATATCATATATTATACATCACAAGCATTCGTACAAACTGTTTACAAACTACAGGACACGAGACTTTAGGAAATCAACCTCAATAATCTCCCACTTGTCCTAAAGCGAAGTGGGGTGTACAAAAACAAGTACAAAACAATAAACTAGGGCAGAAAAGCCCAATACAAGAAAATCTTCCACTTGCCCTAGTCCAGCCCCGGGCGGTCTTGTAGACTTATGCTCTGATGGTGACCCTCAAACACTGTAGCCATGAGAGCTTTCATAAACGGGTCAACAACATTGTGCTCCGAAGCGATCTTCATGAATCATGTCCCTTTGATGCACTATCTCGCAGATCAGGTGATACTCCCACTCTATGTGTTTGTCGCGCCTGTGTCTCCCAAGCTTCTTGGAGTTTGCCATAGCACTACTATTATCACAATAGAGGGTGATTGGCCTAGACATATCTGGAACAATTCCAATTCTATCAAGAACTTTCCGAGTCAAACGACCTCCTTTGCAGCTTCGCAAGCCGCTACGTACTCGCCTCCATAGTGGAGTAGGCGACCCCTGCTTAGTGCTTCGTCACACTACAGCTCCTCCGTTAAGAGTAAATATTGACCTTGACGTGGACTTGTGAGAGTCCCTATTAGTCTAAAAATTAGAATCCGTGTATCCAGTCAGGATCAAATTCCTAGATCCATACACGAGCATGTAGTCCCTCGTTCTCTAAAGATACTTGAGGATATTCTTCACTACTGTCCAGTGACCCTACCCTAGGTTAGACTGATACCTATTGACTATTCCTACAGCATAGTTGATGTCTAGTCTAGTATAGAGCATCACATACATCAAACTGCCACTGGCATATGCATATGGGACTCATCTCATTTCCTCAACCTCTTGAGGCGTCTTAGGACATATGTCCTTAGACAAAGTGACTCCATGCTTAAACGGCAGTAGGCCCCTCTTGGAGTCCTGCATCTAATACTTGAGTAACATCTTAGTCCCGAAAGATCTGTATACCCAGAACAAACTGAGCCTTTCCCAAATTTTTCATTTGAAATTGGGTTGCTAGCCAGTTCTTAACTGCAATCAGTAAACCTACATCATTCGCATTGAGTAATATATCGTCTATATAAAACACTATGAAAACTACTGAAGCGTTAACGATCTTCTTATAGACACAAGGTTCATCAACGTTCTGGTCAAAGCCATACGACAATTACACAATTTTACCACCCTCAAAGCCAAATTATTATGTTCTCTAAGCTTCAACTTTTTTTTCTTTTCATCTTGAGATTTATTATACTGTAAGGATTTATTTGTTGAGTGCTCAAATTTGTAAATCTACTCTTTAAGAGAGTTTTTCTCATATTATTCTTCATTTCCAAATCTATTATAAAGGATTACTCTTGAACCATAACAAGAGTGTTGTAACGATTTGATCCTCAATCGTGGAAATGATCGGATTTATTCTTGCGCCAGAAAAGGAAACGTTGTAGTGGTTCAACTCTAAGTCGTGAAAAAAGTCAAGTTTGTAGTGACATACTTAAGAGGAACTTAGAAAGTGGATATAGGCAGGGCTGTGCCAAACAACTATAAAATTATATAAAGTGGATATAGGCAGGGCAACTCGAGAGAGAACCCAGAGGCATAAAAGTAGAGAGCGGGTCGACTCTCGCGAGAGTTAGATTATCTTTTGAACACGAGTAGAAAGACAGTGTAAAAGCCTAGGCAGCAAGAGAATGCTACCATACTCTTTATTCTATTCTTGCATTGTTATTTTGTACTTCATCTTTATATTGATACAATAGTAGTTCTTATTCTACATCTGTTCACTCTCTTAGCATGCATGAGTAGCTAAACTTATCGAATGGGTTGAGAAGAACTAAGCTAACATAACCTAGGATGTTCATTGCTTGCGATTATCTTGTGTTATGCTGTGCCAAACATCCCTTTAGAGCTACTCAAGAGAGAGTCTAAAGAAAGAACCTAAGACTTGAGAGAGCTAGATTAGAATCTAGACTCGAGAGAGCAAGATTAGAACTGCATAAACAAGAGATAGGGACTTAGAGATAAGCTCTGTTCCAACCTGCATTGCATGCAACCTAGAGATAGGTATGATATTATGTGGTCACCTTATTTGTGTATGTGTCATTTTGTCAACGCATAAATAAGAATAGAGGCTTATGTGTAGGTCCTATAGATTTATCGCATATATCACATGTGTTCTAGCCTTAGAATCCGTGGCATTCGCACCAAAAGGTGGTTTTACTGTTGTATGCATGTTGAATGATCGCATTGCATGAACGCATCCTAGGAAGTGTTAGCCGAAACTTTTCTCAACCCATTGACCGCATACTCATCGTATCTTTTGTTTTATCAACTCTTTTCGAACTCCGTCGCATTTGTTTATTTTTCATTACCACAAACAACAACCATTTATTTGGTTACCAAAAAGTTTTCCTAAAAATTACTACTGCAACCTGTTTCCCAAGTCCCTGAGTTCGACCCTGAACTTACCAGGAAACTCAATGGGGTTTACACTTGGATTCTGCTGAGAAAACTTGAGTGCTCAATGCATTTTCATTATCGCATTTCATCCATAATTCCACATCATAAAACCACGCATCAAGTTTTTGGTGCCATTGTCGGGGACTTCGACAAAATAGTGTGCTAACGGTAATTTTTTTTTATTTCTTTGCAAACTCTCAATCTCTGGCGAATTACGACCCGGAGATTGAGAGAACATTTTGACACAGATTAAGAGACAACTGCCAACAACAAGAGAGAACACCAAGAATGGCGGAACAACCGGAAGGAAGGGTCGCAAACGCGAACAATATTATGGCCAACCCCATCCTTCTGGCGAATGACCGCAATAGACTCATTGGGGACTATGCGTCGCCTAACCTCTATGATTTCTCTCTAGGAAGAGGTTTGAAATGAAGCCAGTAATGTTGCAGATGATCTAGGCTGCTGGGCAGTTTGGAGGGAGGCGTGGTGAAGACCCGCATGCCCACCTCCGGAACTTCATAGAAATCTGCAATACTGTGTTCCCAAATATCTCAACCGAGGAAGTTTGGCTCACTCTGTTCTCATTCTTCTTATGTGATCAGGCAAGAAAATGGGTATATTCTCTCGAACCAGGGGAGATAACTTTGTAGGAACAGGTGGTGGAAAAGTTTATGAAGAAGTATTTCCCACCAACCGAGAATGCTAGGTGAAGGAATTTAATAACAAATTTTGAATAAGAAGATGACGAATCGCTCAGCGATGCCTAGGCGAGGTTCAAGCGGCTAGTAAGAGACTGTCCACATAATGGCTTACCAGATTGCCTACAAATGGAGATTTTTTTACCAAGGACTGAATCCTTCTTCGCAGACCGCTGCCAATGTGGCAGCCGCTGGTGATCTCCTAGACAAAACATATGAGGAGACAAAAGTATACTTGATCGCATTTCCAAAAATCACAAGGATTGGCGGGAAAGCGATCAGAGATTAAGAATAAAAGATAATGACGCAAACAACGGGGTCATCACATCCCTGAAAAATCAAATGACTGCGATTATGAGTTTGATACAAGGCATTGCACTTAATAACACGGAAGCGAAGAAATAGCAGGTCAACGCAATTGCTCAAACGACCGCAAGTTGTGTCATTTACAGAGATGCTCATTCATTGGAAGATTGTCCAGTTAACCCGCAGTCAGTATGCTTCATAAAGAATATTCCCTATTCCGATACATATAACCCCGGGTGGATAAGCCACCCAAATTTTGCGTGGAAAAATCAACAACAAAGCTTCCAACCAGTGGCGCAAAAAGGAGGGCCACCCGAATTTTTCCTACAAAACAACGGTATGATGCATAGTCAAGCTAGCAGCTCGTAAACACTGCAATCTTCGTCCTCAGAGAGCTTGTTGAAGCAGTACATTAAGAGAAACAAATCAGTGCTTTAGAATCAAGCAACATCTATTCGAAATCTAGAAATTCAACTAGGACAAATTGCAGGTGAGTTGAAAAATAGACTGCAAGGAGCGTTGTCGAGCTCAACTGAGCTCCCTCGCAATGCTGGGGGTACCGGGAAGGAACAATGCTTAGCAGTCTCCTTGCTAAGCGATGACATAACTGCGGAAGTAGGGGAGGAACCCATTGCGATCAACTTGAATTTGGTAACAATCGAAGACCTGTCTCTTATACACATCTAGATGTGTATAAGAGACAGATTCAAATGCGGTAACAATCGAAGACCCGTTGACCTATAGTTTGGAAAAGCTCGAGAAAATGAACCCCAAAGTTGCGTCCACCTCAAGCCTTCAGAACATGAGACAGAAGAAGTCCTGCCACCACCATCTCCGCAAAAATTGAAAGAAGAACAAAATGATGAAGAAAAGATCGCAATAGTGGCCACAACGCAAAATGTTATGATCCCACCAAAAATGGGCAACCCAGGAATCTTCACGATACCATGCTTCATTGGCCAGGTCTATAATGGCCAAGCGATATGCGATCTTGGGGCAAGTATAAACATAATGCCATTATCAATGTTCAAACGATTGAGTATTGGCACACTCACGCCCATGACAGAGACTCTCCTTCTTGTGGACAGATCCCGAATACATCCTGAAGGAGAGTTGAAAAATGTTGCAATCTCAATCGATAAATTCATCTTGCCAGCGGACTTCCTCATTTTAGATTATAAAGTAGACGAAGATGTGCCCATCATATTGGGATGACCTTTCCTTTTGACCGGTCGCGCTCAAATTGATGTGCGCAAGAGGGAGATCGTAATGAACATTCATGGGGAAAAGCTCCGGATCAAGGCAGTCAGGATCCCAAAAGACAAAGAAAAGAGAGAAAAGGCACCATGAACATGAAAAGACCAGCCTAGAATAAGCAATCCCTGAGTTACGATGTAACTCAACCTCATCAGGGACGCAATCCTTTTGAATATCCTTTTACTGCTTCAATACTTCATGAACTTTTATCATCTCGTTATTTATCATCGCAATTACCTTTTTGTTACCAGCAGCTTTCTTATTTTTTTAAAAAAAAAAAAAGAAAGAAAGGGATGTTTGTTTTGTTTAAATCTTATTTGACCCTCTCTCTGTTTTCTTGCAACGATTGAGGTACTGGATTGCGGAGGTGTTACACGAAGAAGCAACTTATCTCATTCCATTACCGCAATCCAAAGAAGATAGATCGCCGCAAAAAAGGATGCATCAATACACAATGCGGGCAACAATGCAAATTTGGGGGTTGTATTCTTCCTTCACCTTTTTTTCAAATTTCACACTATCGCATCGCATTTTAGTTTCAAAATTGTGCTTAAAAAAAAGGGAAAACTCAAAACCAAAATTCCATCTTATTTTTTTCCATCTCTTTCTCTCTCTCGATTTTCTTCAACCATTTTTGGAACGGAGCTCATTTTGGTGAGTCTTTTGCTGAAACTGGAGAGAAAGTTTCTTGGTAATCAATTCCTTCCTTTTGAGCAATAAAAGATACTTCATTACTTTTATTGACGACTGCTCTTATTTTACTTTTGTATATTTGCTGAAAAACAAAAGTGATACTTTTGATGCCTTCAGACTTTTTGTTTATGAAGTAGAGAATCAGGACTTTTTTCCAATACTTAAATATGAACCAAATTATTTACTAAATATAGCAAAATTTCAGAATCTATTAATTATATACGTTGAAAGACACTTATTGCTATTAGTATCTATCATGGAGAGATTATGAAATTTTGTTATTTTTTGTAAATATTTTCAACAGTTTTATTCTTCCTTCACCTTTTTTTCAAATTTCACACTATCGCATCGCATTTTAGTTTAAAAGTTTTATCACCGCATCCTCTTTGATTACCGTAATCATTTAATATTGATAAATTTAGTGAGTCGCCGCATGAATTCTTTACCAATTATGATTTCAATGATGGGACATATGCTTTTATTTTTTTCGTATACACTAAAGTCAACTTAATCTTAGAAAAGTCACCTCATGAAATATTTCTAGAAGTTAAAGGCCTGCTAGCTTTCTTTCAAACTCTCTTGACGAAGCTTTCTAAGAACATCGCATGACTTCTTTCAATCTTTTGGCAATGAGGACATTGCCGTATTTTAAATTTGGGGGTGAGGTATTTATTTTCGACCTTGCTATTTTGAAAAAAAAAAAGAGAAGAAAAGAGGAAAATTTTGAGAGTAACAGCTCCACTGTCAACGCAATGGGGAAACCCATGTTGATAAGAGTTAAATTGTGAAGGACACTTACCCGTAGTTGGATGTCCGCATGACACACATGGGGGCAAGCAAAAACGAAAGTAAGTCGCCAAGATCAATGCATAAATAAATGACCGCAACTCCGCTGCTAAGTAGGTATGAGTTTAGTCTGAGGAAGAGCACATTGCTCGTACTTGGATGTCCGCATGACACACGTGGAGGCAGGCCAAAACGAAGTCAAGGCACTTAGATCAATGCAAAGTAAAAAAAACATAATAATGTCAAGAAATATGCAAGGATAAAATCATTTGACACCCCGATGGAAAAGTTTTCTTTTTGAAATAAATCATGCAATGTCCTGGAATCGAGTAAAGTCCTTTTGAAGGTTAAGCTTGCGACCCCTATGTCTTAGAAATATTTTAAAAAGAGACTTGAATAAGACTTAAGAAAATTTTGGTGTATAGAAGTTGAATAAAGTATCCTTGAGAAATCTAGGAAAAGAATATTGCGGTCGATTTGCTAAAGGAAATCTTTAGCTTAAGCTTGAGGATAAGCATTGTTTAAATTTGGGGGTATGATAACGGGCAGAAATGCACATTATCATATTGCTAAGTTCTTAAATAATGATGGTTTGCGCTGCTAAAATATGTTAAATTGCGTCCAAAAGCATTAAGCTTACAACATTGCGGTCGCATGCATTCATCGCATAGAAACAGTTGATTTTTATATTTTTATGTAGAATATACGTTGATGCAAGGCAGAAAGAGCGATCACAGGAAATCATTGGTCGAGCGTAGCATTACCGCAAGGCTTTGCGGTGATTTGTGTTCGCAAACATCTGCTCAAGAAGGATTATCGCATAGAGTCGACACAACTTGGTGGGCGCATCTGGGTGAAAGGCATAATTAATCACGATGGGACAGAAAGCTGATGACGGTCGAATCCAAATTAAGCTGACAGCCGCTAACGATAACAAGTACATTCAGATTTTCAGTGACAAATATTCGGCGCATCAGTCAGGGAATTAAAGCCATCCCATCTATGCAATCATAAGAGAGAAGCCGCCTTCACCCCGAAGCTCTATAAATACCAGAGGCATCCTTCAGAAAAGGGGTTCCACCAGTTAATGAATTCACCTGTTCATCAATTTAGGAGCTTTAGCCTTGTCCATAGTTTTCCTTTATTTTTAAGGCGGAGCAAGGGAAGAGTAGAGGCGCCGGAAGATCGCTCAGGGAAACTCGAGAGAGGACCCAGAGGCATAAAAGTAGAGAGTGGGTCGACTCTCGCAAGAGCGAGATTATCTTTTGAACACGAGTAGAAAGACAGTGTAAAAGCCTAGGCAACAAGAGATTGCTACCATACTCTTTATTCTATTCTTGTATTTTTATTTTGTACTTCATCTTTATATTGATACAATGAAAGTTCTTATTCTACATCGGTTCACTCTCTTTTTGAACTCCGCCGCATTTGTTTATTTTTCAACTCTTTTTGAACTCCGACGCATACTCATCGTATCTTACGTTTTATCAACTCTTTTTAAACTCCGCCGCATTTGTTTATTTTTCAACTCTTTTTGAACTCTGACGCATACTCATCGTATCTTACGTTTTATCAACTCTTTTTAAACTCTGCCGCATTTGTTTATTTTTCATTACCGCAAACAACAACCTCAAAAACTATTGTTTTATTTGGTTATTGCAAAGTTTTCATAAAAATTACCACCGCAACCTGTTTCCCAAGTCCCTGAGTTCGACCCTGGACTTACCAAGATACTCAGTGGGGTTTACACTTGGATTCCGCTAAGAAAACTTGAGTGCTCAACACATTTTCATCATCGCATTTCATCCACAATTCCACATCAGAAAACCATGCATCACACACCGATCCAAGATTTGGTATTAGAGACGGTTGCTCTCTTGTTTGTGATAAAAATTTTCATAAATTATTTTAGATTGATATCAATTGTTTGAGTTTCTCACTCATACAATTAGTATCATAGCAAGGTTGCTCTTATTTTTATTCAAATGTTTATCTAAAAAGCTATTTCATTTGATACCTATAAGTTGAGTTATTTACTCTATCAATTAGTATTAAAAATGTTGCTCTTTTGATAAAATTATTTTTCAAATATTATTTGGGTACTTGTAGTATTTTCTTAATTTTTTGAAAATTTATTTGAAAAGCTTAAATGCTAGAGCTATGGCGACTTTAGAAGATCATTCTATTGATAGATCTTCATTCTTTGGTATTAGAGATTATGATATATAGAAAACTAGAATGAAAACAATTATGTTTGCTATGGATTTCAAGATTTTGTATGTTTATGAGCATGATTTGGGTAAATTCGAATGGAATAATGAGTTGCTCACTTTTAATACCAAAGCCATGAATATCATATATTGTGCATTGGGTAGACAAATATGTGATAAATATTACATTTTGATTGTGCATATGATATTTGAAACTTTCTTGACAATATGTTTAGTGTAGAAAATTCTCCATGTATTACTAATGATTTATTTGATGTGAAGGAGAATTATAATTCTCAAAATCAAGAAAATTTTCATGAAGAGAAAAAGGAAAAATATGATCAATGCAGTTTATGTTTGGTGGCTCATTCGAATAAAGATCCCAATGATGAGAATGATGAAGATGAGGTAAGTCAAAAATCACTGACTTATGATGCAATTGAAAGTATTCAACATGATTTAGAAAAAAGTTAGCTCTAAATATCTAAAACTATCAAAGATGTTTAAGGCATTGTCTATTGAAAATTAATCTTTGATTGATGAAAATTCTTGTTTAAAGAACAAAGCTAATATTACATTGTTACATGATCATTGTTGTGATGATAAAAATGACTTAAAGAATAGAATCAAATTTCTTGAAATTGAAATTTGTGAGCTTAAATCTTTATTATGTGAAATGAAAATTGATTTGAATGACTTGTGGAATGAAAATGAGGAATTTAAATTTTGTACTTTGGAATTAAATGATGAAATTGCTAAGTTGAAAAATAGATTTATTGAGTTGGAAATTGACAATAGTTCTTTAGAAAAAGATATATATATTTTTTTTTGTTCACAAAATAAATTCTTCGACATGATGTTTTTCTTTATAAAAATGAACTTGCTAAAGCTCTAAGAGAAAAAGAGTCGAATCTTGTGAATGAGCTTGAATATGCTAAAGAAAGTAATAAGAAATGAACTATAGGAGCTCAAAAATTAGATAAAGGCTGACCTTGTAATGATAATAAAGGATTTGGCTATGTTGATAAAATTCCTTCATCTAGTTCTAGAGTATTTTTATTAAAGCTACCCCTTGCATGTCTCAAAGTGTTTTACCTAATTTGCCTAGGGTTGAATTTAAATATATGTTAGCATGAAAAATCTAGAAGTATTCATGAAAAATCAAAATTTGTATCTAAACAATTTCATGTTAGATGTATGCTCATAATGTGAGTTTTGTGAATAAGCATGAAAAAGTTAGAAATGTATTTGAAAAACCAAAGTGAAGGGATTGGAATTCTCACAGCAGAAGCAATCGAATATCTTGTGTCTCAAATTTTGTTTTATATAACTTGAAATTACAAAGGCGACAGAAATAGTATAAACAAAATTCCCTAAACATGCATTTCTACTGAAAAATTAGAGAGGAAAGAGAAATTGAAACTAATCCTTGGAGAACTAATTCTTCGCATGTTCTCTCCAGTGAGTAGATTACAAATTGATCTCCTTTGGTCCTCCCATTTACAGCAACGTGAACACAAAAACACGGTAAGAACTTGAATTTCACAAAGAGGACACCACTACAATGTCTTCCTCATTATACTCAAGGAGAGAATCATAGAGAGTTGTGGGCTTCTGTAGATTTAATGATGGTGTAAAGGAAAGATATGAGATGAGATTTTTTTTTTTAGAGAAAATACTTTCGCGGAGAAAATGAAGATGAAGAGGAGATTGATTGATCACAAAACTCTTCTATGTAAAATAAATATCACGTTTTCTCCCAAAAACCAACCACTCATCTGTTTAATTCCCTCAATAACTCCCAAGGAGTTACGATTTTGAATTCAAAATTCAAAATCAAATTTTAAACCAATTTAATATAACTAAATCTAAACTATATGTTATATCTCATATAACATATAACCTATAGTTTATTATATCACATATAATATAACCTAATGTTTATAATTCTCTCATATAACCTAAAGTATTAATATGAATCATATTTGTATTAATTTTAACCTATAATTTTTATATGAATCACATTTATATAATCAATACTTGAATCATATTCAAATATTTATTTATCTCATTATAACTTTATATTATATTGCATCACATACATTATATTAATTGTATCATATACAATTAATTCCCTTTAATTTATTTGAACAATTCAAAATAATCCAGAATTAATTTGATTCACATTAAACCTTATTGAGCTAACAAGGGAACCTTATTAACCTACTGATTAAAGCTCCAATGATACGAGATCAATTAATTAAATTAATTAACTTTGTTAACTAAGGATCACTCCACTAAAGACTAATAGTTGTACCATTTGGACTGTAGATATATTTCTATGTCCATTGGATATAACCAATCAGCAGTGCGTTGACCCTTCACAAATTACTCGTAAGTACAGTTGGGTCAAAATTACCATTTTACCCATGTAGTTACATCTAACTTCTTAAGTGTCACTAGTCCCTCTAATGAACAATTAGTCATAGTCCAACTATAACTGAACCCTTTTCAGACCAGGAGAGAGTATAGTGCCACATTGTTAGAAATCTGGAAACAGCCCTTAAGGGAGAAATTTATCTACTTACCTTAACAATCAGGAAGGAGAGAATTCCTTTTTGTGTAGCTGTGTTCCCACCTCCCCAATTAGATGAATCCCTAAAATGGTAGGCATATTGAGTTCACGAATTTGGCCACTCTCATCCATGTAGATCAAAAGACTACCCTCATAGGCCGGAGTTCACAAATTACTCAGAATTAGGGTCAAGTCACCTATGCTTATCCTAGTGAAATGTAAGTTGCTTCTAGCAACTGTGTTAAAAAAAAAGACTATTCATTTCACGGTCCAATCTTATACAAACTCTTTGTATAGGATACCCTTGCTCACGTGTCTGCACATGAATGATCAGGATTAGATCATTTATAACACTGTACAACGATTGTAACAATTACAAAGTGAGTGTATCCATAGTGTCACGAGGACAAGGTACCCAATATTATCCATCTACTACACACCACTCAGGTTTTTACTTAAACATGATCCACCCGTATGTCTCCACATACATATTTAAGCTTAATCAAATAACCTTGGATCTTAGTTTATTGGTATTGGATTAATGCAACTAATTGTCAAATAAAATAACACTTTTTTTATTAATTAAATAAATAATCTATCTGTACAAATACAGTTTACAAACTACAAGACCACGATATTTAGGGTATTAACCCCAACAATCTTTCACTTGTTCTAAAGATTGTAGGGTGTACAAGTATAGCGTACAAACTAGGACATACACTGTGTGCCCAGTAAAATCTCCCACTTGTCCTAGACTATATAAGGCATGTCTCGTAGACCTAGACTCTCTAGGTGACTCTCAAATACTTTAGTCGTGAGAGCCTTTGTAAATGGATCAACAACATTGTGCTCCGAAGCGATCTTCTGTAAACCTTGAACCCTAGTTTCCCTACTTGAATATATTTATTAATGTGATTGTATGATAACTGGGTTTACATTTGAGTTAATGTTAAATTGTAAGGAAATGAGGAATAAGGAAGTAAAGAAGGAAAAGTTAAGTATTGAAGCATGACTCTTGGGTAAGTTTGAGTAAGCTTAGCAAGAGGGAAAATGTGGCTAAGTGTTGCCATGGAGTTGCCTTATGTGTTAGCCTTATGTTGGGCGTGGAAGTGAGATCAACATGTGTTGGCCTTGCTCTTCGAGGTTAAGCGAGCTCTTGTGGAGGCCAAGTGGGGCCGAGTGTGTGTGCTAGGCGTTGGAGTTGTGCACACTATGGTGGTCGAGATGGACGCATGTGACCCCATGCATTGACAAGGTATGCGGCAGCCAAGGGCTTGCAAGGTTAGTGAGCATGCGGTCAAGAATATGCTAAGTGTTGGCAAGGTGAGGACGCAAGGCAAGTAGGGTTGTCTAGGTCTTGACGCAAGGCTAGAAGATGATCCAAGTGCATGCGTTCAAGTATGAGTTGTGGCTAAGAGCTGGTATGTTGAGGGCAGCGCGTGATGACAAAGAGCCTTGGAGTTAGCATGCGTTGTGGGCGTGTAGTAAGGCAAAGCCTTGGGCATTTGCATGATGAGGCGTTGGCTTGGGTGCTAGCTAGGTGTTATGCAAAGGCAAAAGATTTGACATGCGATGATGAAGGGTTGTGTTGATCAGCCCTTGCGAGGTTAAAATCTTGGTGATGCAATGGTGTTGAAGGCCAAGACGCCAAGGCGTCAGCCTTAAGAAAAGGGGTTGAATGGGGCATGAGATGACACAAGCGTTGGTCCTAAGGCATGTGTTATTGAGAATGCAATGCGTGTAGGGCTATTGTGCATTGAAGCTAGCTGAAATTGTTGTTGTAGTATAGTGCTGAGTATTCCTGCCTATTACACCGGCGACCCGGGTTTAATCCCCGGCAACAGTGCTAAAAAGTTGTTGTGTGGAAATAGGTGCAACAATTTTGCGATTCACAAAGATTATGCAATGACAAATGTATGCGATCAAACTCAATGAACATGTGTCTATCATAAGTTTTCTCGCTAACAAGCCAAGTGAAACCTGGTAATAAGTATCTCAGTATAACCTAAGGTCGAACACAGGGATTTGATATGATGTTGTTAAAGTAAAGTGAATTATGAGATGGTGTTAAAGATGCGTTGTTTGTTGTAATGACAATAAACTAAATGCAGTTAATGAAATTTTGAGTAACTGAGAGCCTGATAATCTTGAGATGGGAATGGGTGAGTAATGTCACAGACTAAACAAAGGGATTATATGGAAATGGAAGGGCCATAAAGAAGATAACTAAAGAATCAATAAATCTCACTGCAGATACTATCACGGTTCTTACTCCCGATTGGCGCACACCTTTCAGTGGCTACCTCAATGGTCATATTTCTATGAGATGTAAATGGTGTTGGGATTTGTGTCCAAATTCTCCTGAAGTCTCGTTGTTTGTAATTATACACATTGTTTTATGAATAAAATAACTGTTATTTCATTCTGGCATTTACTTATATCCAATAAACAAAACTCCATGGTTATCTTATGTAAACTTAAGCATGTATATGTGATATACAAGTGGATCATGCCTTAAGTGATAACGTAAATAGGTCTGTAGTATAAGGATTAAGGTGGGATACCTGATTCTTGTGACACTACGGATACGACCCCCTTTGTAGAGGTTTGCAAGTATTGTAAGCTACTACAGATGGTAGATCTTAACCATTCATGTAGAGACATGCAAGCGAGGTGTCCTATACAAAGAGTTTGTATAAGACCGGACCATAAGATGACTAGACTCTGTATATAACACTGTTGATACTAGAGACTTATATCTCACCTAAACGACCATAGGTGACATGACCTCAATCCTGAGTGTTTTGGGAACTCCTACCTTTGAGGGCGGTCCTTTGATTAGTATAGGTGAGAGTGGCCAGATTGCCAACTTAACATGCCTACCTTTTTGGGGACTTGTCTAATCTGGAGCTGGGAACTCACTTACACAAGATGGAATTCACTCCTTCCCCAAAGCAGAGGTAATTACATAGATTGCTCCCTTAAGGGCTGATTCCGAGGAAGACTCAGTCATAGTAGGATTATGACTTATGTTCATTAGAGGATTCAGTGGTATTTAAGGAGTTAGATGTAACTACAGGGGGATAGCGGTTATTGGCCGAGCTGTACTTACGAGTGATCTGTGAAGGGTTGTCACACTGTTGATTGGTTAAGATGGACACATAATATATCTGTGGTAAGGAGAGTTCAGCTGTCGGTCTTTAATGGAGTGCCTAGTAGTTAACGGATGGTGGATCTCGTGACTAAAGAGTTTAGTCAGTTGTTCACTTACCGTTGGAGCTTCGAGCTACAGGTCCATGAGGTCCCCTTGGTAGTTCAATGGATTCAAGTTGAGGATCAGTTCTTGGTGTTGATTTGAAATGTTCAAATTGACAATAGGTAATTCGATCATATATGATATGATCGGTATGGTGTATGAGATACATAAAGTGGAGGATTAATGTAAATGAGATTTACATTAAGTATCATGGAATAGAAAAAGAGCTATGGTTTATATGTTTCATGAGATGAAATATTAAAACTATAGATTATAAATATGTTATGATAAGTTAGTTATCATTTATATTTATAATAATATTAATTATTGGATAATTATCTATTTTTCTCTAATAACCAATTGAGTGGGAGGTTATTAGTGGTTTTATAGTAACCGTGAGATAAAAGGAAAAATATTTTCCTAATTTTAGTAAAAAGAAAAGAAAAAAACGTGTTTTTGATTTTTCCACTCTCGAAAAATTCTCAAGGAAAAGTTGTCAAGTAAATTAGATTTACTAAGCAACAGCTTGGAGTTAGCTAAATGATTGTGGAGTGTTCTTACACGACTGACACTCAACTAGAAGATGAGCTAAACGATCACATAGCTTTTGCTAGACGATCGCATAGATTTTCCTAAACGATTGGGCATCAAACTATACGATAGGTTGTTCCATCTCCCACTTGCTCAATCGTTTACACGATTGTGATTCCTCCGATTTTCTGCCTCAAACCAAGTCCACACATAGCCCGCCCTTTGGATTCTCACACCAAGAATACCAAGATAACCTTCTTGATGGTGTCATACTCAACTCAACACTTTTGAGGTTCTGTGGAGGCCGTTCGATGTGTTCGGGGTGTTCGTGACCTTGGCGATCATTGGTGATCGCTTAGTTTGATTGCATGGTGTTCGTGCTGTATGGCGGTCGTGTTGGACGAACGTTCGTGTATTGTTGTGTTGCTGTGATCTAGCGTTCGTGATCAAGGAACTTGAAGATGAGTCTATAAAGGTTTGTTAATTCTTCTCTTGATATGTAGTATAGCATGCTGTAATTTCTATTTTATGCATAACCACATGTTTCCGTTTGTGATTGTAATTGTAAGTTCATATACGATTGAAATTTGGAAAGATCCTTCCGCTGCTCATGAAAATCATCGTGTTTGATTTCCTTCAAATGGGAGTGCTATAGAATGAAAGATTATTTCTATCTCTAGAAGTACTTCTTGCTTCACTTAACAGGTTCTATCAACTTTTCTCTTTCGAGGAGTTGATTAAATTACTCGACTCTGCTTTAGCAGGTAAGCATGCTTTCAACATATGTTAAGCGAACATGGTAGCATTTTAAGATGTGATTTAAATCATAAGAGTGACCTTCCCCCTTACCTTAAGGGTTTAATGATTCATGAGAAAAGAAATGACAAATGCATGAAATATAGTAAAGAAGAGATGAACATGGTGATAATATTGAGATAGGAAAATCGTTTAAATACAAGATGTCTAAGAGATCAGTCGAGCAAATTCTACAACTCATTAATACAAAAGAAATGAAATGGATTCACGACCAATATCAATATCTTGATATGATAGATGGTGGTAAAGACCATCGGCTTGATGTGATGGATGGAGTGGTGAAAGCTCTTCTCAGGATCTTTCTCTGGTGAGCCTCCAAGAAAGGAGTGAAAATTTGGAATGGAATGTTCTCTGTGATTGTCGGCCTTTCGATCCTTTCATTTGATGCGTTGAGGCTCTATTTATAGAGCCCTGCACTATTCTACCTTAGAACTCTCACTCTGATCTACTGGTATGCCCCCAGGCGAGAGCATCGGGTGCTACGGCATAAGGCTCTTCATAAAATACTAAAACGGGTGCAGCGTCATGCTATGCACGTTTATAAATTCTGCTCTTCAGTTTTTAGGTCATATCTTTTAATCCGGGTGGCTGTTTTGGGCAATGAGTACTTGTTTTTTTTTTTTTTTTTTTTTTTGTCTTTTTGTCCTCTATCCATCTATAACATTAGTTTTAGGTTTTGAGAATATTTTTCTGTAATTGTGTTGATAGATAGCAGGTTGAGCTTTCTCATTTCAATTGGAAAATAAGAATACCCAATTCCTAGTTTTTTAGGTTTTCTCCAATTGTAACCTTGTGAGGCTTGTACTAAACTCTTAATTTTGATTGTTTCTATTTTTTCTTTGGATTCTTTTATTGTTCTTGCATGTTTATGATTACACTTCTGCATGATGATGTACGATCATTAGCTAGGCATTAAATTATAATACATGACATATAATTGTAATTTGATCCAAGGTAGCAGAAGGTTAGTTAGACTCGTGATTCATTTTCTTTGATGAAAAACATTACTTTATTGATCTAGGAAGAATCATGTTGAATGTTTAGTTAGGCGCTTGGAAATTGAACATTCATCTTAGCCTAATCCTAAGTCTTAATGCGATAGTCCAAATTAATTAGGATGCTTCTCATCTAATTAAATTGAATAATTTGATAAACTAGATTCTCACCTAGCTTTTCAAGGTGAGATGGCTAAGACAATATAGAAGTTAATCTGATGAATCTATGATCAAGCAAGCAATTGGGGATACCTCTAAAAACTAGGATATGCCGCTTTTACTTTTCTTGCAATTTACATTCGAATATTTATTTTTCTACACTTGTTTCTCAACTCATACACAAAACCCTCCATTTATCGCTTTAGCTAAAAAAAATTAACTTTGAGAAACTAATCTTCATTCTTCCCTACGAATCAACCCTGTCTTGCCACTTGTACTACTTAGTATAATAGGTAGTATTGATTGTTATAATATAAACTTCATTTGATTGTTCATTTACAGGTGACAGTAAAAGGCTACATCAAATTGGCACCATTGTCGGAAAGCCAATTAGTTTTCCAATTTGGTCGGCGAAATTCGTCACCTAATTTCAAACTAAATAAATAGGCCGTTTCTACCAAATTTTGTAGTAATGGTAGCAGGGGTCGAACTCAGGGAATCGAAGAATTTCTCTATTAAACTGCTTACAGTCCAAGGTAACTGGGAGGGGGGTTTAAGATTGGTTTGATGCAAGAAAATTTAAATTGCATAAAAATAAACGAAGCAAAGTAAAAGTTGAGATAATATATAAAGAAAGCCTAACTTGGGTTGTTATAGAATTTTCTTATTCAATATTCTCAATCATCAATTTTCATCACCTTAATTTAGTATTTGTTTACACCTAACTGAACCAATTACAAAAGTTAATTAATCATTATAATCAACTAATTAGTCCAAATTGAATTGACGAAAAGTATGTGAATTTAAATTTGTCCTAATTGCATTAAGGTCTAGTGCAACGTCAAGTTGAATATTTAATTTTCAAGTGCCTAATTAAATATTTGTTCGATCCAATCTTAGGTTGGTTAGAACAATACTTATCATTGTCAATTGCAAGCTAACCTAACCTATCGCTTCTTAGAAATCAATATATAATCATATATTACATATTTTACGTTAATCTAAAGCAATAACCATATAATTCCTAATCGTCCGACAATATGATAATATTCTATTGAATCAGAATTGGGTCTAACAAATAAAAACAAATTTGAGTTCAAATGCTCATTAGAACATGAATAGATAGAAAAATCCTAACACCCAAGCTAGATTAAGTACCTTAGCCCATAATTGACATGTCGATCAAGGAGGTAGAGTTTGGATACATGGAAGATCGGAAAGTAGAAGAAAAGTAGAGAGAAATTGAATGAAAACTGGTTGGAATTGCAGATGAAAAATCCTAGCCAGCTAATTTACTATTTAAAAATATTGTGTAGGCGCTGAGACACTAGGGTGCGGTGCTACGACATTGATGGAAATTTCACGTGCATGAGTTTCAGAGCGTTGCGACATTCTGCCTTTTCAGCATCGAGCATGGCACCATGGAGCGTTGTGGTGTCATGCCTACAGTGGTAAAATGGTCATTTTTACCTCTTTCTTCCTAGTTGATGCAATTAAGCTCTGTTTTGGCCCGTTTAAGCTTTATTTCATCACTAACACCCAACTTACCTCTTAGGTGCTCGAAACCTATAAAATCATCAAATAGACACGTACAATCTAAGAACAGCCTTGAATTAAGTAGAGTAAGATATCACATTTTCGATATAATCATTTTTAATCTTCCATATTTTTGTAAATAATATCACATACAAAGGCCTACCTTTTAATCATAAGCTACCATCTACCACACCTCAATTTTCATCCTTTATTTAATTAATTATTCTTTTTAACAATTTCGAATTCAATAATATTATTTAGGGCAAATTATAAAAACCATCTCTAAAGTATGGTGATAGTTGAAATTATATTCTTAAACTTTTAATTTTAAAAATTGAGCCATCAAACTTATATAAATGTTAAAATTGGGTCAAACTAGACCTTCAAACTTTTATAATTGTATAAATTGTAACATTTATATAAGTTTGAGGATTCAATTTTTATCATTTGTGGTACAATTGTTACAATTATTGTAAGTTTTAGGGTCCAACTTTAACATTGGTAGAAGTTTAAGGCTCCAATTTGTACGATTGAAACTTTAAGAGTGTAATTGTAACTATTGTCATATTTAGAGGAAGGTAAAAATAATGTAACTTTGCAAGAAGCCTAATTTAGGGATATTTTGGCTTTAAAAAGTCTATATGCAAATGAATGTTGGCATCAAAGAAGCAGCAAGCAAGTTGGTATCTATTGACAATAATGAAGTGTGTGAAAAAGAAAAGATGGTTTTGAGAGTCAAAAACAGTTAGCTGCAAAAAGTTGGTCCCATATTTTGAATTGAACAAATTGTCCTCCACCCTTTTCCTGTATGTCCTCTTAACACCCAGTTGGCTTCTCATAGGGTTTTCAAATTATATTGCAGTTTGTGTCAATCATTGCCAATAATGGAATTCAATCTATCATCACCATAGCAACTGCAATGCAATTGGGACACCCATGTTTTATATACAACAAATGTCTATATTTTTATTCTTGAGTTTTAATTCAAATTAAATATGAGTCAACTTTTAGTTTTATTGAAAATGTTATTAATAGAGATCTTATCCTCATTTATGTATCATAAATTCTTTTCATTTATATGAATCGAAAAGAACATAATTCAATTGACATCTGTGTCATTATCGATCCCGAAGTCGGTGTTTCGAATCCCCAATTTTATTATACTCAAAAAATAATATAGGCTTTAAATTCTCAAGTAGAATATTTCACCCTCTAAATAATATAATATATAAATGAAATGGGTTCAAGTCAAGACAATTCAAAAAATTTCTATATTATAAAGGATCTTTGGAATTTAGTTCCTGTTTATGTTTTTGAAATATTATTTATATTCATAGGGGCCGTTTGGTTGGAGAGAAAAGAGGGTGGGAATGGGAATGGGTTTACAAAGCCCATGTTTGGTTGGAGGGATTTGTTTATTTACCTTTGGAAAGGCAATTCTTAGGTATCTTTTACCCACACAAATGAAGGAACTGCATACCCATTGAGAAGTGTGGGTTTTCATTTCTTCTTCTACTTCCTATCACGATTTTCCTTCCTTCCCGCCGTGAAATCGTATAGCATTTTGTTACTCAGCGATCGTGTAACATTTGGTAAGCAATCGTGTAGCATTTGGTAAGCGATCGTATAGCATTTGGTAGGCGATCGTATAGCATTTTTTTACTCAATGATCGTGTAGCATTTGGTAAGCAATCGTGTAGCATAAGGTAAGCGATCGTATAGCATTTTGTTACTTAGCGATCATGTAGTATTTGATAAGCGATCGTGTAGCATTTGGTAAGCGATCGTGTAGCATTGGGTAGGCGATCGTATAGTGTTGGGTAGGCGATCGTATAGCATTGGGTAGCGATCATATAGCATTTTGTTACTCAGCGATCGTCCAACAGAGCTCAGCGATCGTGTAGCAGAGCTAAGCAATTTTGTAGCCGAGCTCAACGATCGTGTAGCATTTGGTAAGCGATCGTATAGCATTGGGTAGGTGATCGTATAACATTGAGTAGACGATCTTATAGCATTTTATTACTCAGTGATCGTCTAGCAGAGCTCAGCGATTGTGTAGCCGAGCTCAGCGATCGTGTAGCATTTGGTAAGCGATCGTATAACATTTGATAGGTGATCGTATAGCATTGGGTAGGCGATTGTATAACATTTTGTTACTCAGCGATCGTGTAATATTTGGTAAGTGATCGTATAGCATTTGGTATGCGATCGTATAGTATTGGGTAGGCGATCGTATAACATTTTGTTACTCAGCGATCGTGTAGATAATTTAAGCAATCATATAGTATTTTGTAAATGATCGTGTAGCGGAGCTCAGCGATCGTATAGATAATTTAAGCGATCGTGTAGATAATTTAAACGATCGTATTGTTATGAAATCGAAAATTAAAGAACACAAAAAAAGGGGAACGTAGAGATAAAGAAGATCGACACACAGATATACGTGGTTCACTATGAATTCTGAATAGGTTTTGGAGGCGTTGCCCCACCAGGGTGTGCCGCCCCTGGACCTCGGCTCGCTGACTAGTCAGCGAGACCTTCGTACTTGGTTGTTCGAAGCGCCAACAAACAGATTTCAACAAATGCTTGATAGGGACAGTCTCAATTTTTTTTTTTTTTTAATTCTCACATACTATTCCCACACATGCTATTCCCAGACATTGTTTTCTCATGCACAACCAAACATAGTCATCCTTGATTCCTAGTAATTTTATTTCCAGACATCCTTAATTCTTGACATTGAAAAAATCTCAATCCAAACAGCCCCATAGTGAAATACTAATAGTGTGCTTGGTTAATGATATAGAAACAAAAATTGAAATTAAAAAATTTAAAAAATAAAAAATAGATGATTTTAGATATGTATTTGATAATAGATTAAAAAAAAAAGATCAATTTAAACAAATATTTAAAATATATTTGATAGTATATTTACAAACCATAAAATAGTTGTAGTTATTAAATAAGTATTTTATATTAAATCTCAACAATTAATAAGTAATCTATAAATATGTCTGATGAGATAAATTTTGTAGAATTGTTATTTTACAATATCATACACTTAAAATATATTATATTATACATACTTTAATTTAATAAATATGACATGAATTTTATAATGTGAAATACTCAAAGTCCATCCTTTTAATCATTTTGTAAATTCAAAATTTGGATACTATACAAATAGAATTGTTGTTTCCAAAATTCTCACTATTTGAATTATCGGATAAAAAAATAGGTTTAAACAAATCGGTCAAACGGATATTTTGCTCCATACATTTGCTTCGAAGTGGACCTCAAAGCAAAAAAAATAGAATTTAGATTCTATATAAAAAAACACTATAATTATCTTTGTTACTTTTAGGATAATTTATCACTAAATTAGACTCATTTAGTAGAAAAATCAAACCTCTAATCTTGAAATTGATTATCAGAGTTGAACTATGCTATTTTAGTTGCTAATGTTTATACCATTTTTTTTTATAACAAATACTCAAGGAATCTAGACATTTTCAAGAAAGTCCAAGTCCAATTAGATTTGAGCTCTATTACCCATTCAAAAGGGACATTATTTGCAGCTTTAGATATGGAAATTGGAGGATTTTCTAATGTCATTTTGGTGTTGAAGTAAATGACCATGATTTGGCAGCCAATTATATTTTTTCCACAATATTGATTGCACTAATTTTTTTTAATGATTGAGCTATATTTGGCCTAATCAATTCTTAATTGGTAGTAGTTATGTTTTCTTAACCATTATCGTCCTTTAATAAAGACGGAGGAGTACCTTGAAATCATCTAATCTTGAATTATGCTGGTTGCATCAACTTATTAGAGGAGGAAGTTCACAGCTCTCAATCGCTATAGACGACGAAACTAAAAGAAGATAGAGAGTTACCATCGATGAAAATCCAATATATAGTCGTGATATATTTTTATTTGTATATTTAGGAAATTTTAGAAAATTTGTGTGTATACTTGATGCACTCATGATATGAATATACTATATAAATATAAATATAATTGGTTTATAATTATAGTATGAAAAATATATCATTTGTCTATATTAGTTATGCATAAAATATATATTTTTCAATGAATATATATACATATGAAATAAAAAATATATATACTCACTGTATAAAAGAAACATGGTCAGAATATATTTGGAGTGAAATTTCCTCAGCAATATATTCATCAAAGAGAAGGTTCTTGTCTATCAATTTGTCCAACCATTTCTAAAATGATGATTATTACATTTCTTTCACCAAGTTGAATTGTATTGTTCTTCAAATGTATTATTATTCGCACTTAATAATACATTCTCTCTTAAGTAAATGCATGACTATTCAAATATTTTAATGTGCTTCTAATTTACTTATATAATAAATACAGTTAATTGAAAAGAAAAAAATAATAATAATCACTTTTAGTATCTAAACTTTTATAAATTAGCAATTTAGTCTTCGAATTTTGGCTTGAAACGATTTAACCTATATACTTCCAATTTTGTAATATTTTAGTTCTTAAACTTTAGTATGTAACAATTTAATTATTGTAATTTCAAATTTGTAACGATTTAATTTGTATTGTAAAATTAGTGTGAAAATCTAATAAGACTTTTTATCTAAATAAATCGATAAATTAATTAAAGATTTAATATTTTTATTAAATACAAGTTTAAAGATAAAAAATAAATGATGAGAAAATGTCTTCTCCATTAAAGAACAAGGCATTTCGAAATTGTTGGCAACTTGGCACATCCTTCAAAAATAAGGGATAATTTCATAGCAAATTCCTGAGTTTTACAAGCCATATTGGAAAGATAATAATAATAATAAATAAATAAATAAGAAGTCTGGACGAATATGATTTTATAGGACCAATCAACGTCACCTATTATCCAAACTATAATTATATCCATTCAGGTAAAACAAAAAGCTCTGGACCCTTCTTTTTTTCAAGGAAAATTGAGAGATTTAGGTGATAACCATTTTGTTTTTTCTTTTTCTTTTTATTTTTTAAAATTAAATTTATGAATACTATTTACATATCTTATCTACTTTTTAACAATGTTTAGAAAATCAAATCAAATTTTGAGAACTAAAAAAATTAGCTTTTAAAAAGTTGCTTATATTTTAAAATTTGGTTAAGAATTCAACGAAAAATGTAAATAATTGTAATAGATGTGAATAAAATAGTTCTAATTTTCAAAGAAAAAAAAACCAAATAGTTATCAAAGGTCGGCTTAATTATTTTAATATTTTTACTATTAATTTGTCCTTTAACTTTTTAAATTTGAACCACAAACCTATTTAACATAAATTGTGTACGCTTTGACTACTCTATTTTAAAAAGGGTTGAAAAGAAAAATAATATTTTTTAAAGTTTCATTTTGAAAAAAAGCAAGATGTTTTTAGGTTAAGAAAAATAGCAGAATAAATTTGGATTTAATTAATTATTAAACTATAAAAACACCCCAAATAGTATTTAGAATTAATTTATTTAAAAAATCCATAAATATATTTTTGAAAAATCATAACAACTTAAATTCTATTAGTATTCAAAATATATTTTATCTAAACAAAGGAACAATCTAACTTCCTAAAAAACTAAAATGAAAAAATCTAACGGATTGAGATCATAAAAAAGAATGACTTACAGTGTGATTCTCCAAGATTAAAAAAATAAAAATAATAGTAATAAAAAAATCATTCGACATCAAAAACTGGAAAAACCCTCCATTGCAAAGTTTGTTATTTACTTCTACCCATGTTTTCAACCAAAAAAAACCAAGTTTTGAAAATTAAATTAAATTATTATTTTTTAATTGCACTAAGAATTTAAATATTTTTTAAAGAAATAAAAATAAAAACCATAACAAAGAAATGAAGAGAAAACAAACATAAAACTTTAAAACAAAAAACCAAAATTATCAAGAGAGTTTTGGAGGTTCACCAAAAATTTAGACTCATTAGTCACCGAGTGACAATTGACCGACAAAGTGAGATATCATCTCAAACGAACAACACCAAAGGAAGGAAAAAATCGATAGTACCTTCAGACAATACTGACATTCTAATCACCACCAAATCCGTCATAGGACTATATCCAAAAATGTAATTTTAAGTTCCCACCATAGAATAATCTTGAGTAGGAACAATAATTACCCCTTCATGAACAACACCAAAAATATGTTCTATGTAATTTAATCTATAATAAAACTAAGGATGAGTTTGGAATGCATTTTTAAGAGTTTAATTTAAAAAATAAGTCATTTTAGAAAATATTGAACAAATTATTTTGAAGTTTATTTTCAACCATCTTTTTAAAAAAATATTTAAATAAAAATAATTTGTTTGAAAAACACTTTTTACTGGTGCAAAAGCCCTAAATCTTACTGCCTAAATTAAACCCAACATCAAAGGACAGAAATGGAAACCAAAAGAATTCAAAAATAAAATCCAGCTTCATTCACACTCACCTTCCACTAAACCATTTCCAGCCATGAAATTCCTTTCTGAAGCCCACAATTTCTCTCTGAAATTACAACCCCATCATTTCAACAATTTCTCACTCACCTTCTTCCTCCATTCCAATTTTAACCCATTTTGATTCATTATTATATAAACCCCTTCTTCAATTTTATTTCTTCACATCACATTCCTTCATCATCATGTCCAACACTAAATGCTGTGCTGCTCGCAGAGTATGGAAAATCCTACGCCAACGCAAATTTCACACTCACCGCCGCCCCTTCCCGGTGGATTTCCGCCCCCTGCGACGGTTCATCAAGCGACTCGTTCACTCAATTTCAACCCCAACTCCAATTCCTGTCCACCCACATTATGTAGAACGTCAATTCTCTTTCAACGACACCCCCATTTTTCACCTGAAATTTCACCGCTGTCCGCCGTCTGCATCGGCGGCTCTGTTCCACTTCCCGCGGTTCTCGTGCATAAACCCCAAGGTTGAGTTTGATTACGAGTTTGAGAGCCGTGTTGTTGATGACGATGACGGTGGATGGGAGCGGTGGCGATTGGGCGGCACGTGTGGTTACGAAGAGGAGGAAGAAGAAGAAGAAGAAGAAGAAGAAGATGGGATTGATCTGAAGGCGGAGAAGTTTATAAAAATGTTTTATGAAGAAATGAAAATGCAGAGTCAGGTCTCGTATTTGCGGTTGGATGAGTTTTTTGATGATGATGAGTGAAACCATGGGATTTACTTGCACAAAAATTTGTTGTAGGAGCCGAAATTATTCGAGGAAGTCGAAATACTTGTGGTTTCGGTTGTAGTGAAGAATTTTTTGTAAAAATGTTTTGAATTTATGATCTTGTGATTAGTAAAGAGTATTCAAATTCACATTATGGTGACTTGATTGAATAAATTTTTAATCCCGAGAAATTTACACCTATTTACAAAATTAAAATGGTGTTACAATGCATTCTAAACTTTTGGTAAAATTCATATTATATTTGAGACTTCAAAAGTATAACTTCCCTACAAAATTTCAAGTCAAACGGTAATATAAAGATTTTTTTCCTTGTTTTTTTAAAGTCAAAAGCACTTTAAATTATTATTTTACGAGTGTTCTTGATTGAAAATTTTGAAAATAAATTTTATAAATGTAGATCGAAACATCAAACTAATTTAATAGTAAATTTTTTTTTTCCTACTAATGTTAAAATGAAAATTTTTTTTATTATTGGGAGCTTGTATCTATGGAAATAGAAAAGAAGAAAACAACTAGTCAAAGTTAGTGAGACTATGAGAGGCTCATTCCAGCCATTGTTTTCATATATTTTCATAAATTTTTCAAAGCTCATCATTTCTAACTAAATAAATCTTTTTGTCTCATTTCCAAAATCATTGGTGAAAAATATAAAGGTGATATAATGCACAATTGTAGATGTTAAGACGCATGGTGCAACACTTTATAAAACTAAACAAAGAACAATAGAGAATAAAAAACACATAAATTGATAACCCAATTTTTTCCCCTTTTGAATAGGTAATATAATTATACAACAACAAGGAGGATCTCACAATCCAGGATCAAGGCAACAAAGCAACAAGCATAAGCCAAGACAGGGCTCGATAGAAATAAAGCCAAACCAAACACAAAAACATCACAGTCCACCAGGGAATAAGACATAGAACAGAGAAAAAAAAAAAGAAAGCCCCACAACTGGAGCCAACAACAAAACAAAGACCAACAGCAAAAACAAAAAGAAGAAAAACATCAACCCGTCAGGAAAACTAGATAAGACCAAGAAGGTCAAGCCGCCAGGAAATAGCACGAGCACAAACTGTAGAGACAATAAGATGAAACAGAGCAGAGACTGTCCTTGGCCTGTCTCTTATACACATCTAGATGTGTATAAGAGACAGCCCCTCACCTTCTCAACCAATCCCGCGTGCCCAGCTTGTCCCTCACAGCTAACCCACCCACAGAAGGAATGATGCGGGACACCACCCCCAGACCTGTCTCTTATACACATCTAGATGTGTATAAGAGACAGACTCTACATCCCATCCTGCCACCCGATGAGTCGAACCCAACTGACGCACCACCCCCGACCACACCTCTTTCCAAACCCACACTAAAAAAATAGATGATCCCGCGACTCCAGACCTCCTCCACACAAAAGACACCCCTCACCTTCTCAACCAATCCCGCGTGCCCAGCTTGTCCCTCACAGCTAACCCACCCACAGAAGGAATGATGCGGGACACCACCCCCAGACCACAAAAGACCTGCCCAAGACACCTTAGGATGACGATGACGCAAACAATCCCACACACTAGCAATTGAAAACTACCACTCGCACTCGCCACCCAAACCTAATAATCTTCCCCCCTCACTCTAGGCCCCATTGCCTGTATAAGACCCCAGATCTCGAGCAACTCCCATGACACTATAGGCCACCTCCAACCTTCCTCACCATCCATAAACTTCGACAACCGCGCCTCCAAACTACTCTCTGTATCTCCGACCACCCTAGACCCATTTGTATCCAAAATCGCATCCCCCCCCGGAAACAAAGGGTCCCACCATACAAAGCATGACCTTCCATCGCCCATCATCAAACAAACTAGATGTTTGAATCTATCTCTACACTGCAAGATAACCCAAAAGTACCAAGACTTCCCAACCTCACACCAAACCGCCCATAAAAACTACCCACACAAAATATATGCCTCCATCCACGCCACCCATAATGAGCCCGACATAACTAAAATAAGCTAGAGCAACTTCATAATTGCAGCCTGGTTCCATGAAGCCACATGTTTCATACCCAACCCTCCCTCACCATTCAGCAAGCACACTTCATCCCAAGCCACCCGCGTACCACCCCGACTTCTCACACTGCCTTTCCATAAATAGCTCCACAACAGACGCTCAACCTCATGAGTTACACATGCAGGTAACACTAGGATACTACACCAAAACACCTGATAGGATTACAAGACAGACCTAACAAGCTACAACCTCCTCGCAAAAGAAAGGGAACGAGTCGCCCAACTCCTAATATGAGCTGTAATCCTCTGAATCAATGGCGCACAATCCACAACCCTCAATCTACCAGGCAATAAAGGTAACCTGAGATACCTAACAGGCAGCAAACCAAGGTTGAACCCCATAAACGCAACAGGATCCCCAGCAACACTAGAATCCATTCCCACTACAAACATGGAACTCTTCCCCACATTCGCAACTAACCCAGACAACTCTGCAAACTCCACCGGAACCTGGTTCACAAACTCCAGAGACACTCTTTCTATTGCACAGAAAATCATCAAACCATCAACAAAGGCCAGATGCGTCAAGCCCACACGCTCACACCGATCATGGAACTTAAACGACTTAGGAGGCTTATTTAACAACCAAGACAACATTTCCATCACCAACACAAACAAAAAGGGAGATAATAGACCCCTCCTGCCTCAACCCCTTCCTCTCCAGGAAAAACCCCTCAAGAGACCCATTAATCATCACAAAGAAAGTTGGCAAAGTAACACAAGCCCTTACCCAGCTAACGAACTGAATGGGAGTACCAATAACAAGCAACACACCAAACAGGAAATCCCAATTGATCAAATCATAGGCCTTCTACAAGTCAACCTTCAACACATATCTGGGCTTCCTTCTGTCTAACTTATAGCCCCCCACAAGTTCTTGACACAACGAAATTTTATAAAAAATTGACCTGCCAGGAACAAACGCAGACTCGTTACTAATAATAACAAAAGGCAACCACATTCGCAGCCTATCAGCAAGGACCTTCGAGATACACTTATAAACAACATTGCAACATGAAATAGGACGAAAGTCCTCCATATGATCTGCTCACGGTCTCTTAGGGATAAGAGAAATAACAGTAGAATTAACTTCACCAGGCAGATAATAGGACTAAAAAAAATTCAGCACAATATCACAGAAATCAACTCCAACCACACCCCAAGCAGATCTATAAAAATCCATCGAAAACCCATCAGGCCCAGGAGCCTTTCCAGACTTCATCAAAAATAAAGTCTTCTGAATCACATCCCGACTCACTGGGCGACCAAGCGTCTCCACCCCCTCCACGGGCTAGCTGAACTACACAATATCCCCAATCCGGGCAGTAAGATCCCTATACCTCAAAGGCTGACTCCTCAAACTACCTTGAAAGAAATCCACTGCCACCTCCGCCACCCTATCATGCAATGTCTAGTGGGTACCCTCAACATCCACAATTGACAGCAGACTACTACAACTACGACGAGAACGAACACAACGATGAAAAAACGTCATGTTCATATCACCTAACTCCAACCACCTCACCCTAGCCTTCTGCTGAAGCAATGCCTCCTCCAACCTAGCCACTGACCAGAAAACCTCAATGGCCCGAGTTGCCTTCGCACACACTGACTATGAAAATGGATCCCTCTCCACCTCGGCCTGAGCAGCCTCCATAATTTGCCTAGCAACCCATACCTCATCAGATAACACAGAGATACGCCTACCATACGAGGCACGTAAAACCCGCTTCACTGCCTTTATATTGGGCACAAAAGTAATAATAAGGGATACATCCTTAGATCTTCTCCACACTAACCTGATAGTATCAATAAAACCATTTGCCTCCGCCCAATGAGAAAAATAGCGGAACATAGGAGGCGGCCTACTCCTCATCTCCCCTGTAGACACTAAGAAAGGGCTATGATCAGAAATCCCCTACTGCCTAACCCCAATCTCCGAATAAGGAAAAGCCACCTTCCATGCCTCATTAGACAAGCAACGATCCAACCGGTGCAGGATACTATTCCCCTAAACTTTACTTGTCCAAGTAAACCAATTACCCATCACACCTATCTCAACTAGATCCGCCTCCAACAATGCCCCATCAAACTCTTCCATCACTCTCAAGTAAGAACAACCACCGAGATCTTTTGAACTACTATGAATAGCATTAAAATCACCCAAAAAGACTCCAGGAAGCTACCACGAGGCACACATATTGATCAATTGACACCACAAGTTCTGCCTATCACTCACCTGATTAGAGGCATAAACAGCACCAACACAAACCCAAGTATTATAAACAATATCCACCCAGGATCCAGAAATAAACCGATCACCCCTTACATCCAGAGTAAAATCATAGACACTCTTCTACCACATCACCCAGATTCTTCCAACACCTCGTATACTATAGCTACTCACACAACTCCAAGCATAACCAAAACCTACCTATCACCATATAAAAAATTCTCCCGATGAATACGCGTCTCAAGCAAACAGCAGAAAGTAACAGAAGAAGAAGTAAGAAAATCTGCCACCACCCTACACTTAATAGGGTCCTTCAACCCCCTAACATTCCAGGAACACCAGATCATAATATTGACAAGGGAACAAACTGATGAAACACGAGACATACACAGCGAAATAAGGACCTAATTACACTCTAATTGCTTTTAATTTAAAGAAAAATACCAAGCAAAAAGTAGGAAAAACAGTGAATTAAAATGGACAACATATAACCTTCGAAGCTCCCGAAAACCGCTTTTCCTTACTGAATCTCGACCCGAACTCTTCTCGACTACCACTAGAGTTGACCTATTATCCTCTGGACTTAGAACCGAATTGTGGGACTCGGCGGATGAAGAAAACGAGAGAATGAAAAAAGATGGAAAATAAGATGGATCTTTGGGTTGGGTTATGAATTTTTCTCAAAGAAAATAGTTTTTTTTTCCGCCCAAATTTGAAAAACCGTTTTTTGCAAAAATGGACAAAAGTCTTTTAACTAAATTGAAAAACCCAATTTATAGAAAAAAGTCATGCAAAAATTGCATAACCAAATCCATAAAAACCCAACACTTATAATCCACTATCTTAGTGAGCTTAATATCTCCACTATAAGCCAACACCTAGCCCACTATTTTGTTAGTGGAATTATCCAACAAAAGTTTGGATTTTCCCACTTACTTTAGTCAAAAAAGCAAAATAGTCATTTGGTCAAAGTCAAACTTTGACCAAAAATCAACATTTTGACTAATTTTGACCTCTCGAACATGAATCCGCATCCATTTTCTCAAAATTCAAATCACATTTGAATATTAGGTCGGTCAAAGTTTGACTTTTCAAAGTCAAAAGTCAACTCTTTGACATTTTACATCTTTGAACATTTCCATTATTTCCGAGCTTCCAAATATGAACATATTCATATTCTTGATATTCAAATCACATTAAAATATTAAAGTTGTATCTCTAAACTGAAAAATCCGACCACTATATCACATATACTTGTCGGTTTCTCTCTCTTCACCTAATTCGAACAATTCGAATTATTCTATCATACTGTTCTAAGTTTATTCCATATGAGCTAGTAGCCGAACCTAATGTACCTTTAGATCATGGGCTCCAACGATCCGAGATTAGCTGGCTAAACTTTTTAGATGGAGCTAATCAATATTTGTTAACTAACGGGTCATTCCACTATAGTCTCGTAGTTGCACTCCCCTCACTATAGATATATTTGTGTCAATTTGATATAACCATGATTAGTAAGCTAATCCTTCACAGGTTGTTCGTAATCTCGGCTGGGTCATAAAAATCGTTTTACCCCCGAGACTACATGTTATTTCTTATGTTCCACTGATCCTCTAATGAACAATTGGTTTAAGGTCTAACCTATAAATCAAATCCCTCTCGGGCCAAGGCGAAGGTGGGGCCCCTTGTTCAATACCCAGATTCAGTACTAAAGGGAACAACCTATCTACTATCCCTATAAAGGGTAGGAGTGAATTCCGTCTTGCACCCTATGTTTCCAACTATCCACCTGATCTTACCCCTGAAATGGGAGGCTTATTGGGCTAGCGATGATGAGCTACCCTCACCTCTTAGATCTAAGGATAATTTCGAGTGAACAGGAGTTCATAGTTAGCTCAGGATTAAGATTAAGTTACCTAAGTCATCAATTAACGGAATAGTTAGTTTTATACATAAAACGACATTTAAAATGTAAAAAGTGACTATTTCATGGTTTAGTCTTATGTAAACTCTTTACATAGGATGCCTCCACTCACATATCTCAATATGAACGATTCAGGATCACATCGTTTGTACTAACTACAAAGTGGGTCGCATCCCTAGTGTTCGCAGAATAAGGCGCCCAACCTTCTTCATATACTATAGACCATTTTAGCTATATATTTGAACTTGATCCACATTTATGTCACTACATAAAGTTCAAATTACATTAAATAGCCTCAGGACCTTAGTTTATTGGATTCAAGATTACAATTTCAATAACAACTTTATCGAAAAACAAAATATAATATGTTTATGAATTTACAAACGACGAGTTTTAGGACATAAAATCCAACAAACTCCCACTTGGACTAAAACTCTTAGTGGAGTATCACAATGTTGAATTTAAGTGAGAAACATATGAGTACAATAAACTTATGAATACAATAAACTAGGGCATATACCCAAAAGTTGTCCACATTTCATTTAACACTTGAATAGAAGTCAACTCTTTGACTTTTTACATCTTTAACCATTTCCATTATTTTTGAGCTTCCGAATATGAACGTATTCATATTCTTGATATTTAAATCACATTAGAATATTAAAGTTGTATCTCTAAACTGAAAAACCTGACCACTATATCACATATACTTGTCGGTTTCTCTCTCTTCACCTAATTCGAACAATTTGAATTATTCTATGATACTGTTCTAAGTTTATTCCATATGAGCTAGGAGGGGAACCTAATGGACCTATAGATCATAGGCTCCAACGATCCGAGATTAGCTAGCTAAACTCTTTAGACGGAGCTAATCAACATTCGTTAACTAACGGGTCATTTCATTATAGTCCGTAGTTGTACTCCCCTCACTATAGATATATTTGTGTCCATTTAATATAACCATGATTAGTAAGCTAATCCTTCACAGGTTGTTCGCAATCTCGGCTGGGTCATAAAAACCGTTTTACCCTCGAGACAACATCTTGTTTCTTAATTTTCACTGATCCTCTAATGAATAATTGGTTTAAGGTCCAACCTATAAACCGAATCCCTCTCGGGCCAAGAAGAGGGTGGGGCCCCTTATTCAAGACCTGGATTCAGTACTAAAGGGAACAACCTATCTACTATCCCTATAACAGGTAGAAGTGAATTTCGTCTTGCACCCTATGTTCCCAGCTATCCACCTGATCTTACCCCTAAAATGGGAGGCTTATTAGGCCAGCGATGATGAGCTGCCCTCACTTATGTAGATCTAAGGATAATTCCAAGTGAACAGGAGTTCATAGTTAGCTCAGGATTAAGATTAAGTTACCTAGGTCATCAATTAACGAAATAGTCAGTTTTATATATAAAACGACATTTAGAACGTAAAAAGTGACTATTTCATGGTTCAGACTTATGTAAACTCTTTACATAGGATGCCCCCACTTTCATTCTCTACATGAACGGTTTAGGATCACATGTTTGTACTAAACTACAAATGGGCCGGCATTCCAATAGTTCCAGAATAAGGGTCACCAACCTTATTCATATACTATACGACATTTTGGCTATATCTATTGAGACTTGAATCCAATCTTTGTCACTAAATAAAGTTCAATCTAACATTAAATAGCCTCAGGACCTTAGTTTAATTGGATTCAAGATTATCAATCAATAACAATTACGAAAAACTAAAAAGAATATGTTTATTAATTTTTACAAACTACGGTTTAAGGACGATAAATCCAACAACACTCTCATTTGGACTAAAACTCCTAGTGGAGTATGACAATGTTGAAGTTTAAGTGAGAAACATTTTAGTAAATAAAATTGAATATAATGACTAGGATATACCCAAAGAGTTTCTCCCACTGTCTAGGGTTTACCAAACTTCGTAGACTATTTACCGCTGTTAGCTGACTTCAACACCTGCTTAGCCGTCGAGGGCCTTTTGTAATAAGGAGTCAACAATGTTTTTGCTCAGAAGATATCTGGGTTATCTACAAAATCGTCTCCACGATGTAACTAGTTTTCTTCGATCTAGATGGTGTTTGCGCTACTATTGCGCGCTTCGTGGGCTTTGGTTCCTTCGAATTTGCAACTACACCACTATTATCACAATATAGGGTGATAGGCAGATGCATATTTGGAACGACTTCCAAATCTGTCAAGAATTTCCTCAACCATACTGCTTCCTTTGCTGCTTCACATGCAACTACGTATTCAGCTTCCATTGTGGAGTCTGCAATACAGTTTTGCTTCACACTTCTTCACACTAATACTCCTCCATTCAGAATGAACATTGATCCCAATGTAGATTTTCTTCCATCTTTTTTGGTTTGAAAATCAAAGTCAGTGTATCCAGTAAGTATCAAATCCTTAGTATCATACACGAGCATTTAGTTCCTCGTTCTCCTAAGATACTTGAGGATATTCTTAATGGCAGTCCAATGATCATATCCAGGATTGGACTGATACCTAATGACTATCTCTACTACATAGCATATGTCAGGTCTAGTACATAACATTGCATACATCAGGCTCCTTACTGCGAAAGCATAAGGAATGCGTCTCATATCCTCAATCTCTTGAGGTATCTTAGGACATTGATACTTTGACAAATGAATTTCATATCTGTAAAGTAACAGACCTCTTTTGGAATTCTACATCTTATACTTAGACAACATTTTGTCTATATAAGTTGTTTGAGACATGGCTAGTGTTCTGTTCTTGCGGTTCCGAATAATCTGAATCCCGAGAACATACTGCGTATTTCTCAAATCTTTCATTTGGAACTACATTGCTAGCCATTTCTTGATGTCAGTTAGGTAACCTACTTCATTCCCAATGAGTAGAATATTGTCAACATATAAAACTAAGAACGCTATAGTACAATTGACGATCTTCTTGTAAACACAAGGCTCGTCAACATTCTGTTCAAAGCCATAAGATTTGATCGCAATATTAAACCTTATATTTCAGGATCTAGAAGCTTGTTTCAACCCATAAATGGATTTTTGAAGCTTACAAACCTTTTGTTCTTGACCCTGTGCAATAAACCCCTCTGGTTGAGCCATATAGACACTCTCCTCACGATCGCCGTTTAAAAAAGCTGTCTTGACATCCATCTATCAAATTTCATAGTCATAAAAGGTGGCAATGGATAAGAGTATTCTAACTGACTTAAGCATGGCAATGGGAGAGAAAGTTTCTTTATAGTGCACTCCCTCTCTCTGGGTATAACCCTTTTCCGCAAATCGAACCTTAAAATTCTGTACTTTACTGGCTTGGTCTCGTTTTCTCTTGTAGATCCATTTACAACCAATTGGTTTTACATCATTTGGTTGATCTACAAGTTTCCAGACAGAATTGAAGTACATAGACTCCATTTCGAGGTCCATGGCTTTGACCCACTGATCACGGTCCACATCTTTCATCACTTGTTTATAGGTCGATGGATCCTCTATGTCGTCATCAGGTATGACCACTTGTGTTTCTGTTAAACCCAAGTAACGGTCAGGTTGATGAACAACCCCCCCACTACGTCGAGGCATTCTCAACTCTTGAGAAGGATGTGACTGACCAGATATACTAGTTTTATCTACTACTTTAGTAGTGAACTAGCTCTATTTGTAGCGTCTTTGGAAATTTCATTCAATACTAGTCTACTACGAGGTTGATGACTCTTATGTGGTCTTCCTTTAAGAATGTGGCATTTTTTGATACAAATACCTTATTCTCTTGAGGATCGTAAAATATACCACCTTTTGTTTCTTTTGGATAACCTACAAATAGGCATAGTTTTAAATGACGTTCCAATTATTTAGGATTTTTGCACCAACACGTGTGTCGGGGGCATCCCCGAATTCTAAAGTGATGTAAACTGTCTTTACGCCCTTTCCATAACTCATAAGGTGTTTCTGAAACACTTTTAAAGGGAGCGTTATTCAAAATATAGACAGCAGTCTCTAATACATGTCCCCAAAAGGAATCAGGTAACTTAGCAAAACTCATCATTGAGCGAACCATGTCCAACAAGGTTCTGTTTCTTCTTTCAGATACACTGTTCTGCTGAGGCATATTAGGTGCAGAGAGTTGTGACTTGATTCCGTGTTCTATCATATATTCTTGGAATCTTAAGTCCATGTACTGCCCACCTCGATATGATCGTAGTGTCCTAATTGTTTTACCTAACTAGTTCTCAACCTCAGCTTTATATTCTTTGAACTTTTCAAAAGAATCAGACTTGTGATGCATTAGGTAAATATGACCATACCTTGAATAATCATCAATAAAACTGATGAAATATTCATACCCACCTCGAGCTTTGACATTCATTGATCCACAGAGGTCCGAATGTACGAGCTCTAAGGGTATTGTGGCTTTGAGACCTTTTCCAGTAAAAGATCTCTTAGTCATTTTTCCCTCAAAACAAGACTCACATGGAGGTAAAGAATTGTCTTCTAACTGATTTAGAAGTCCATGTGGCCAAGTCTTAGGTGCCATAGATAGGCATTAGAAGAAACTTTTTGTCTTTTATTCTGAGTTTCGACTGTTCTAAATATCTCAGTATTTAAGAAAAATTTTGCTTTAGTTGGTCTTAACTTATATAAGTTATTTTCAAGTATAGAAAAACAAATTTGAATACCTTTTCTGAAAATGAATGTTTCATTAACTTCAAAAGATATTTTATATATTTGTTCCAATATACATGTGATAGATATTAAATTCTGTCTCATTTTAGGAGCATACAAAACATCTTTAAGTATGATATATTTATCGTTGAAAAACAACTTCAGGTCTCCCACTGTTTCGACCGAGACAACCTCTCTTGTTCTAACCTTGAGGGTGATCTCGCCTTCTTCAAGCTTTTTCCAGGAACTAGTTTCCTGAAAAGAGAAGCAAATATGATTAGTGGCTTTTGAATCCAATATCCAGGTTAAGGTATCATCCTCCACTAAACATGTTTCAGCAACTAGTAAATCATATTTACCTTGTGCTTCTTTCGAGGCAGGGGTCTGAGGACATTCCTCAATTAAGACAAATCTCAGGTCATCTATTACTAGTGTTGAATTCAGATTATTTTTCCATGTTGAGTAATTATCACCGTTTAGTTTCTCGGAAGCTAAGATTTGAATTATTGAGCTATTCATGCTGAAAAAGATATATCCTTTTTAGTAAAAAACATTAATCTTTTAAATCCAATC
The DNA here is from genome assembly GCF_009727055.1 of Benincasa hispida. Classification (NCBI taxonomy): domain Eukaryota; kingdom Viridiplantae; phylum Streptophyta; class Magnoliopsida; order Cucurbitales; family Cucurbitaceae; genus Benincasa; species Benincasa hispida. Next base: position 36,483,184 of record NC_052359.1, read on the forward strand.
AAGTTTAGCAAAAAATATAATAATCTACCCTTCATCATTATATTTTGCAACGATATTTCAATGGTTTAGAATAACCTTCACCGAGGGGTGATCGACTATTCCTCCGTTGAACCAAGACTATCTTGACTAGATATTATCACCAGAATAACTCTTATTCCTATAGTAACTCAGTTATCGCTACTTTTGTCAAGAATTTACTAACACTTAATAATTCTCGTAAGTGTGACCCTCCATTTTCAGACCTCAAAGATCGAAATCATTATGCTCTCGAAGTTGGAAAGACAAGAATGAAAACGGACCTGAGAGACCCTATCAATTTCTAGAGTTCACGGAGTTCCGAATCCTATAATACAACCCTTCGATTGGTAAGGTCGCTTCAGGGCAAACATGTAGGCGCATTATAGGAATCTCACGGTGCGACCTAATGAAAGAGACCGTTAGGATGTGTTGACACACTTTCTTCTCCCATCTACATATGAACAACTTCCCCTATTTCACCTTGGTATTGACTCATGCAAACACTTTCCGAATGGAGTCCGCTCCCAGAGCAATCCAAGCCAAGCATTGAATTCTCACAGTGTGAACTCTTAGGGCCGCTAGAGCCTAAAGTACATTACTTCTCTCCAACTGAGGTTCTAGACGGTTAGGTATAAAATTACTTTAGTGATACATTTCGGCTAACCTAAACATATCCTAAGTCTAGAGTGATTCATCTGAGTATAACTTTTATACTGGATTTTAACCTACAATGTCTAGGTGATAAACAAATTTTATTACCTCACACCGCTCACGCGTTCTCATAAAACCGGTTTAACCCAACTCAGACGCCAGCTCGATCTCTAGGTAGTAGGTGTTCCATGAACCGTCAACTTTTAAAACCTTCAACCTTAGTCATCTTATCTGACTTTTTGCCAAGATCTTGTCGGGTGAGTTTTCTTGTAACTTTGGTTTTACAAGATATCGACCTATTTTCTATGAAATTAGGATTGCTCGATGGTTAACCCTAAATGAGCATGCATCTTATCATTGTTATAGATTTTAGAAGTCTAGGTATTATAACAATTATAAAATAAATTATAACAATTATAACTCTAGAGCATTCATCTATAACATGCTTCCTTCAATCAAACATGCTTTAATATACCACTTATATTAAAACTAAGCATGCCATAGTTATATATTTTATAACACTGTATAACAAATGCATGTCACATGCTTTTCCTATGGTGGGGTTTTAAAACTATATGACATACTATATGCACACACATAATTAATCAACATTATACAATCACATACATAATAAGTAAACAACACAAAAAGTGGACCGGACTTTGCATTAAAACAAACAAATAACTAATTTATTACAAAAAATAGCAACAAGCTCCCCGAAAACCGGCTTCAAAACACTTTGAACCATCTGGAAACTGCTCAGAAACCACTCAACCGGCCCAAAAACACCAAAAATCAAGTTGAACCCGGTCAAACCGACTCAACTAGGTTCAAACGGACCGTCTAGACCATCTGAACCGGTCGATCAACGTTCGCTAGCGCAGTCAATAGAGGCACCGAGGGGGTCGGGTCAACGGAACGTGCGGGTCGTAGAGGCGAGGCGGGCAGGCGCGCAGTCGGATCCGGACGAGGCATGCGTGTGAAGCCAGGTGCGCGTGTGGGGCTACTCCGAACCGGGTCAGATCACTGGCTGAGGGTCGGGTCTGGGAGCTTGTCTCGAGTTTGGTGGCCAAAATCGGGCCTGTGAGCCAAAATTCTCCAATTTTGCTGCTGTTCTCTCTCCCATAATCAAGAAATTACAACCTAATTTCAACTCTAATGACTCCAACAAATTTACAGACCCTTTTTCACACATTAATGCTTATAAACATGTGAGCAATTACAAATTTCCACAAGAAATTTAGAGAAAAACAATGCCAAAATCATAATAAATCCACATTAGTCCATATTTCATTCAACACTTGAATACAAAGGAAAAAAACACCCACCAAAAGCAATTGAGTGTAACTAAAGCATGCTCTAATACCACATGATGGAACACGAGACATACGCAGCGGAATAAGGACTTAATTACACTTTAATTGCTTTTAATTTAAAGGAAAATAGCATGCAAAAAGTAGGAAAAACAGTGAATTAAAATGGACAGCATACAACCTTTGAAGCTCCCGAAAATCGCTTTTCCTCGCTGAATTTCGACCCGAACTCTTCCAGACCACCACTAGAGTTGACCTACTATCCTCTGAACTCAGAATCGGATTATGGGACCTGGTGGATGAAGAAACCCGAGAGAGAAAAAAGAGATGGAAAATAAGATGGAATTGATGGCACAAGAAATATAAGCAGCGGAATTAAGATCTAATTACACTCTAATTGCTTTTAGTTTAAAAGAAAATAGCATGCATTTGAAGGAAAAAATAGTGAATTAATAGGACAGGATACAACCTTTGTAGCTCCCGAAAACCACTTTTCCTCGCTGAATCTCGACCTGAACTCTTCCGGACAACTACTAGAGTTGACCTATTATCCTCTGGACTCAGAACCAGATTGTGGGACCTGGTGGATGAAGCAAACGAGAGAGAGAAAAGAGATGGAAAATAAGAAGGATCTTTGGGTTGGGTTATGAATTTTTCTCAAAAAAAATAGTTTTTTTTTTCAGCCCAAATTTGAAAAACCATTTTTTGCAAAAAAGTCTTTTAACTAAATTGAAAAGCCCAAAAAAGCCATGTAACAATTGCATGACCAAATCAATAAAAATCCAACACTTATAATCCACTATCTTAGTGGGCTTAATGTCTCCACTATAAGCCAACACCTAACCCACTATTTTATTAGTGGAATTATCCAACAAAAGTTTGGATTTTCCCACTAACTTTAATCAAAGGGCAAAATAGTCATTTGGTCAAAGTCAAACTTTGACCAAAAAGTCAACATTTTGACTTTTTATGATTTTTTCCGTGTTGACTAATTTTCACCTCCCAAGCATGAATCCACATTCATTTTCTCGAAATTCAAATCACATTTGAATATAAGGTCAGTCAAAGTTTGACTTTTCAAAGTCAAAAGTCAACTCTTTGATTTTTTACATCTTTGACCATTTCCATTATTTCTGAGCTTCCGAATATGAACGTATTCATATTCTTGATATTCAAATCACATTAAAATATTAAAGTTGTATCTCTAAACTGAAAAATCCGACCACTATATCACATATACTTGTTGGTTTCTCTCTCTTCACCTAATTCGAACAATTCAAATTATTCTATCATTCTATTCTAAGTTTATTCCATATGAGCTAGTAGAGAAACCTAATGGACCTATAGATCATGGGCTCCAACAATCCGAGATTAGCTAGCTAAACTCTTTAGACGGAGCTAATCAATATTCGTTACTAACGGGTCATTCCACTATAGTCCCGTAGTTGCACTCCCCTCACTATAGATATATTTGTGTCAATTTGATATAACCATGATTAGTAAGTTAATCCTTCACAGGTTGTTCGTAATCTCGGCTAGGTCATAAAAACCATTTTACCTCCGAGACTACATCTTATTCATTAAATTCCACTGATCCTCTAATGAACAATTGGCTTAAGATCCAACCTATAAACTGAATCCCTCTCGAGCCAAGGTGAAGGTGGGGTCCCTTTTTCAAGACCTAGATTCAGTACTAAAGGGAACAACCTATCTACTATCCCTATAAAGGGTAGGAGTGAATTCCGTCTTGTACCCTTTGTTCTCAGCTATCCACCTGATCTTACCCCTGAAATGGGAGGCTTATTGGGCTAGCGATGATGAGCTGCCCTCACCTCTTAGATCTAAGGATAATTTCGAGTGAATAGGAGTTCATAGTTAGCTCAGGATTAAGATTAAGTTACCTAAGTCATCAATTAACGAAATAGTCAGTTTTATACAGAAAACGACATTTAAAACGTAACAAGTGACTATTTCATGGTTTAGTCTTATGTAAACTCTTTACATAGGATGCCTTCACTTTCATGTCTCCACATGAACAGTTTAGGATCACATCGTTTGTACTAACTACAAAGTGGGCTGCATCCATAGTGTCCCAGAATAAGGCGCCCAACCTTATTCATATACTATAGACTATTTTGGTTATATATTTGAACCTTTGAACTTGATCCATCTTTATGTCACTACAATAAAGTTTCAAACTACATTAAATAGCCTCAGGACCTTAGTTTATATGGATTCAAGATTACAATTTCAATAACAACTTTATCGAAAAACAAAATAGAATATGTTTATTAATTTACAAACTACGAGTTTTAGGACATAAAATCCAACAGGAATCTTGGGTGGGTTTTTTCTTCTTTTCACAAAGTAGTGATTTTTCCAGCTCAAATTTAGAAAACAATTTTGGAAAAATGGCCAAAAGTTTTAAAACCAAATTCAAAAGCCCATATTTATAGAAAAGGGCCATGCAAAATTTTATGAAACAACTTCATAAAAACCCAACACCTAGAATTCACTATCTAAGTGGAGTTATTATCTCTACTATAAGCCAACACCTAGCCCACTATTTTGTTAGTGGAATTATCCAACAAAAGTTTGGATTTTCCACTAACTATAGTCAAAGGGCAAAATAGTCATTTTGTCAAAGTCAAACTTTGATTAAAAAAAGTCAACATTTTACTTTTTATGATTTTTTTCCGTGTTGACTAATTTTGACCTCCCGAGCATGAATCCGCATTTATTTTCTCGGAATCAAATTACATTTGAATATAAGGTTGGTCAAAATTTGACCTTCCAAAGTCAAAAGTCAACTCTTTAACTTTTTACATCTTTGTCCATTTCCATTATTTTCGAGCTTCCGAATATGAACGTATTCATATTCTTGATATTTAAATCACATTAAAATATTAAAGCTGTAATCTCTAAACTGAAAAATCCGACCACTATATCACATACACTTGTCTGTTTCTCTCTTCTTCACCTAATTCGAACAATTCGAATTATTCTATCATACTGTTCTAAGTTTATTCCATATGAGCTAGTAGGGAACCTAATGAAGCTATAGATCATGGGCTCCAACGATCCGAGATTAGCTAGCTAAACTCTTTAGATGGAGCTAATCAACATTCGTTAACTAACGGGTCATTCCACTATAGTCTCGTAGTTGCACTTCCCTCACTATAGATATATTTGTGTCCATTTGATATAACCATGATTAGTAAGCTAATCCTTCACAGGTTGTTCGTAATTCCGGCTGGGTCATAAAAATCGTTTACCCCCAAAGACTAATCTTGTTCCTTAAGTTCCACTGATCCTCTAAATGAACAAATTGGTTTAAGGTCATCCTATAAACCGAACCCCTCTCGGGCCAAGGAGAGGTGGGGCCCCTTGTTCAAGACCCGGATTCAGTACTAAAGGGAACAACCTATCTACTATCCCTATAACGGGTAGGAGTGAATTTCGTCTTGCACTCTATGTTCCCAGCTATCCACCTAATCTTACCCCTGAAATAGGAGGCTTATTGCGCCAGCGATGATGAGCTGCCCTCACCTATGCAGATCTAAGGATAATTCCGAATGAATAGGAATTCATAGTTAGCTCAGGATTAAGATTAATTATCAAGGTTATCAATTAATAAAATAGTCAGTTTTATACATAAAATGACATTTATAACGTAAAAAGTGACTATTTCATGGTTTAGTCTTATGTAAACTCTTTACATAGGATGCCTTCACTTTCATGTCTCCACATGAACGGTTTAGGATCACATCGTTTGTACTAACTACAAAGTGGGCCGCATCCATAGTTCCCAGAATAAAGGTACCCAACCTTATTCATATACTATAGACCATTTGGCTATATATTTGAACTTGATCCAATCTTATGTCACTACATAAAGTTCAAACTACATTAAATAGCCTCAGGACCTTAGTTTAATTGGATTCAAGATTACAATTTCAATAACAACTTTATCGAAAAACAAAATAGAATATGTTTATTAATTTATAAACTACGAGTTTTTGGACATAAAATCTAACACAAACCTACCACCCCCTACTGAGCTTCTACCCGTACTTCCAGTAAACTCATCCATAACATATAATGGATCAGGGTCAGGATGCACTATAGCCAACGCCAACGAATCCTCTCCCTCATCCTTCAAGATGTCAAACTGATTATGCTTATCCACATACTTCACAAATCCCGTAATCCTAGGGGAACCCTGAATAACTCTAGTACTTGGTGTAGAAGAACCCAACGACCCATTGTCAATCCTACCTCTAACCACTCCCTTCTCACGCCGACGACAACGAACCAAAGTAAACTCATCATCACACCTTTCACCACTATTTCCAGCTACTAAATTAACTCCCTTCCCACCATTAACCACACCCAATTCCAACCTTAACCCCTGAGAACCCTTCAGTAATTGTCACAATACTTAAAACCTGGTCTTTTGGCACACTCTTAGCCTCACAAACACCCGCAAGATGCCTAAAAGATCCACAACAACAACATTTACGCGACTTCTATTCATGCACCACCGGGATAATAAATTCCTGACCACGCATTCTAACAGTTATTGAGGGAGGCATCAAAGAATCCCCATCTACCTTAACACACACTCTAGCATACGATAACCTACGTCTCTCTCTAGTAGCCACATCAAAAGAGACAGGCATCCCCACAGCACTAGCCAACACAATTAAACCCTTATCCGTCCACAACTCCAAGGGAACACACTCCAATTTAATCAAGATTGGAACAGAATCAAATACAAAAGTTTCAGGAACAATACTTGAAGACCACCGTCGCAATAAGATGGGTTTGACACCCAAGTGCCATGGACCATTCTCCAACACCCAGTCACAAGACTCAACCTTGAGGAATTTAAAGATAACCAAACCATTCTCCAGAAGTATAATCGTCGGCATCTCAACACGTCCCTAAATTCTTTGAATAAGGCGATAAATCATAGCATACGACATCTTAGCATCCACAAACTGACCCGCCAACAATTTCTCCCATAAACTGATCCCTGCATCAATAACCTCCTCACAAGGTTCAACCAGAACCCTATAATTTAAAATCAACAGGGGCATAAATTCAAGATCTCCCTTCAAATTCGACCCAAACAAAGCTGACCATGACTTCTTCCCCTTCAAACCCAGATTATTTATAGCTGCATCAGTCTCCAACACCTTTGAATGGTCCACTTGAACCAGAATTGACTCAACTTTCCTGAACCAACCCGATTTCCAGCCGAACCGGGAATTTCTAAATCGGTCCCCTTTAACTTGGTAACTCTTGTGGGCAATAAGCTATCCGATCCATCCTGGACTGACCGCCCACCACGCTCCCCCCAATAACCTCACCCGGACCAACACATTCCCGAGCCAACCCACATACCCGTCTATCCACACCTTCGACCTCCACCCTACCAGCCTCGCGCTATCCATCCCTATCACACCTTAACCCAAAGCCACACTGAAGCCCATTCTCATTCAACTCATCATCCTTACTACCAACTGTTGGGGTTTGTGCCCTAAAGTCTTATGTCTTGTAGTTTGTAAACAACTTTGTAAGAACGCTTGTGATGTATATGATATTTACTTCAATTCTTGACTTTGCACATTTTGATGCTTTTTATTTTATCACAAACCAATAAACTTAATATCTCTGGTTGTCTTTATGTAACTTAAGCATGTATGTAGTCACATACAAGTGGATCATGTCTTAAGTGATAACCAAAATGGTCTGTAATATATGGATATAAGAGGGAAACCTTATCCTAGTAACACTACGGATGCGGCCCATTTTGTGGAATAGTTACAAGTGTTGTGACATGTCATAGATGGTCTGATTTTGATCATTCGTGCAGGGGATATGTGAGCGGAGGCATCCTATACAAAGAGTTTATATAAGACCTGACCTCGAAGTGTTAACATCTCGTTATATAACTCCGTTCATTACTGAGACTTCACTTCACTAAGATGACCGTAGGTAACATGACCTCAATCCTGAGGGAGTTGGGAACTCCTACCATTGAGGGCAGTCCTTTGATTTGCATGGGTGCGAGTGGCCAGAGCACCGACTCAAACCTTCCACTTTGGGAATTTGTCTGATTTAAGAGTTGGGAACTTAGCTTCACAAGATGGAGTTCACTCATTTCCCAAAGCAGGGGTAAGTAGATAAATTGTTCTCTTAAGGGCTGATCTCGAGACTTGAACGATGTGGTGCCACATACCTTCTCATGGCCCGAGAGGTGCTCACACACAGTAGAACTATGTTGTATTGTTCATTAGAGGGATTAGTGGTACTTAAGAAGTAAGATGTAACTACAGGGGCAAAATGGTAAATTGGCCAACTATACTTATGAGCATCTGTGAAGGGTCATCATACTAATGATTGGTTATATCCAATGGACATAGAAATATATCTATGGCAAGAAAAGTTCAACTATCGATCTTTAGTGGAATGTCTGACAGTTAATGGATGGTGGAGATCGTGACTAAAGAGTTTAGTCGCTATTCACGTACTGTTGGATTTTCGAGCCATAGGTTCATAAGGTCCCCTAGGTAGCTTAGTACAAATTGAGAGTCAGTTTTTGGGTCAGTTTGAAATGTTCAAATTGACAAGAGGGAGTTTGATTATATATGATATAATTGAACTAGTTAATTATATACGATATAATTAACTTTATGTATGAGATACATTAATTCAGAGGAAATTGGATATAAATATGATTTATATCTAGTTGAGGAAAAATACTATGATTAATATATGATATTAATTCATAGGTTATGAATATGATGAGATGATATTCAGTGTCTATTAATTGGACAGTTAAAGAGGTAATAGGACAACGTCTCTTCTATTTTCATAATGGATAAGTAAGTTGAAAGATCACTTTGAGATGCTTAAATAGCTCAAGGTGTGTTAAGCATTGGATGCGTAGACATTGTGTTGAAGAGTGTTATCGTTTATAATATAATTAACAAGAGGGAGTTCGATTAGATATGATATAATTGAACTAGTTAATTATATATGATATAATTAACTTTATGTATGAGATACATTAATTCAGAGAAAATTGGATATAAATATGATTTATATCTAGTGGAGGAAAAATAATATGATTAATATATGATATTAATTCATAGGTTATGAGTATGATGAGATGATATTCATTGCCTATTAATTGGACGGCTAAAGGGGTAATAGGACGACGTCTCTTCTATTTTCATAACGGATAAGTAAGTTGAAAGATCACTTTGAGATGCTTAAATAGCTCAAGGTGTGTTAAGCATTGGATGTGTGGACATTGTGTTGAAGAGTGTTATCGTTTAGCAAAACTTGTGCCTATACGATAGTGTTGAGCGATCGCTTAACGATTGCAGCTGCACGCACTATTTACTAAATGATCGTTTACCTTTTCCTAAGTGATCGTTTAGCGTCCGATATTTACTAAACGATTGTATAGAAGATCGCTTAGTTTTTCCTACACGATCGTATACTTCACCTAAACGATCAAGCATTTTGTCTATACGATAGACGAGCCTATCTCCCATTTGCTTAATCGTTGTATACGATGTCCCTTCCTCCTTCCCTCTACCAAATTCGAACAAAGCCCACCCTTTGGATTCTCACTCCAAAAATGTTGAGGGCTTTGAGTGGTGGTGTCGTTCCTATTTCCTTCTGTTCGTGTGGAGACTGTTCGAGGTAGACGATTGGGTTTTGTTGAGCGATAGCTTACCGTCTCAGTGAAAGTGAGATTTCCTGTGAAGAGTAAGTCTTCAACTGGTTGTTCCTTTGAGCATGTCAATAATTTAACATTATAAATGTATATTAGTATGTTTGAATGTGGAAATTTTGTCACAATGAATTGGAAAGATCCATTTCCACTTGTAGGTACTCTTGAATAAAGGTTCCTTCACTAATACCACCCCCCACTACCGGCCCAACCTCCCCTTCCTCCAGCCCAACCTCCTAATAGGTGCGTGATCTGGTAATACACCAATTTGTCCACTATTTGTAACTAAAATGATTTCTTTCACTTTTGAAAATGCTCCTTCCTGGGCCCAAACCCTATCTTCAGACCCACCCCCACCTCAGCATTCCTACCTCCCTCCTCATACACCAACCCACCATCACCAAACCCAAGCTCGTCTGGTTCAACTCCAACCCGGTTCCCCACCAAAATCAGTTTTAAGGATTCCTTCAACCTCATCCCATCCACCGCAACCGCCTTCTTTCTGTCATTTGCCAACGATGGCCGACCAAGACACCCAATCTCCTCAGAATGAACCGACTTCTCAATAGAGCACACCTTCTCCTCTCCACGACCAGCCATATCCACGAACACCTGCTCACTTTCAGCCTTAAGAGCTCGATATGGCTGACGAATGACCCTCACTCCATTCTTCTCCTTTAGGTGCAGTGGTGAGTGCTTCCTAACCATTGAGTTTTAAAACCTGTCCAATAACCAATCCCTACCAAACAACCAACCAAACAACCACTAAGCAACGGAAGCTTGGCAACGGCGATAGAATCCAAACAGCCAATCCCTACCACTCAGATCTGAACACTCAAACAACAGCCCACCAATGGTGACAGAAACTGGCGTGCGGATCGGAGACAACCACACGGAAGCTAGGCAATGCTCGCCGGCGTCTACAGAGGCGTCAACGGAAGCTGGTATAGAGGATGACACGGCTGGACGTGCGTGAGACGGAGGCAGCTTGGACAACCAATCCCACGTGCGGGCAAGTGGCAGAAAAGCTCTGGGCATCCTGAACTGAAACTGACAACGCAACCGAGCTAGCTTCAAACAGCCACAGACGTCAGATGGTGGAAGTAAGGCCTACGGGTCGTGAACTTCTTTTCCCAGAGAAGAAACAATGACACGTGATGGCCACGGACAACTGATCGGACGTGAGATGGAGTTAGTGTGGCTGGGGCTTCGACGACTTCACCTTAGACCTCCACACGAGCGGCGACTAGGGAACCTCCAACACAACTAGGGCTTTTTTCTAGAAATCTTTCATTTGGTTCTCCCCACGATTTAAAACTGCCAATTTGATCAAATATCACCTACATCTAGAGCCAATGTGCCCAAGAAAGATAAATCCACTAATGTAAAATATAGCAATTACAACATTATATTTACCTGTTGTTAGAACAATAAAAGTGACACACATCAAGCCCAACTTCTTGAAATAATATTTAGGGTGTGTTTGGATTAACTTTAGAAGTGTGTAATTTTTAAAATAAATCATTTAAAAAATATTTGAGGTGTTTGACAACTATTTAAAATAACTTTTCAAAAAATGAATTTTGAGAAATCAATTATTTTCAAGAGAACACTTTAAAACAGGTTTTTGGAAAAAAAAGAAAAGAGTTTTTTGGTGTTTAATTGAGAGTCTCATCCAAATTTTAATGATATATTTAAATGACAAAATTACTCTTACATTACCCTCCATCTCCCTCATTTCCTATTCATTTTGACCTAGCTCAAACTCTCTTTCTTCTGCAAAGGCTTTTCACTATGATTTTCCACCGATTTGAGGTTAGTTTTTTTTATTTTTATTTTCTATCTATTTTTCTTCCTTGATTGCTTCAATCTGAGGTTACCATATTTTTCTGTGATCTTCCACTGATTTGAGATTAGTTTTTCTATTTTCTATTTATTTTTCTTCCTTAATTGCTTCAATTCGAGGTTATCATATTTTTCCTTAAGTGTGGTTTAGATATAGATGTTCATGTTCCAAATGCTCTTGTTAATTCGTATGGGTCCTACAAAAAAATGTTTGCATGGTGCAGTGAAGGTGTACGATGAAATGTTTGGAAGAACTTTAGCTTCATAGAATGCGGTAAAGAATTTTTGTGTTTGATGAAGTGATTGACTACTTTTTATAAAGACAAATTTCCACTCCGCTTTTAGTTTCTTCTTCGAATGGTCATATTCATTTGTTACTCTCTTTGATTCTAATAACCATTTTATGCAAATCCATATGAACACATTTTGCAACATGTTTTCTAACATGATTTTTCTCTTAATTATCTCCATATTACAGATGGTTTTTCCTTGTGGAAGTTATTTCACATTTTTGTTGTTAAGAAGATTTTTTTTGTTGAAACTTTGAATTCCATTAATTTATTTTACTTACAACTTAGGGAAGTTATTTCATATATTTTTGTTGTTATTGCCCTTCTTATTTGGGTTCTGTTTTTAAACTTATATTTCTTCCATTTATTTATTACACGGATAGTGGTGGGACATTATATTTGGTTTATGATTCTCCTAGCTTTCAAATATCAATTGTTTTTTATGTATGAAAAATCTACTTTACTTAAAAATTTGATCTTAGTCGGTCTCTTATCATATACCCTGATTAATTTTTTTTTGTCTATTCTATGTTTTAACAATTCACTTGTTTTAATTATATTGTTGTCTACATAGTATTTTTTTTTCTTTAATTGGATTCATTTCATTATGTTCATGGGTATTTTTTAGGAGATTCACCCATCTAATGGCTAATCGGAAAAGATTTTAGGTTATTAAGTTTTCAAAGCAATGGTTGATAAAGAACTTGGAGTGAATATCTGTGTTCAATCTATGGGGTTTTTGGAGGTGGGCAAGGTGAAGCTGTCTACTTTGTATCTTTGTTTATTTGTTTCTTTTTTCAAACTTCTGTATTGTTTGTTTTGGATTTTTTTTGGTTAAATTATTAGTTGTATTTTTTAACCTATGCCTTGTTGGTTAATTTTATATTTAGGTAAATCATCTTAATCATCTACTTTAGGTTGATTTTGAAGATAGATGTTCCTTCAATGCCCCTCCATAATTTTATAAGAGTTTACCCAAACTCAAATTTTGAGTTCAACACTTATGATGATGATGAGATATTATTGCCTTCAAATGATGAAAGAAATCATGAGGACATTAACGAAGAACATGATGACTTAATTGTTCACAAAATGGAGATGAATGAAGAACATGGTGAAATTGCACAACTTCTTTTGTTTTGTTGATATTGTATTGTTTAGAAAAAATCATTATTATTTACGTATTGTTGTTGGAAATCAAATTGTTTTTTTTTTCTAATGATTATGTATTTAAATTTCAGGATAGATGTGTTTCTAAAATTGAATAGCCTAAAAATATTCGGTTTTTAATAAAAAATAATGAAAATAATGTTTGATTCTAACATAATTAGTTTATAGTATTTAATATTCCTTTATGATAATTTGACATTAGTATAAGCACTTTTGTTGTAGAACAAACCAAATGGACTTATATATATAAGCCCTTATGAAAAAATATAACCAAACATGTAAGTTTTTAATTTCTAAACAGTTTTTACAAAAAGTGTTTAAAAGAAAATGAATTTTTGAAAAATATATTTTTCATAGACAATCCAAACGCACCCTTAGGATCCCCTTAAATCTAAGATTCTCTCAATACACCTTAGGATTCCACTAAGCAAGAGTGCATTAGTCGATGAACCATTAGGCTCCTCATACCAATTCTTAAATAGTTTATCTTTCTTTCTTTAAGTGAAAATCACTTCACTCTATGAATTTAGGTCCCTCTAAGTTAGAGAATCTCTCTCAGCATATTGAAAACTTAACAGTATCCTCTAAATGAGCACTGATGAGATAAGAACGCACTGTCATGGGCTTAGAGTTCTTGTGCATGTGGCATCTCCCATGTAGCACCTCGGTTGCCCTAGGCTGAGGTAAGCCTTCTATATTACCCTCGAGATGGACTGGTTTCGCCCTCCCATGGGCTCATTAGAGGAGCGAGAGTAGTTCCCAATTAGTATAGTGCTAAGGCAATATGTCCATCCATCATAGTCACTTTGGAATAGACATATGCCTATGGCACTCCGCTTGTTCGTTATTTTGCATGCCTCAGCGTGCATATTTTGGGACTAGCCAACCCACTCATGTCTCGCCACACACGTCATGATCTTTGATATGTGACACTTTTCCCTACTCGATTTTGCAACGTCGTTGTTGTGTGGAAGAGTGCAAACTCGCCTCTAGGATCGTCATGTGGTGTAGCTGCTCCTTGCATATTCCAATAGAGGTCTTCGTCTCCAGGGAAGACCCATACTCGACAGACACCCATCTCCCAGGGTGTGTACAGCGTGTGTTTCCCAAGCGTACTTCCTCATATGCATAACCATTCACGAACTCGCCTACAAGATGGAGCGCTTGGCAAATATTATGTATGCAACCACATGTCGGCTTTGATACCACTCTGTCACAGGGTTAGAGTCCTTGCACACACGACATCTCCTATGCGACACCTCGGTTGTCCTAGGCCGAGGTAAACTTTCTATATTACCCTCGAGATAGACTAGTTTCGCCCTTCTATAGGCTCATTAGGGGAGTGGGAATAGCTCCTGACCAGTGTGATGCTAAGGTAATATGGCCATCTATCATAGTTACTTCGGAATAGACATATGCCTATAGCACGTACTCCACTTGTTCGCCATGCCACATGCCTCAACGAGCGTATCTTAGGACTAGCAAGCCCACTCATGTCTCGTCACGCATGTCACGATCTTTGATCCATGAAAGCAACAATCTTCACCGAGAAGTTTACACACTTGTGACTTTGTTTACCTTTATAAGACAGCTACAATGATAATTATCTTTTTGAATCAAAATGTGTAAACCCTAGTAGACAACAAAACCACCTTTTAATATACATATGGGAATTAAAAAACTAACCCTAATAAAATATTCTGAAATCAGTAAAAAAGGAAACTTATTTGAATAAAATATACTGTCACAATCTTCCCAATAAGGAAACAAAATATATGCAGAAACAACAACTAGACAAGTAGCTAGGAAATACATATGTTGAGACATTTTAACCCACATCCATTGCAAGAAAACAAAAAGACCTTAAATAAGAATTATCAATATCACAACTCTAATAACCATAATCATTATCTTTCAAAACCCTAATTCAACCCTTAATTACTCTTCAAAACCTATATATTTTAGTAAATCAACTTGTGTGTGGAATAATTTGTGAAAAAGATATTTTTTAAAACAAAATCAATTTTTGTTTCAAAAAAGCAAACTATTAAAAAGGTATTGTACGAATTTGAGCCTTCTAATTTTTATCCTCTTTGTGCAAGGAGGCGAAAAGCGGACGCGATTTTGGAGGGGGATTCCAACTAGGTGATTGGTAAGGGGACCAATATGATTGGTAAGGGGATTCTTTGTCTTGCTTTTAGATGATTAATGGGCCATTGGATATTTCCATTGAGATATAACAAATATTATTAAAGCCTTTTTTTTTTTTTTTTACAATTGAGGATAGAGCAATTCGAATAAAAAATCTCATAGTTTTTAACACACTCGTATGTCAATTGAGTTATACTCGGTTTGACATATTATCAACAACTTAAACATCATGGGAACAATTTTTAAATACATTTATGATTTATTCATGTAAGTAGATCATATAATGCTTTGGCGGATTCACTAGCTCGTCAGCGTGTATCTTGTCTGTACACATTATTGTTGAATAATTTTTTCAATTGGATCTATATTTTAGCCAGGTTTAACTTCAATCATGTTGTAATAGGATTGAAAGTGTTTTTTAAAGGGCTTCTTGCATATTTGGCAAATTAAGTTATAAAAATTAGGCCCATAACCTATACTTATTACTTTTGCAAAAATGCCAAAAAACAAACCCAACCCACAAAACGTCAAAAAAGTTTGAATATACCTGATACACCCTATATACACTTGATATGCACTTGATACACATACACTATTGATATATACTTGATACACTTAATACCTTTGATACGTTTGAACTACCAGTATACACCTAATATACTTGATACACTGTTGATACTTATTTGATAGACAATTGATATACGGTTGAAAATGACTCATTTTAAGTGTTTTAGATTGAAGGCATTTATGTAAATAAAGACTTGTAGCAATTTTGTAATTAAAATAGATCTTCTTTAATTAGGGTTACTTTATGTTGGGGGGGGGGGTGCTGAGAATCCCACATTGGAAAAACCAAGGGGACTCACACTCTTTATAAAATAGATGGNCTCTTTATAAAATAGATGGGTTACTTCTTTCATTGCCAGTTGGTTTTTAGATGGAACCCCAACGGGTGATGTTGGTCCAATAAGAAAAAATTGTGATTGGGGGGCATGTTGAGAATCCCACATTGGAAAAACTAAGGGGACTCACATCCTTTATAATAGAGGGGGTTTAATTTGCCACTATTTTGTTTTTTTAAAATTAAACCTATGGTTTAAAAAATCAAGCCAAAGTTTGAGAACTAAAAAAGTAACTTTCAAAAAGTTGATTTTGTTTTTAGAATTTGACTATGAATTCAATAATTATACTTAAAAAAGATACAAATCATTATAAGAAATGTAGATGAAATATGCTTGATTTTTAAAAACAAAAATAAAAAATCAAATAGTTACTCCACGAGACTTAGTTTTTAAGAAATTAATTTTTAAAAATTTGAAATTAGCTAAGAAGGGATAGGAATTATGAAATTCATGTGTGAAAATAAACACTATTTTTAAAAGGGAAATCTAAATGGTTACCATTAATTATTATTATTAGGCAACGGGAAAAAAAAAACACAATTTCAACTATTCTCCCTAACTTATGAATCTATAAATGAAATTAAAGTTTTAAATAATAGCTTGAACTAAGAATTAAAGTTTGAAATAGTTGAACCTTTTATAAAAATCCGCAACTAAAGTTTGAAATAATAAAATTGAAGCTGTTTTTGGGAAAAATTCCAAGGAGAGTCCCGAAAAAAGGAAAAGCCAAAGAAAAAGCTTCCGTTGTCGTTCATCTTCTACAATCCAAAACTTGTTTCGGTGATTCCAGTTTCTAAAAATTGCTAAAATTATCCTCTTCGGCAATCTAAATGATCGTTGAATTCCTGCTTTTTGCTTCAATTTCTTGCTCGAAAAACTGTTGAAGTTTCCCTGATGGGCGTCGAATCGAACTCGGCGCCGCCGCCGTCTTCGTCTTCTACGCCATCTCCGAGCGGGAAGAGAGCCAGAGATCCCGACGATGAAGTTTATCTCGACAATTTCCACTCTCATAAACGTTACCTCAGTGAGGTACCCTTTTTTGCCCTCAATTTACTGTTAGGTCATCTGAAACTTTTTTTGCTTTTAGACATTTTGTTTTAATCCAGAAAAGCTATCGGTATGTAAGTTGCACTTGCAATTTCCGCATTTAGGGTATGAGAGTCTTCATGGCGTTTCTTCATTTGGGGTCCAATTCTGCTCTTTAAGTTTGCGTCATTTATGTGTATTGCCTATTTGCCGTTCTTGGATGCAAAATTTCCTCCTAATCTACATCCCTTCTTTGTTGATGATCTTGCACAGATAATGGCTTCTAGTTTGAATGGATTGACGGTTGGGGACCCCCTTTCAGAGAATCTCATGGATTCCCCTGCAAGGTCAGAGTCCATGCTTTATCAAAGGTAGTAGAATTTATTCCTACAAAGTTTTAACTGACTGTCCTGTATACGAATAATAATTTTAGTACATAGAAGTTTACAAGTACTTTGCGGCCTGGCTGTGTTAGATTGCGGAAACAAGTGGATGTTACTGGAAGAAATTGAAAATCTCCAATGTAACAAATCATGTACTTTTGAAATGCGTCTGTGGTGCCTTTGTGGGTGGGAATTCTGAAACAAAATTCTTGCTTGATTCTTTGTTTAGTGTTTTGAAGATAGAGTTTTCCTCTGAAACTATGACTTTCCTTTAACACTGTAAATAAAAAGTTTACCAAGCTTTGTTAGAAAGTTTGATGCCAACATTTCATTTTTAGATGTAATTTGCTCAACAACACACCCACAGTTCCAAACTTTAAAGTAGTCTTTCTGGATTCCTTTAGCTAGAGGGTATCCTATCTACCTTATATGTGAATTGAAGAAGTGTATATATCCTTCCTCAATACCTCCAGGTCCCCCCAACTAACAGTATTCCTAGAGGGGCCCAAATAACAAACAGTGTTCCCTCACGCGCCCTTACTTCTCATCTTATGCCTACAGCCTGCGTGTATGCACATTCACAATTGGGCCTATCTGGTGTGCAAGAACTTGTCAAAGGTTCTCACAATCATATACATTTTATAATACAGATCAGTCCAACTAGTACTATTACCACTGGGTAGTATTAGTAGCAAGACCGGGTCGATTCACAGGAAAGCAAGATAATAGTTACACAACCCCCCCGTCCTACCATTTTTCTTCAATCTCTTCTAAAATTTTTTTGATTCTCTTCCAATCAAAGGTCCCCTTGCCCATTTCCCTCAATTTCCAAACTATTTTTTTGTGGGGTTTCACCCATTTTGGTGGGTTTAGTATTTTCGGTTGTGGAAAGTAAATCTTTCCTAATTTTTGCTTGACTTAAGTTGTTTTTGAGATATTCGCTTTGCTATGTTGTTTGTTTACTCTGTTTGGTGGTGTTGTGTTGAATTGGGGGAAAGGGTACCAAGTGTTGGATGATTTTGGATGACATTTGTTGAATTTCTTGAGATTTTGTTGTTCTAGGTTGGGGGTGGTGAGAGTTTAGGGTAGATTTTGAGAGAGGAAAAACAATTTTGACCTGAGTTTCATTTTGGTGCTAGAGTTGTGCGCTTAAACCTTTAGATTTTCAATAAGAGTTCCAAAAGACCTAGGCGAGGAGGGGGTAGTTCTTCTAGCATAAGGTATGACACTCAAATTATGGGACATGGATGCTTCTATTTAGGTACTCCCGATTCATCATGGCAATGACGATTGTTCTTGAGAGGGGCCCAGCTCCTGATGCGGAACTTCATCTGCATCTTCTTGCTAAGATCGAGTGCAGAGGATGTGTTGAGTTTGTCAGACATCTGGATAATGCCATTGTGCCCATTGTCAAGGAATTCTATCGGCATTGTGGATGGATCCACTACTCCTTTGTTTGCGGCTCTGCCGTCAAGTGCATTTCACTTCTTCTTATATAAACAAGTTGATTGAAAGCACATCATTAGGGCTCTCTATAGGCCCAATGCCCCATGGGAGATCCACAGGGGTGAGACTATCGATTTAGAGGGATTGACCTCTCCATCTCTAATAGAGCCTGGCATGCATTCATTTGCACTAGACTTCTGCCAGTCACACGCCTCATGGATGTGACTAAGGAGGGGATCTTGCTCTATGTTGTTTCCATAGGCCATTTTGTCGATGTGGGCAAAGTGATCAATCAGTCAATTTGCTACATCAACAGGAGCCCAACCATTGGTGGACTTGGACACCTGTCCTTGAACATCGCCCTCTGTCGGATTGCTAGGGTAAAGGTAGGTCAAGAGGAGGAGATTGCCTGTCCCAAGGTAATCATTGGTAGGACTTACATAGCCTCCCTACGTGGATTCGAGCTTGGGATAAGGCTATAACTGTGATATAATTGATAATCGACTGGAATGTTGATGGCGCATTATGGAGTCTAAAGGGCATTACCAAAAACTCATAGTAGCCTTCATGAGTTTGACATGTTGTTTTGTGGATATCCAAGGAACGCATCCGAATCTGATTATACCTAGGCTTGAGATCTATTTTAGAAAAAATGGAGGTGCCAAACAATTCATCAACTAACTCATCAACAATTGGGATGGGATACTTGTCTGGGACTGTAACTTGATTTAAGGCTTTGTAATCCACACAAAAAGGGCAATTGCCATCTTTCTTTTTCACCAACACTGGGCTAGAAAATGAACTACAACTTGTTTGAATCAACCCTATTGCAAGCATTTCATGCACCAACCTTTTGATTTCATTAAAAATAGGGATCTCTAATTTCCTCATATGCATATTGAAGAAAGGAACCTACTGATTACAAGGTGTGCTTATTTCTCCCTTGCTTGAAGAATTCTTCTCTTGCCCCTCATTCATCGGTCTAATCGATTCCTCTTCCATCGTTCGTTTCCCTCTATTATCGTTCTCTTTGAAGAACCTAATCCTTTCTCCAAATTCATCCAATCTTCCATTCTTTTCATAATCGCCTTCATCTCTTCCCATAATAGCGCAAATTGGAGATCTATACCCCCCATCCATTTTAGGCCTTTCACTTTAGTGAAATAGAAATCCATTTTAGGCTCAAACTTCGACTGCTTCACACCTGCCTCTGAAATTTTTTCTTCCAATACCAGAAACAACTGTACCGAAATTTTTAGACCTAAGTTTATTTATCAACAACAGTGAGGGACAATGTGAGAGCCCTTGTTAGAGATGTAGAATGATTATTAGTAGAACATTAGTATGGTTATTAGAAGGAGCATATTAGTTAATAGGCAGTAAGTTTGTTAAGGCTTTTAGTTATAAATAGAGGGAGTAAGGTTGCTGCTATGATCCACTGAGATTCAGGATTGCTGCCGTGACAGGGTATTGCAAGTTATAGAGTGGCCTTGCTGCCACGATCCACTAAGATTCAACCTTTTGTCGCTCGGATTCGTCCCTCATAAAAATAAAAAATAAAAAATAAAAAATAGAGAGAGTAGGGTTGAGAGGAGAGTGAAGAATTTTGAAGGATTTCCTTTGGGGAATTGTGGAGAGAGTAGCTCTCTCGAAAGGCTATGTTATATTGTAGTTTCTGCATTGATATTGCAATATATATTTCTATCTCTTAGTGCTCTTTATTGCTCTTTGTTGTTCTTGAGTGTTCTTGTTAGGTGGTAACATAACAAATTGGTATTTGTTAGGTTCACCTAACAAAAACACTCGAGAAGAACAAAGAACACTAAAAGATTGATTTATATTGCAATATCCAAAGAAGTTACAATCTAACATAGCCTTTTGAGAGGGCTACTCTTCCTCCAAATTCCCCCAAAGGAAATCCCACGAAATTCTTCACCTCCTCCTCTCAACCCCACTCCCTCTATTTATAACTAAAAGCTTAACAAACGTGCTACCTGTTACTAATATGTCCCTTCTAATAACCATACTAATGTTCTACTAATAGTCCTACTATATCTCCAAGGCTCTCAGAGAGATTCAAGAGCTCCCCATTCTCTCCCAATTCTCGTAGAGAACCCAAATACAAATGATACCCACCCCTCACAACAAAACGGTATATATCCTTCCTCAATACCTCAAGTTCCCCCCTAATTAACAGTATTCCTAGAGAGGGGCTCACAAATAACAGAAAAAAAAAAAAAAAATGTTCCCTCATACGCCTTTACTTCCCATCTTATTTCTACATGTATACACATTCACCATTGGGGGCCTATCAGTGATTTAGACATCCCACCTTTAGAGCAACTGTACAATCTCTTATAACAAGTTGAAATATGCTCTTGATTGTTCACTGTATGTTGTTGAAAGTATGCTAGTTCTGTTGAAAGTATGTTAGTGTATCTTTATACTTCTATAAGCTGTAATATGAAAGTAGAAACTTTGGTTGGAAAAGAGGTCGTATATTTCAGTTTCTGTCATGAATAATAATAAACTTCTCAGCTTGATTGAAATGTTATATTTCCAGAAACTTCTGTATTCCTTCTAATTGTGCAACAAATGTTAGTCTTATTTTCTACTTTCACAATATTTTATTTCAAAGAGTGAGAATTTATTGCTATCGATATTCATTTTTATTTACTCTGTAACAGTGTGAAAGGCCTTCAACTCCATTTTTTTGTTCTTTGTAAGCCGTATGAATGGTAGCCTTTTATTTTATTTTTATTATTTTTTAAAAAGATTGTTAAAAAATTTAAACAGTAGTTGGAAAGTGTAATGGAAAAAACTATGATAGAATGGTGAATCAAAACATTATTTTTCTGAAATTGTAATTGTCTTTACAGTTAGTTAAGTTTTCTAGATTACAAAAGAATTGCATCTCTTGTTCTCATCTGTGTTCCCCTTTCTAGCCTAGTAGCAGGATCATTGTAGGCAGAACAAAGAGATGCAGTGTACGGCTATTCCAACCCTCCTGCAATTTCAAAACCTTTTACTGCAACCCTTATTCTTTGGTTTTAAATTTACCCCTCATTGCATGTTAATTCCTTCCGTTTTGGCCAAATTACATGCATTTCGACTAAATCTAATTATGTAGAAAATCAATTCCCCACTGCCACCAAGAGTCTTGAATTACATTTGTGGTTAGTACTTTGTTTAAAATTGTAATTATTCTTAAAAGATGGTTTGGGTATTTCCTATTTTAACCATGTTTCTTTTTTCTCTAACACTACGTCTCAGGGAAGAAATGTCCTGGCAATATTCTCCTATGTCAGAAGATTCAGATGACTGTCGGTTTTGTGAGACATCCACGAATTTATTTCCCACGCAGTCTGATAGTAGTGTACCTACCAGCCCGGTCTCTCCATACAGATATCAGAGGCCATTCAGTGGGGTGACTCCTTCAACAGGTACCAATACTTCACTTGGATGTTCTACTAGTCCTGTCACTAGCTTGCAGCCCCATCAACGTGGATCAGATTCTGAGGGCCGTTTCCCATCATCTCCAAGTGATATATGTCACTCAGCAGATCTGAGGAGGGCTGCGCTCCTACGTTCAGTACAAATGAGAGCACAACCTCTTGGTCCATCATCTATGGAGTTGCCATATTGCTCCATGCCTGAGCCTGGACCTAATATAGAAGCTGAAGAGCGGCCATGTTCTTGCATAAAATCGTTGGTTGATGAAAGAGATTTTCAACTCGAGGAATGCTCTTCAATGGGAGTGTCCGAGCCTGAATATAATGAAGAGAAATCATGTAAGGATTTGAACAGGGATATGAAAGACAGCGAATCAGGAGGGTAGTAAATGCTAAAGAATGTACAGAGGGAAATCTCTTCTAACATAACACATGGGACACATTCCTGCTGTGGGACTGGAAAGTGTTTGCCTTTTGGTTCAACCTCCATGGAAATTCTCTTTTCGCATATGCTCTGCCTAATTTACTTGCTTTCACTTGATTGAGGATAGTTTGGTCTTCTGCTAGCTCCATTCCCAAGTGCGTGGGTGCCTTGTGCTATCTTCAATCTCAAGTGTGTGTGGATGTTATGTTTATCACTTCGACTCTTCAAGCCCGAGTCGAGAAGATGTTCGTGGTTGATCATGTGTGAAAGCTCTGTCAAGAGAGCATGTTTCTGAGAGTTAAAAGTGTATAGATAAAATGCTGCGGCTTTATGCGTCATAAGGTTGAAGTTGCAAGTGTTCCATTTGTTTCACATTTGTGATAACGCTGTTATTGAATTTTTTGTTCTAATTGCCTTCTGAGCATGCTGGCAAAAATTGCTGGAAAACCAAAAGATGTATAGAGATGAAATTATATGGGTTTTTTTGTACTGATGTCTTAAATTGGGGAGAAACAATGAGATTTGTTCGCTTTTTAAAAATGAGATTTTTTTTATCGTTTGTTGATATCAAATTTGAGTGAAATTATCAAAATGAAACATTTATGCGTGCAGATTGGCATCTCTCTTGCTCTCTCACTGTGTTTCCTGCTCTCTTCTCAAGTTATCCTCTTCCCTCTTACACTCTAGTTCTCTTACTCTCTCTTCTCAATTAGTAAACATACGTTTTTGTTTTTTCTAATTGAAAAATTTTCACAGATATAAAAATATTAAATCATTTATAGAAATAGAAAAAAACATTGATAGACTTTTATCGGAGCCTATAGTGATAGATTTGTATCAGTTTCTAGTGCAGATACTAGTAGGGATATTAAAAAATCTGATGACCCGAAAAAATCGATCAACCCAGCTCAATTCGTGCGGTTTGAGTTAGATTATCAACTCATTTTGGTTGGGTTGGGTTCAAATAAATTAAAATTTTATGTGATGGATTGGTTCATGAGTTCACTCGAACCAATCCGAATTTATTATTAACTTTAATATATATATTATATTATAATATATATATTTTGTTACTTATACACAATTAGTTATACATATATTGATTTAATTTTATTTAATTCCAATATTTTTTGAATAATTTATTGTTCAACAACTTTTAAAAGTAGTTTTTTGTACTTTAGAAAGAAAATTTTCACTATATAAATTGAAATGAAGTTGTTAATCTTAATTCAATATATGAAAATAACTAAATTATATTTTTACATATTTACGTTTTTTTCTTTTTAGAATAAAATTTTAAATAAATGACCCAATTAACCCGAACAACTCAACCCAAATATTTCATGGTTGGGTTGCGTCGGGTTCATTTTTACCCAAATATTTTATGTGGTTGGGTCGGTCATTTTTTAATAAGGGTTATTTGGGGTGAAGAAATTTACAACCCGAACAATTGAGTTGGTCTAAAAAGTCTTTCAACTCAAACCAACCCAACCCGTGAACACCCCTAGCGGATAGTATCAATGATAGGCTTCTATCAGTTTCTATTATTGATAGATACTTATAAACTTCTATCCGTCTCTATCAATGATAGACTTCTATTAGTTTCTATCGCTGATAGACTTCTATCAGCGTCTATCAATGATACAGTTGTGTCAGTTTCTATCACTGATAGACGCTGGTAGATTTCTATCAGTGTCTATATATTGATAATAATGTTTACCATAACTATCTAGAAGCAATAAAACTCAAATCTAGCATCCAAATTCATGGGTAAATCAATTTTAACATCAAAACTTAATGGGTGTTCAAGAACCAAATAAAATTAACCCAAAACACATAAAATCTTACCCCTAACGGCCAAAAAACCGATGAACTGTAGCATTGACAGCAACAACGATTGAGCTACACAAATCTAAGTTAGAGGAAGAGAGAGAAAATTGGCTCACCGACAGTGACGTATAACCAGATCTGTCATGTAGACCCAAACACATTGTGGTTTGACGGTTGGGCATGAGTGTGGTGGCTGCTGGACATTAGAGTGCGTGAGTTAGAGAGAGAGACCAAGATTAGATCGAAGAAGAAGAAGAAAGTGTGTGGATTAGAGAGAAGAAGAAGAAGACTGAGAAGGGGGAAGATTAAGTTTTGTTATTTTGTGTAAATAGTTTCACTTATTTTTCTATTTTTGAAAATCTCTTTTCTAACATGGCATTATTTGTATCAATTTTAACTTTATTTTTGAATGTTTTAGTTTTTTTTTTTTGAATTACGTTATCTTATACCATAAATTGAATTGTACAGATCATATATTATTTGTATGAAATTTGAACTTATTATAATGTTTTCGATTTTATTTTTTGTTCTACGCTTCTACGTCGACTGCCATTAAATCGATATTCTCACTCTAGATCTAACAACCTTCAATAATCGAAGAAAGAGTGCCAAAAGGATTGAAAGTGATCAATGATGTTTCCATTCTTTTTAATACATTTCCATCCTCTTTAATATTAATGAAGCCTCCGTTTGGTAACCACTTGATTTTTTGTTTTTGTTTTTGAAAATTAAGTCGATGTTTTTATTAGTGAAAATTAAGCTGATTTTATCCACATTTCTTACAATAATTTGTATCTTTTTTAAGTATAATGGTTAAATTCTTAGTCAAATTTTAAAAACAAAAACAACTTTTTGAAAGCTACTTTTTTTAGTTCTCAAAATTTGGCTTGGTTTTTTAAACCATGAGAGAAAAGTAGATAACAAAGGAAGAAATTTGGATATGGAAGTATTGTCTATAGGCTTAATTTTTTTTTAAAAAAAAATGGTTACCAAACGAGGTCGAAATGTTTTGCTTTTTTTATTTTTGTTTATTTTTGTTTTTTTTGGTTCTATAGTTGGAGACTTCAAGTTACCCTTTTGGAAGGTAATTTAATGCTTGCCCAACAAAAAATTTATCGTTTCTTATTTGCATGGATCTATGTTAGGGGTGTGTTCTCAATTAGTTTATGTTGGTGAAAATTGAATTTTAAAAGAAAGTTGGCTTTTGAGAATCCCACATTGGTTAAGTTGAGGAATGCACTCTCCTTTTTATACTCCCAAGTTGGACCTTGGGTTCGGAAAAATTCCACATGGGTGTCGTCGTCGTCCGAGTAGACATGACGAGGCGGGTATGTGTGTGTTTAATAAAACTTATCTTTATTATTATTTTTTTAATATTTATCAAAAAATTTCTAATTGGGTTTGCGGCTTATAAAAGGCAACCTCTCAACTCGTTTTCAATCAGATCACAATATTCTCTTCTCTTCTCTTCAGCAACGTAATCTCTCTCAATCCCCTTCCATTTCGTTTCTTCGAGCAAATCAGTTTGAAGGTGTGAGTTCCAGATTGGTAACGGTAGATTTTCAATCGAGATTTCTTTTTTGGGTTGTTTTATCTTGGGGATGATGTAGCAGTACCATTGATCTGCTTACATACTTGGACAGAGCTGCGAAACGTCTAAAAGAGAGCGAGATCTGCGAATCAGCTTGTAAGAGCTTCTATTGCAGGTTTTATTCTTTTCCTGACCGCTGTTTCCTGATCGTTCGTTGTTGTCTTGTTTCAAGGTCAGAGGGTTGTCGTTTCCAATAGTTTTAAGACGATTTCATCTACCAATTTTGTAATAGGCCTCACTACCAACAACGACATTATGACATCCAACCTCAACCGCCCATTTCAGTTCGAAGGACCAAACTTCAAAGGTGGAAGCAAAAGATGTTTTTTCTTATCGTCAAGAAAGTTGTCGACGTTTGTACCACGAATAAGCCAATCGTCCCGTAGAAGATCCAACTGAACAATAGAGAAATAAGTTGCTGACTGGGAGGAGAAAGATTTTCTATGTAAGAATTTTATATCAAATAGTTTGACTAATGATTTGTATGACTACTACAGCACAATGAAGACAACAAATGAGGTCTGGGATGCTCTGCAAAAAAGGTAACATCGAGGAGGTTGGGTCGAGAAATATGCTGTCAATTTCCTCAAGTTCCAGATGAAAGATGACAAATCTCTAAGGGCCCAGTCCTATGAACTGTAGAAGATAGCCCATGAGATAATAACTGAAGGTATGCCTCTAGACGAACAATTCCAGGTTGTTGTTATTATTGAGAAACTGCCCCCTTTAAGAAGGATTTTCAGAACACCTTGAGGCATAAGACTAAGGAATTTTCCTTGGAGAGTCTTATCACCTGGTTAAAGATTGAGGACGAAACCCGGAAGCAGGACTAGAGGGAGGAGGTTAACGTCATACCTGGGAGATCCATCTTTGCCGTAGTAAAACCTAACCAAAAATCAAAGGGGACAAAGAGAAAAGGCCAGAACCGTAGTTCCAACAACTAGAATCAACAAAAAAAGTAGAAACCCCCTTCAAGAGAAACGATACAGTTCCTTTGCTTTAATTGTAATAAACCTGGACACATCGCTAGGAATTGTAGGAATAGACATCGTCTTGCTAGTCAGAAAAACCTGACAAAATAATCGTTAGTTCCTATGATCGCAGAAGTAAAGGTGATCGGTGGTACTGAAGGGTGGTGGATAGACACTGGTGCTACGTGCCATATCTATCATGACCTTAGTCTCTTTAAAACTTATACTAAAACTAAGGATAAAAATACTTTGTTGGGGGATCACCACTCTATGAAATTTGCTAGAACGGGCAAGATGGAGTTGAAGTTTACCTCTGGGAAGAACCTCAAGTTGAAGGACGTCCTGCACATGTCGGAGATAAGAAAGAACTTAATCTCGGGCTATCTCCTCAACAATGCCAGATTTACTCAAACCATAGGGGCAGATTTATATGCCCTGACAAAAAAGAATATATTCATAGGGAAAGAGTATGCAACCGAGGTAATGTTCAGACTAAATTTAGACCTTAATAAAATGAAATCTTCTATGTATATGATGTGTTCTATGAATGTTTGGCATGTTAGATTGTGTCGTGTTAATAAGAAATTAATTAGTAACATGATTAAGATGGAAATAATACCTAAGTTATCCATGAATGAATTTGATAAATGTGAGTATTGTAGTCAGACTAAAATTACTAAAACTCCACATAAATTTGTACTTTCTGAACCTCTAGATTTAATTCATTATGATTTATGTGAATTTTATGGCATCTTGACTAGGAATAGTAAAAGATATTTTATTAATTTTATTGATGATTGCTCTGGTTTTACTTTTGTATATTTGCTAAAAAACAAAAATGATGCGTTTGATGCCTTCAAATTATTTGTATCTGAAGTAGAGAATCAGTTTAATAGAGAGGATAAAAGACTTTAAAGTGATAGATGAACTGAGTACGACTCAGGTAGCTTTATTGAGTTCTTTAACTCACATGGAATAATACATGAAAAGACTGCACCTTACTCTCCTGAAATGAACGGAAAAGCCAAAAGGAAAAACAAAACTTTAACTAAGCTAGTAGTTGCTATTTTATTTAGTTTAGGAGTTGCGTCTTATTGGTGGGGTAAAATCATCCTAACCGTGTGTTATGTCCTACATAGAATCCCAAAGTCTAAAAACACAACTTCAACCTACAAAATCTCAAGAATAAAAAACCAAACATGTCATATTTTAGACATGGGGTTGTCTAGCCTATGTAAGGATTCCAGACCTTAAAAGGTAAAAGCTAACTAGTAGAGCGTATAAGTGTGTTTTTATAGGTTATGCCATAAATAATAAAGCCTATAGGTTCTATGATCTAATAAACCAAGTTATCATTGAGTCAAATGATGCCAACTTGTTTGAGGATAGATTTTCTTTTAAATCGAGAAATAGTGGGGGTTCAGAATCCAGTAGTCTAACCCTAGTTAGAAATCGTACCTCTACAAAGGAAACTGACCCAGAACCTAGAAGAAGTAAAAGAGCTAGAATTGCAAAGGATATTGAGGATGGCTTCCAGACCTATAATGTAGAAGAAGAACCCAATGATCTAAAAGCTACCTTGTGCTCAATAGATGCTAACTTATGGCAAGAAGCCAAGGATATTACATGTCATAAATGATGTGAAATCTACATTATATGAAAACTTCGACATGAAAGACTTAGGAGAAGTAAGTGTAATCTTGGGCATAAAAGTGATTAGGTTTGAAAAGGGAATTTCTTTGGATCAATCTCATTATGTAGAAAAGGTTATAAAGAAATATAATTACTTTGAATGTAAACCAACTAGTACTCCTTATGATCCTAGTGTTAAGTTGTACAAGAACATTGATGACAGTGTTAATCAATCTGAGTATGCGAGCATCATAGGCAGTCTTAAAAACGTTGTCGACTGCACTAGGCTTGACATAGCTTATGCTGTAGGATTACTTCGTAGGTTTATAAGCAGACCTAGTAAAGAGTATTGGAATTCTATAGAAAGGGTTATAAGGTACTTGAAGAAAACCCAAAACCTAGGATTACATTATCAGAAGTTTCCCCCTGTCTTGGAAGGGTTTAGAAATGCTGATCGGAACTCCTTCTTGGATGATTCAAAGGCTACAAGTGGTTATATCTTTAATGTAGCAGGCAAAGTTGTCTTTTAGAAGTCCAAGGAATAGACTATTTTAGCCCAATCTATAATGGAGTCAGATATGATAGCAGTAGCGACAACTCGTGATGAAGCAGGCTGGCTTAGAAGTTTGCTATTAGAGATTTCCCTATTTAAAAAATCGACACCAGCCATATTGATCCATTGCGAAAGTACTGCAGCAATCAAAAAAGTTTAGAACTGTTATTACAATGGAAAGAGACGACAAATACCGTAAGCATAATACCATTAGAAAGTTTCTCACTACCGGTGCAGTTAAAGTGGATCATATATGGGCTGATGAAGATTTGACGAAAAGACTGGCTAGAGAGAAGGTTTTCAGAACCTCAGAAAGAATGGGACTCATGCCTATAGAAAAAAGAATCACTGTAAGGAAAATCCAACCTATAAACTGGAGATCCCAAGAAATAGGTTCAATGGGTAATAACTTATCACACGTGATATATAGTGAATTGTGCTAAAACAAACACAGAGTTCTATTCCTATGGTATAGAGTCTGAGCATGATATCCTGATGCGTAAGAGAGGTTAAACTCAGTTCTTAATGAGATCTATACTACCTATAGGAGTACTCTTGATAAACTCACCTATGTGAATGTTGAAGTGGGGGCCACTTTCTATGGAGTTTTTTTAAACTTTCTAGAGCATCAATAAATCGGGATATGCATGCTAGGCCTTAAAGCATGGGCTTTCGAACTACATCTTAATGACACTGTGTATGAGATGTTGTTAGATATAAAGTTCAAAACCAAGGGTTACTCTAGTATATTCTTAATCATCTACACTATGTAAAGGATAAAGTCGTAAGACACATTTGTTTACATATAGTATTGTATAGACTGAAACTGCTCGATGGAAAATGTTTTTTCTTATGTTTTTAAATTTTCAAGTGGAGGATTGTTGTGAAAATTTAGTTTTAAAAAAAAGTTGGCTTTTGAGACTCCCACATTAGTTAAGTTGGGGAATGCACGCTTCTTTTTATACTCCCAAGTTGGACCTTGGGTTTGGGCCCTAAGGAGTACCCATGTTTTAGAGGGATTGAGGAGATAGACTAATGTGGGTGTGTGGAAATCCCATATGTGCGCCACTGCCATCATCCGTCTCGTCGATCGGATAGATAGAAGTGGCATGGCGAGGCGGACGACGTGTGTGTGTGTCTTTTTAATAAAAATCAATATTTTTTAATTATTTATAACAAAATTCCTAATTAAAGTAGACTTGGTCTTAGCCGTTGGTGTTCTGCCTATGTCGACTTCCGCGCGCACGTTCTGTGGGTTCGATGCCTATAAAAGGCACAACTCTCGACTCGTTTTTAATCAGATCATAACATTCTTTTATCTTTTATTTAGCAATGAAATCTCTCTTAATCACCTTCCATTTCATTTTTTTCATTTCTTCGAGAAAATCGATTTGAAGGTGTGAGTTTCCGGTTGGTAATGATGCATTTTTTATCAAGATTTCTTTTTTGGGTTGTTTTATCTTGGGGACGACATGGCAGTACCATTGATCTGCTTGCACAGTTGGGCAGAGCCACGAAACGTCTTAAAGAGAGCAAGATCTACAACTCAGCCTGTAACGAGCTTCTATTTTGAAGGCTCCATTCTTTGCCCGACTGTTTCCTGACCGTTCATTGTTGTCTTGTTTTAACATTAGAAGGTTGCCATTCCAATAGTTTTAAGACGATTTCATCTGCCAATTCTATAATGGCCCTCACTAGCAAAACGACATTATAAAATCCGACCTCAGCCGTCCATTTCAGTTTGAAAGAGCGAACTTCAAATAGTGGAAGCAAAAGATGTTGTTTTTTCTTACTGTCAAGAAAGTTGTCAACGCTTGTACCACGAGTAAGCCAATTGTCCCAATAGAAGAGCAACTGAATAATAGATAAAAGAAGTTGTTGATAAGGAGGAGAAAGATTTTTATGTAAGAATTTTATATCAAATGGTTTGACTGATGACCTGTATGACTACTACAGCACAATGAAGATAGCAAAGGAGGTATGTGACGCCCTGCAAAAGAAGTATGACACCGAGGAGGCCGGATCGAAGAAATATGTTGTCAACCGTTACCTCAAGTTCCAAATGACAGATGACAAATCTGTGGAGGTCCAATCCTATGAACTTCACAAGATAACCCATGAGATAATAACTGAAGGTATGCCTCCAGACAAATAATTCCAAGTTGCTGTTATTATTGACAAACTACCCCATTTGTGGAAGGATTTTAAGAACACCTTGAGCATAAGGCCAAGGAGTTTTCCTTGGGGAGTCTTATCACCCGACTAAGAATTAAGAAGGAAACACCGAAGTAGGACTAGAAGGAGAAGTTGAACATCATACCTGGGAAATCCGCCTTTGTCGTGAAAAAAACCGACCAAAAATCATCGGGGACAAAGAGAAAAGGTCAGAATCGCTGTTCCAGCAGTTAGAAGCAACATAAAAAGTAGAAACCCCCTTCAAAAGAAATGGTACAGTTCATTTTCTTTAATTGTAATAAATCTGGACACATGGCTAGGAACTGTAGGAATAAACGTCGTCCTACTGGTCAGACGAACCTGATAGAAGAACGGTTAGTTGCCATGATCACATAAGTAAATGTGATCAGTGGTTCTTAAGGGTAGTGGATAGACACTGGTGCTACGCACCATGTCTGTCACGACCTTAGTCTCTTTAAAACTTATACTAAAACTAAAGATAAGAATATTCTATTGAAGGATCACCACTCTACGAAAGTTGCTGGAATCGACGAGGTCGCGCTGAAGTTTATCTCGGAGAAGAACCTCATGTTGAAGGACGTCCTGCACACGTTGGAGATCAGAAAAAACTTAGTCTTGAGCTACCTCCAAAAACAAAATCGGATTTACTCAAACGATAGGGGCAAATTTATATACCCTGGCCAAAAATAATGTATTCGTAGGGAAAGGGTATGCAACTGAGAGATGTTCAGACTAAATTTAGACTTTAATAAATGAAATCTTATGTGTATATGTTGTGTTCTATGAATGTTTGGCATGCTAGATTATGTCATGTTAATAAGATATTAATTAGTAACATGGTTAGGCTGGAAATGATACCTAAGTTATCTATGAATGAATGATAAATGCAAGTATCGTAGTCAAGCTAAAAATTACTAAAACTGAACATAAATCTGTACTTAGAATTTCTGAACCTCAAGATTTAATTCATTCTGATTTATGTGAATTTTATGCATCTTGACTAGGAACTGTAAAAGATATTTTATTATTTTTATTGATGACTGCTTTGGTTTTACTTTAGTATATTTGCTGAAAAACAAAAGTGATGTGTTTGATGCCTTCAAATTGTTTGTATATGAAGTAGAGAATCAATTTAATAAAAAGGATAAAAGATTTCAAAGTGATAGAGGAACTGAGTACGACTCAGACAACTTTAATGAGTTCTTTAAGTCACATGGAATAATACATGAGTACGACTCAGACAGCTAGTAGTTGCTATTTTACTTAGTTTTGGAGTTGCGTCTTATTGGTGGGGTGAAATCATCCTTACCGTGTGTTATGTCCTAAATAGAAACCCAAAATCTAAAAACGCAACTTCAACCTATGAAATCCACAAGAATAAAAAATCAAACATATCATATTTTAGAACATGGGGTTGTCTAGCTTACGTAAGGATTCTAGACCTTAAAAAAAGAAAGCTAACTAGTAGAGCCTATGTGTGCATTTCTATATGTTATACCATAAATAGAAAAGCCTATAGGTTCTATGATCTAGTAAACCAAGTTATCATTGAGTCTTGTTTGAGGATAGATTTTCTTTTAAATCGAGAAATATAGGGGGCTCAAGATCTAGTAGTCTAACCTTAGTTAGAAATCCTACCTCTACAGAGGAAACCGACCCAGAACCTAGAAGAAAAAAGTGCAAGAACAACCAAGGATGTTGGGGATGACTTCCAGACCTATAATGTAGAAGAAGAACCCAACGGTCTAAAAGTTGCCTTGTCCTCAGTAGATTCCAACTTATGGCAAGAAGCCATAAATTATGAGATGGACTCTTTTGAGTCAAATAGGACTTGACACTTAGTAGATCTACCCCCAGGTTGTAAGGCAATAGGGTGAAAATGAATTTAAGGAAGAAAGTTAGAACTGATGGAACAGTTGACAAGTTTAAAGCCAGTTTAGTGGCAAAGGGCTTTAGACAAAAAGAAAACATAGACTTCTTTGACACCTTCTCCCCTGTCATTAGAATTACCTCAATTCGTGTCCTGTTCTCTCTCACTGCCTTTTATAACCTTGTAGTACATCAGATGGATGTAAAGACCGCCTTCCTAAATGGTGAACTTGAAGAAGAGTTTTACATGGAACAATCTGAGGGTTTTGTAGTCCATGGTCAAGAAAATAAACTTTGTAAACTAGACAAATCTCTCTATGGTTTAAAACAAGCTCCTAAGCAATGACATGAAAATTTTGATAACCTAACCCTATCTAAAGGTGTCAAGGTTAATAAAAGTGCAAATGCATCTATCATAAGGTTTAAAATAATCTTTACACTATTCTGTGTCTGTATGTAGATGGTTTGTTAATCTTTGGGTCAAACTTACATGTTATAAATGATGTGAAATATACTTT
This sequence comes from Benincasa hispida, assembly GCF_009727055.1. Lineage (NCBI taxonomy): Eukaryota > Viridiplantae > Streptophyta > Magnoliopsida > Cucurbitales > Cucurbitaceae > Benincasa > Benincasa hispida. The sequence goes on from NC_052359.1 coordinate 36,517,168, forward strand.
ATGTGCAAACTTCGACATAAAAGACTTAAAAGAAGCAAGTGTAATCTTAGGCATAAAAGTGACTAGGTCTGAAAAGGGAATTTCTTTAGATCAATCTCATTATGTAGAAAAGGTTATAAAGAAATATCATTACTTTGAATATAAACCAACTTGTACTCCTTATGACCCTAATGTTAAGTTGTTCAAGAACACTGATGACAGTGTTAATCAATCTGAGTATGCGAGCATCATAGGCAGTCTTAGAAACGTTGTCGATTGCACTAGGCCTGACATAACTTATGTTGTAGGATTACTTTCTAGGTTTACAAGCAGACCTAGTAAAGAGCATTGGAATGCTATAGAAAAGGTTGGGGTACTTGAAGAAAACCCATAACCTAGGATTACATTGTCAAAAGTTTCTCGCTATCTTGAAACAATTTAACGATGCTGACTAAAACTTTCTCTCGGATGCTTCAAAGGCTACAAGTGGCTATATCTTTAATATAGCAGGCAGAGCTGTCTCTTGGAAGTCCAAGAAATATACTATTTTAGCCCAACCTATGAGGGAGTCAGAAATGATAGCACTAGTGACAGTTAGTGAAGAAGCAGGATGGCTTAGAAGTTTGCTATCAGAGATTCCCTTACGGGAAAGTTGGTACCAGCCATATTGATCCATTGCGATAGTTCTGCAACAATCGCAAAAGTTCCGAATCGTTATTATAACGAAAAGAGACGATAAATACGTCGTAAGCATAGTACCATTATAGAGTTTCTCACTACTAGTGCAGTTAGAGTGGATCATATATGGATTGATGAAAATTTGGCAGATCCTTTGACGAAAGGACTGACCAGTGGGAAGGTTTTCAGAACCTCAGAAAGGATGAGACTCATGCCTATAGAAAGATGAATCAGTGTGAGAAAAACCCAACCTGTATACTGGAGATCCCAAGAGATAGGTTCAATGTATAATAACTGATCACAAGTGATATATAGTGAATCAAGCTATAACAAACATAGAGTTCTATTCCTATGACTTAGATTCTTAGCATGATATCCTAAAACATAAGAGAGGTTAAACTCAATTCTTAATGAGATCTATACTTGATGTTAAGTAGGGTGAGACTCACCTATGTGAATGTGGAAGTGGGGACTGCTTCCTATGGTGTTTTTTAGGCAAAATCTCTATAACGTTCACTAAATCGAGATACACTTGCTAGACCTTAAAGCCCGAGCTTTCGAATGACACCCTAATGACACTATATGTGAGATGTTGTTAGAGATAGAGTTCAAAACCAAGGGTTACTCTAATATATTTCGAATCATCTACACTATTAAAGGTTCAAGTCGTAAGACACCTTTGCATAGACTGAAACTGCTTGATGGAAAATATTTTTCTTATGTTTTTAAATTTTCAAATGGGGAATCGTTGGTGAAAATTGAGTTTGAAAAGAAAGTTTGCTTGTGAGAATCCCACATTGGTTAAGTTGGGGAATGCACTCTCCATTTTATACTCCCAAGTTGGACATTGGGTTTGGGCCCCAAGGAGTACCATGTTTTAGAGGGAATGAGGAGATAAACCAATATGGGTACGATGGAAATTCCATGTGTGCCGCCTTCGTTCGTCCGATCGATTGGTCGGATGTGACGTGGCAAGGCAGGCAAGCGTGTCTCTGTATGTGTCTTTTTAATAAAAATTATCTTTATTATTATTTTTTTAAGTTATTTATAAAAAAAATCCTAATTCATGCGGAGTTGGTCTCAGCCATTGGTTTTTCGCTCGCATCATCTGCGTCGGCTTTAACATTTTCTCTTCTCTTCAGTAATGAAATCTCTCTCATTCCCCTTCCATTTCATCTTCTTTTTTTTTTTTTTTCATTTCTTCGAGCAAATCAGTTTGAAGAAGTGAGTTCCCAGTCGGTAACAGTGCATTTCCGATCGAGATTTCTTTTTGGGCTATTTTATCTTAGGGACGATGTGGTAGTATCATTGATCTGCTTGCACACTTGGGCAGAGTCACAATACGTCCTAAAAAAAGCGAGATCCGCGACTCAACCTGTAACGAGCTTCTATTTTGCAGGATCCATTTTTTGCTTGACCGCTATTTTCTAACAATTCGCTGCTGTCCCATTTCAATATCAGAGGGTTGCCATTTCCAACAACTTAGTTCTTTTGTTTTGTTCATATGCATTGATATTGGGGTATTATATCTATTTTAGGTTTCATTTACGTGGACAACCCCCAAAAGCCGCAAGAATGGTAAGATTCTCTCTCCAATTCTCTTAACCTGCTTCACTTTTTGTAGCTTCAATCTGTTAATTTTGGTATTTGATTGTATATTTTAGCCATTTAAGGGATATGTCAAGATCGGGAGAGTTGCCTCATTAATTGTCAAAATCTAATTATTGTTGCTACAGATGATTTTAGATGAAAAGATATAATCGACATAAAATTAGGATGGAAACAACAAAGTTGAGAAAATAATAAGGTTCAGGCGAAAGATAATCCCTAGGCCCAAAATAAACATAAGGAGAGGGTTAGTTTGTGTCAAACCCTAAATTAATATGGTCGGTGCCAAATTCGTAAATGAGCATACGGTAGAGGGTTATCAAAGTCCAAATTAATGTGCTCTATACCATGCCTAGAAAAATACCTAATGGGACATGTCCTATACATGCCCTAGTTCCAAGCATCATCCTAGGACTAAAATGGTTCTAGAAGAAGATGTCTGGCCTTGATTGGAACCCTGTCAGAACTAACTCTTTAGTTTTTAACTTGAATTCTACTCTCAAACTCTCTAGCTTCCACATTTTTTCAATTTTTCACTTAAGCATTAGAGTGTGGGAAGCACCGCACCATTGTGTATATTTTGTCTTCTAACCCACGTTCTTTTTTTCCTTCAAATAAATGCATGGTTGGTATCACCTGAAAGTTATGTGCCTTTTCTCTATCTAGATTTTGACATCAATGGAGATTATAATTGTTTTTATCATTGATCAACATTAAATATGAAGTAGTTATTTTTAATTTTTTTTTTGTGTTGCATATTTCAATCCAATTTTTCAAGTATTAATTTAATGGTCTTTTGTTAGTTGTAAGCCTTTCTATGTCTTATAATTTGATAATTTATTAAAAAAAAAAAAGAAAAAAAATCTTTAGAAAATTTGAAAAAGAAATATAGAGAACTAAATCTTTTCTCTTAGAATTTTTACAAAATCTTTACATAAACCATCAAGAATGTGTTCTCAATTGGTTTTTAAAAATACTTATGTATTTGACAACTCTTTTTTAAAAGTGTTTTTTTTAATATAAATTTGTTTAATTTACTATATAATAAAAGTGTTTATTAAGCTCAAGTTACAGTAAAAGACGACTATAAAATATTATGAATAAATAATTTAAAATAATGGTTGTCAGAGTGTTCATTGTGTTGGAGTTCGTGGTAATGGTCACAGGAGGTGACTAGTAACGATGGTCGAAGGTGGCCCATCAAACTAGGATGATGCACTACAAGAATTTGGACCTTTTTCAACGATAAAAATCGTCGGGATTAGTCAGTAAGAGTGTCGGTTGACCTTTTGCTGACGGCCAATTAATCGTTGGTAGGACCTTGGGTAAAGCCTTGACGGACGGAGAATAGGGCCTTTCTCCTAACCTTAAACAAGACCGTCGGGATAATTATGAACTTCGTTGCACCATCGGGAGAATTGGATATATCCTGACCATGAGAAATTGGAGCCACCGTTAGGTGATATTTAAATTATCCCGACAGTGACCTTGTATCGTCGGGCAAAGTTTTTTATCCTGACAGTCTTTATGAATTACGACATTTAGGCTAACTGATTTACGCGGATGGTGTGTTTGCATCGTTGGGATTTCATAGATTTTCCAACCCTGTGGACCATCGGGGTTTTGTTTATTACCGTTGGGAGAAGATGAAAAGTGCATTAAATATGGTTTTCCCCGATCCCTTTATCGTCGGGATTATATATTTAACCGTCGAAATTAGCTTTTTTTTAAAAAAAGAAATCTTTATTTAAATCTGTTTTTTTTTTTCCAAATGTCATACATGTTTAAATTTTACAAATATCATTCAAACTAATATAAAAATTGCCAAAATCAAATAAATGTCATACAAAAGTAAATATTATTAGAAAACATGTTTGAATTTGAAGTCTTAAACATACTATTCGTCTCAAATAAACAATAATACATCCATAATTCCTCAATCAAAATCACAAGCTCATGATAGTGTCGAGTCGTATCGGGAGATGCATCTACAACCTTAATCCACAATTCCTAAATCGAAAATAACATTAACATCTACAACCTAAACCTCGAGGTATCTACAAAATACAAATTTAATTGAGTTTAATGCTCAACTACCATATACCAAGCTCAAAATGAATATAGAATTTAAAACTCAACTAAGAACATTAATGAATTAAAACAAACCAACTCAAACTTGCATATTTCAATCTCCACTCAATATAGAACTTAAAAGCAATATAAGAACTTTAACAAATAAAACTCATTTTAACTTGAACCTAATATAAAACTTAAAACCCAACGAACTCATAACTACATATTTCAATCCCACCTAAACCCAAACCACTCATAAGAATTGAAACAGACCAAAACATATACGTTTGCTTATACAAACCAACAAACCAACTTACCTCCCCCAACTTAGGTTTTCTTAAATGGAGTTTATTGAATCCCTCCCCCCCCCCCCCCCCCAAACATATAAAAACTAACCATACTTTAAATAACTATACGTTAATGTTGTTACCATAACTGTAGGATAACATCATACACAAACTTCTAATTGGTTTAGTACGAAATTTGAAGAGTTCATACCCCCCTCCCCCTCTATTTAACATAAACTGAAAATCAAACTCAACTTTAGAACACTAACTATACGTTAATGTTTTTATCATAACTGCAAGATAACAATATACACAAACTTCTAATTAGTTTAATACGAAAGTTGAAGAGTTTATACCCCCCTCCCCCTCTATTTAGCATAAACTGAAAATCAAACTCAACTTTAGAACACTAACTATACTTTAAATAACTATATGTTAATGTTGTTACCATAACTGCAGGATAACAACATACACAAACTTCTAATTAGTTTACTATGAAAATTGAAGAGTTCATACGTAGTTCGATTTATCTTTCATGAGCTGTAAGAGGATAGCTTTCATATCATCCATCTCAGATTGTCTTTGAGCTTTCACTTCATCCAATCTAGCCAGTCTAGCCTTTAACTCTTCTATCTCTTGTTTTTGCTCTTCCATAACTATTGATGCGGATGCACTAGACGATGATTTACTTTTTTTCATTTTTAACCCTTTGGTGTCCTATCAAGGTCCACTCCTATGCCCAACACCTACTTGCATATTTCTTCTTCCGATATTGGTTCAGACCCTTCTTGGGTAGAGGCTTCTCTCAGCTCGACCATTTGACTCTACATCAATAACTAGGACTAATTATTGTATGAAAATTATATATAAATAAAGTTACATTGTTGAATAAAAACTTACATATACATCATTAGTGGCCTGATTAACAAACGACTGGTCACTCTTACAGTGTGTTTGCTTGAATAAGTTCACTAGGTCAATTGTTTAACTGTCGTATCCTTTTTGTAAAACAATTTACATAGAAGATATTAATAATACTTTCTTAGAAATAAAATATAGAAATACTTTTAATATTACTAGATTCTCGTATGCATATGAAAGTCTTAGAACTAGCTGATGAGGGCACTTTTGGGCTGACCGATTCCTTTGATTAGTCTCTGCCACTTTCTAAGAAAATGCTAAATTAAGAGGAAATGAGTAATTGAAATGATTGTAAACAAAAAAAATAATAATAAATAAAGATAAAAGGTTCTTACTTTCCAGTCGGTGGATTCAAACTTGTTGCATAAAAAGTGCCAATCTTCTGTCATCTTTAAGTCCATCAGGTGAATGTGCTCATGCCTAGTAAGGACTTGCATATTTTTTATAGTGTTAGTGTAGTTCCCCCTTGTACTCTTTGAACGAACTTTTCATCTATTCATCGATGAAATTATTGACCAGTTGGCTGGACAAGTCTAACACAAAATGGTTATGAATTAAGAAAGAAAAGAAAAATAATTAGTATCTATGCAGATGCAGACGCATATATATAATTTGTAAAATATCAAATAACCATCTTGCCAATAATTGACTTTTAACTAGCTCTCTAGTTTCTATTGGTACCTCTCTCCTTGATCATAAAGAACAGAAAAAGATTCCCGAATGTTGGTACCAATGGCATTGCTAAACCTTGTTGCACTGTTGCAAATTGGTTTCTCCTATACAGGGTCGATCTCGATAGGAATTCTCTAAAATTGTTGAACATATCTTATCCAAATCAACGTTTCAAGAGTATCTGTGTCCAACCCTATTACTCGTACAACCAGACTTTGAAGAAATTATATGTTTTTAGTTTAATTAAACATTACTTTAAAAAAAACCCGTGGATATAAAATAACCTGAATTATCTCCCATAGAGGATGATCTGCCAATTTTCTCGGCCGTTAAATACTCCAAGATTGCCTCTTCATTAATGTGACCTACCATTGTTCATGTGCAAACAATAATATATGTTATACAAAAATATGTAAGTTATGAAACTCAAACTCAAACTCTTATTAGAAGATTACATGGTTATTCTGTATCATTAAGATATTCATTGAAACTCAAACTTCTATTAGAAGTTGATTCTACATCGTTTTCCTCACCATTCATGAAGTCCTCATCAACTCGTTGAATTATCTGTTCTTTTACGACTATAGGATCAATATCAACTTTACATAAATTGATATTGTTCATTGATTCATCGATTGTACAAGTAATACTATTCATAACTTCTAATAACTCAGGTTGGTCATTCTCACGTTCTTCTGCTTCTGACATATCACACACACTCTTGTTTTGGACTTGCACCACTTTCCAATTATTACCATATTTGGGATCGCAGATATAAAACACTTGTTTGATTTGACTACCAAATATAAAAGGCTCGTAAACAAACCAATGACGAGCTTTATTAATTGATATATACCCCAAATCCATGTGTACTCTATTAGTCTTTTTAGGATCTATATCGAAGCAAGTACACTTAAACATAATTACACACCTTCTCTTGGCATACTGGAAGTCCAATACTTCATTGACAATACCATAGAAATTATGGGGATCTCCTCCACTTTCACTTTCTAAAGGCACCATGATTCTGCTATTTTGTGTACTCCGACAATTATCACGTTCAATACTATGATAGCTTACTCTATTAACAATGCATTCACTATATGAGCGCACTTCTGAACTTGGCTCCATCGCTAGTGAATATATATCATCAGACATATCTCCATTTTCATGCAATGAAAGAACATGTTAATTCAGTACAACACAATAGATCTTAAAAATTAATGTCGATAGGAATTAATTGAATTTTTACTTTTCTTTTAAACCCATACTTACATGAGATTTGAACCAATCAGGAAAGCCTCGTTGGTGCCTTATATATACATCATCCTGACTTTGAGCTTCATGTCGAATTAGTCTCAAATATTGCCTATAAATAAGAGACTTGTCTTAATTTCATATTTCACACTTTGTATCAAAATCATCAATTACAAAAGAATGTTCAAAACATACTTTCGATAAGATTTTATTTCCATGCAATTGTTCAAGATGTACAAATATGAACTGCATTTTTCTTCTCTCGATAATGTCCTTATCTTGGTGCTCCTAATGGTCGTGCATTTTGTCTAAACATTGAAAATTCACCACATATCTCATCCTCTGAAAGCCTATCATTATTTCTTTCATCCCTATTGAACCTTGTCTCAATTCCAAATATGTATAAAGAACAAATACCAACGATTCATTCATTATATATGCTTCTGCTATAGAACCCTCAGGACGTGCTTTGTTTCTTACATATTGTTTCAATGTCTATAAGTTTCTTTCGATAGGATACATCCAACTATAACTAACTGAACTTGCAACTTTTGTTTCATAGAGAAAATGGACTGCTAGGTGCACCATTACATCAAAATATGCCGCTGGAAATATTTTTTCTAACTTACAAAGTATGATTATAGTGTCTCTTTGTAATCAATCCAAATATCCTATAGATATTGTTTTTGCACGTAGATCACATAAAAATTTGCATAACTCAACGACAACAGTGAACACATCTTTTTTTAAATATGCACGAACACCAATTGGAAGAAACCTCTAAAGCAGAACATGCGAGTCATGAGTTTTTAGCCCCCATAGCTTTCCATCTTTCTTACTCGCACATCTTGATATATTTGATACAAACCCATAAAAAAATTTAACTGATTTCGTCCACTTACAGAATGCAACCTTGTCATTAGTAGTCAATGTGTATGCACCGTGTGGCTTTACAACTTTATCTCCCACCTTTTACAGGTGTAGTTCTTTTTGTATATTTAAAACTTCATAATCCAAATGAGTAGTAGTTGTATCCTTATTCTTTCCCTAAATATTTAACAATGTGTCTATCAAATTATCACAAGTATTCTTTTCAATATGCATAACATCCAACTTATGTCTCAATAAAAGTTTCAACCAATATGGAAGTTGGAAAAATATACTCTTTTTTATTCCAATTTAAACTTTCTTTTTCGTTTTTTATCATGTTTCTCTGGATGTTTGCTAAGCACGGAAAATTTAACAAGTTCACCTCTCGTAAGATATCTTCCCCATCCATGAAAACTAGAAGAGGTCTATGTTCCACTTTTCCATCATATTGTTTGTGTTGGGAATGTCATAGGACTCGCAGTTCGTAAATTTTGTATTAAACATTCTATTTATCAATAAAATATTATTGAGTATCTTATTCAATAAAGTTGTTGATTTTGCATTCTATTATGAAAATCCAATAAACATATCCATGACTATACTATGAATACTATAGTCATCCTGGTGACAAAAACAAGATCAAGTTAATAGTATATAGCCTAAATGATCTATAAGTATATGAATGAAATTGGGTATCTTATCCTGATAACACTATTGGATGCGGCCCATTTTGTATAGGTAATATAGATGACGTGATCCACGGATCATTCATGTAGAGACATGTAGTGAGGACATCCTATGCAATGAGTTTGCATATAAACTGGACCACGAAATAGTCACTTTTCTTTATAACGACCGTTTACTTTTAAAACTGACTATTTCATACTTAAGTAACTTAGGATAACTCGATCTTAATCCTGAGCTAGCTATGATCTCTGGTTTATTCGGGATTATCCTTTGATTTGCATAGGTGAGAGTAGTCCAATAGCACTACACAATAAGCCTTCCATTTTGGGGATAAGACCGGATGAATAGCCAGGGACATAGCCCTGTAAGATGAAATTTTCTCAAACCATTCTAGGGTTAGCAGATAGGTTGTTTTCTTAAGTGTTGATTCTAGGTCTTGAACAATCGGGGCTCGCCTTCTCATGATAGAGAAGAACATGATTCACAAGTAGTATTATGAATCAAATTTTTCATTAGGCAGTCAGTGGGAACTTAAGGAACGAGATGTATTTACAGGGGTAAAACGGTAATTTTGACCCAATTTTAATTACGAACAATCTGTGAAAGATTGACTTACTAATTATGGTTTATATGGACAAAAATATATCTATAGTAAGGTGAGTGCAACTATCAAGCTATAGTGGTGTGTCTTGATAGTTAACGAATAGTAATTAATTTGATTAAAGAGTTTTCACGAATTAATTACAGAGCATTAGAGCTCATGATCTTTAGGTCCATTAGGTTTCTCTACTAGCTCATTAAATTGGAATACCAAATTGAGTATTAATGTATGAAATTAGGGTTATGAATTTGAAATGTTCAAAATCATTTATAGGGTTTTCGATTGATTGTATATGATACAGTTAAAAACGTTTAGTTTAATTGAAATTAAACGAAATTGGAAAATCAATTAATATTTAAATTATGATTTAAATATAAAATTGATTTATTGGTGAAATTGATATTTTATTAATTTAATATTTAGATATTAATTAATATTTTTTAAATAAAAAGTTTAATTAAAAATAATTAAAATTATTTTTATTTAAATTAATTATTTTTTTGAATTAATTTTATAAAACTAATTTAAATAACAAAAATGAAATGATTTTTTGAAATCATTTTAAGTTAATGGATTTTTTTCCCTTTCTTTGGGAAAAACTCACTAACATATGTTGATGGATTATCACCAAAATCCAATACCTTCTTTTAATGATCTTCAAGCTGGAGCTGCCCACCATGCAACCCTGTATATTTGCATGAGTTCTTTCTATATATAGAAGCTCCATGCATGAAGATCATTAAGCAATAAGAGTTTTACTTGCTGAAGTGAAAAGTTGAAAACCTTATACATCCTTCACTTGTTCTTCATCAATTCAACTTGATTTGAGTGTTTCCACCACACGTTCCAGCTTGAGCATAGTGGAAAAGATCTCAGTGGTAGACCTCTTGAAGATTTAAGCACTATCTTGGTGATTTACAGCTGAATTCATGGAGGAAATCTTCAAAGGTAATATGGGTTTCAAACCCTCTTATGAATATCATATGAACAACATGCTTAAAACTCAAATTAAATGTAGTTTAAGTGCTTATTGATTTTGAAGTCTTCTGTTGCACGATATTTCATTTCTTTAGTTTGCCCTTGCACCAACTATGATTATTTGGAAGATAACGTCGATGTCCCATAAAATATTATTTTCCTTTTAGCCTCGATGATGATGTATCCTCTTTACAAATAGGGCATGCTTGGTAACCTTTAGTACTCCATCCAGATAGGTCACCATACGCTGGAAAGTCATTAATAGTCCACAATAAGCACGCACGTAAATGAAAGTATTCGCTGCTAACACAATCATAAGTGTGTGCACACCAACATTCCATAACTCCTTTAACTCTTCGATTAATGGTTGTACGTAAATATCAATTTCTTTTCCAGGAGATTTTGGATCGAGTATAAGAAGAGAGACAATGAAATTTGTCTCTTTCATGCATTTCCAAGGTGGCAAGTTGTAAGGAATGTGCACCACTTGCCACATACTATACGAAGTACTCATATTCCCGAATGGATTGAAGTCATCTGAAGCTAGTCCTAAACGAACATTTTGTGGGTCTGAAGCAAACTGAGGAAACTGATCAAAATGCTTCCACTCTTGGCATCAGCTGGATGTCGCAACACTCCATTAGTTTCAACACATTTATCTTTATGTCAACCTCATTTCAGGTGCAATATGTTTAGATGCAAATAAATCGCTTCAATCTTGGTATCAAAGGAAAATATCGTAAAATTTTATGTAGGACCTTTGTACTTTTTCCAGATTCAACTTTATACCAAGATTCACCACATACTGGACACTATTACAAATCAATAAATTCTTTCCAATATAATATGCAATCGTATTTGCAAGCATGAATAGACTCATAACTTAGTCCTAAATCACGTAATTTTATTGTAGCTTCATAAAATGAACTAGGTATAGATGCTCCAACGGAAAATGCATCTTTTAACAATCAAGTAACAAATCAAACGACTTGTTAGTCCAATCACTAAGAACCTTAATATGCATCAACTTCACCAAGAACAACAATGAAGAGAAATTTGTACAACCAGGGTACAACTGGTTGCTTGCTTCATTTATCAAGTCTTCAAATAAGCTTGAATTGTTATATCTTTCTTGGACATTGGTGTGCATTTCATCCTTATTTCCTTCTTCATTTGCATCTGCATTCTGACACTGTAGATCATTTATAATATTCAAAATTTCATTTTTTTTTCACTATAACATTCATCTGTGTCGTACTTAATCCATCATCATGTTGACTCTCGTATCCCATAGACACATCGATTGGGTCTCCATGATATACTCATTGAGGATATAATGGAAAATTTTCATTAATGAATAAATATTGTTCACCTCCATCTATTGGCTCCCACCTTGCATTCATACATTTTCTGCATGGACTTGTCGTCAAAAATGAGATGAAATGAGATGAAAGATGACGTGTCGTCAAAAACAAAATAGAGGATTAATTAGAAATTGAAAACCGAATTTGCAGATTGAATGGGTTGAATTTTTTGGAGAAATGGAGAGGGAAGAAGATAATGTTTGTGGGAGATTCATTGAGCTTGAACCAGTGGGAATCATTGGCTTGTAAGATTCATGCATGAGTTTCTAATTCAAAGACCACATTTGTTAGAAGATATGCTCTTTCTTCTGTTACTTTTCAGGTAAACCTAACCTAAATTATACCTCTTCTTCTTCTATTATATTTTTTGTTTTTATTGGGTGAAGTATCTTTCTCTTTCTTTCTTTCTTTCTTTCTTTCTTTCTTTGTTTCTTTCTTTTTTGGTTGGATTGCCTTTATTTATTAAAAAAATATTGATTGTTTTCTTTTTCGGTTTAACTATTTTTTACTCATCAAAAGGGTGTATTTGTAATGACTTTTAAATCATCTTTGTAAATATCGAAAGCAAAAAAGTTTTGAAACACATGGAAAAAGTCCTTTTAAGTTTTGATCAATTTTCTTTTTAAACAATAAAACTGTTCTATATCTATTTTAAAAGATATTTCTGTTCATATATTTATATGTAATTATTTGGATATAATTTCTATTTGATCTTTATATTTTAAAATATTACAATGATTTCAAAAAAATGTCTTATATTGAGTTGACTCTTCAATCACATGTCAAAAAAGAAAAAGAAAAAACTAATAACTATGTTAAAAAAAAAAAAAAATAGTTATTTAATTTGATAGACTGCACATATAATAAGTGCAATCCACAGTATACCAACTTTTCATACTTAAATTGTAGCTAAGGATAAATTTCATGAATAAATACAACCTTAGAGAATATAAACTATATACTTTATTAATATTTGTCACCACAATCATATTTGAAATTCATCCCATAAACTGCAAATATGATTAAAGACCTATTTAATGATCATTTGGTTATTAAATTTAGGTTTTTGAAAACTAAATTTATTTAAACTCATTCCACCTCTAAATTTTTACTGATTTTGAATAAGTTGGACGAAGGTAGATGCAATATACCTACTTTTCATATTAAAATTGGAGGTAATTAGAGAATAAAAACTATATACTTCTTTAATATTGTTATCACAATCATATTTGAAGTATTACAAATTCCATTTAGTTCTTTTGCTAAAGACACGGGAAGAGATTTACCAAAAATTGAAGCAGTATTGACGGCTACTGGACGACGAGCTGGCGGCGACTAGACGGAATAGGCAAGTTGACGACAACTAGACCAGACGACGAGCGAGGGAGATAAAAAAATCATTTCGGAGATCAAAAGGAGAAGAAGAAAAATAGAGGAAGAAGAGGCTACGTGAGGGTTTTAAACGGACTTCTCCTAATGATCGTCTGGTAAACCATTGAGAGAAATGAAAATATCCCGACGGTAAATCAAAAGTCTTCGGGAGAGTTATACACTCCCGATGGTCACATGCAAACCGTCGAGCTAACACCAAGTTCTGCCGACGGTGTTCTGACACGATCGTTGGCATAAATTCATAAATTCCAACCTAATTTTTAATTTAATACCCATGGATCGACAATCCTTCGCATACCGCTGGGCGTACTCCACACCTCCCGATGGTCTTCTTACACCACCGTAGCATAACTTTCCCATTTCCCATAAATTTTTTTAATTGTAATAATGATCACTCGACGGTCTCTCCACGTACTGTCGGGCTAATGCCACAAAGTTCGACGGTATTTGAGTGACCGTCAGGAAAATCAAACATTATCCTGACGGTTACTTCCATACCGTCGGCCTAACCGTAACAATTTTCCATAAATCATCTCATTTATATTTCTTATTCTTTAAAAATCAAACTACTCCCGACAGTTGATCAAGCACCGTCAGGAGAATTTAATTTTATCCCGATGGTGTTGCTTCAATTGTCGAGCTAAGAAAAAGATAGTCCGACAATCATGATACCGTCGAGATAGTTGAATACGGCCGACGGTTGGTTATTAAACCATTGGGATTGATGCGTTATCCTGATGGTAGTAAATAATCCGTTGGAATAGTTTTTTTATCTCAATGTCGTTGTTCCATCGTCAGGGGAAGTTACATACGCCGAAGATTTTTTCTACATCGGAGTAAATTTCGTTGGGAATGATGAAAATTCTTGTAGTGATGGTAGTGGCTAAAGGTGACCATAGTTGGGCAGGAATGATGGTTGTCATACGTGGTCTTCTGTGGTGGTCATCAGAATTGGACCCTGGTGGTAGTTGATTTCATGTTTATAGCACAATATATATGGTACTACATTAAAATTAAAATAGATATTATAAAAATGAGGGGCCATTTAGCCTACCAAATTCTTAAGGTGGTGTATACAACCTAGCTACTAATGAAGTTTGTACATTTATTAAATAACTTTATCTTTCTATCTTTTTCTACATTTTACATTTATTGAAGAACTTTGTCGTCTTCTCTATCTTTACTTCTCACATTTATTATCGAGTTATTTCATCTTCTTCTTTTAATCTACTTTTCACAATTATCGTCATGTTAAAAAAATAATTTTTAAACTTAAATAAATAAATAAAAGGAGGAACCAACCAACACGTTTATGACCAAAAAGAAAAAAAAAAAAAAAAAAAAGACTCATAACAGAAGGGTCAGACTTTGGTAGACCAAAGTGGAATTTAAACCGTCAAAAATATTGATTAAAAAATATATATAAATAAAAATACAAAGAAATCAACAAAATGAAAAGTACATGACAGAGAAAAAATAGTTGTAATTTTGTAGACCTCGTACAGAAGCACGTGCATACCGCTCCAAATAATTTTAATTTCTTAGTACTTTTATTTTTTTGTTTCTCTTAATCGGAAAAGAAAAAGAGAACCAAAAAAAAAGTTCTGCTTCTAAACTTTTTTCTACTTTCTAGATCCAAAAGAATCTTCAATTTTTTAATTCTCTATATAATAAGTTTTTTTCTTCTACCCATTTTAAATATCTTTAAATTAGGAGATATATTAAATACTAGCCTCATAGTTCACGTCCTATAAAATTCAATTTATATCTAACATACTAGTTAATTTTCAAAATCTTTGAATATATCATCGATCTATTAAAACATAAAATTAAAAGTTCATCAATTTTCTTTTTTTTTAAAATATGTGAGAAAGAGAAATCAAACTTCAAACTTTGATTGAAAGTACAAATTCATGTTAACAAAAAGTTTGATTTAAATAAGTATTAATAATTGTATTAATTTAAATTCTAAGTTTTCATGCGTTAAAATAATTTATACTATTTGTGAGAGGTTTATAATTATTCTTTTTATAAAATCTCACTAAAATAATAGGATAAATTCTTTTCAAAAATTTGACTAATGCATTTATGTTTAATTTATATCAATTCTTATCTTTTTCTTAAAAAAAAAAAAAAAAAGGATAGTACACTTGTAAATTCTGATAAAAAAAAAAGTCCAGAACACATATTATTGGAGGAAAAAAAATTAAAATTAAAATATTATTTTAAACGGTCGAGAAATAATTTTGATCCATTTGGAGCATTTTTGGGTCATTTTTGGGAGCATGTGGGTCCACCCAGGGCATAACTTGCTGAAATCTTGTAAAGTCTTGGAGCAATCATATATTAATTTTTTTGAAACTAAAAAGGAAAGAAAAAACCAAAATATATTAATTCCAAATACGTATATAAAAGTTAAGACTACAAAATACAGGCACTGCAGAAAAGTACACAGAAACAGACCCAAAAAAGAGTGAAAATAGTTTTTTTTTTTTTTAAGATAATTATTTCAAATGATAAAACTGTTCAAAATATTTACATAAAATTTTAGAACTATCAATGATAGATGTTGATAGACTTCTATCAATGTATATTAATATCACTGATAGATACTAATAGAAATCTATCAAGTGTCTATCAGCATCTTTCATTGATAGTTCTAAAATTTTGCTACATTTTGGTTCATTTTTCTATATTTAAAAAACTCTTTTTTTTAATTTTAAGTTTTAGATCTATTTTTCATTTAGTCTTTAAATAACTTTAATAAGTTAAGCCAAGTTTTCTTGAAACGTAATCCAACAATATTAATTTTAAAAGTGAATCCTGAATTAGTACATTTGTTATTATTTATCCGTATTCCATGGTCGTAATGAACTATGACCCGCTTCAAATCTATAATCAAAATAAGCAATTTGATTGAGGAACAAATTGTGCTCATTTTGATTGTGGTGGAAAATAATACATTACCATTATCGTTGCCGTTATAGATATTGTTACAGTAACGACATGAAAATTATTAATCAACCACATTTATTGTTATCTTTTCCTTTACCGTTTTGATTTATCCTTATTACGATTCATCCCTCAATGAAATTTAAATCTAATTACACCAATTTTGATTGGGGATTGGTAAACAATATGACCTTAATTCTTAAGTTTTGAGTTTGATTTTAATTTAGTCCTTTAAAATTAAAATCTTATAATTTTACCTTTAAAGTTTCATTTTTGTTTCAATTTGGTCTCTCTAGTTTTCAAGATTTACACTTTTAACCTTGATATATATATATATATATATATATAGCAAAGGTATTGTAATTAAAGTGTAGGGAAGGGGAATCAAACCTCTAATCTGGAAGTTGATAGTACAAGTACTATGTCAGTTAAGTTACACTCATGTTGGCTTTAACCTTGATATTATACTAAGTACTTAGTTTCTATCATCATTAATCTATTATTTAATTTAAAAGAATTAAAAGAGTTATAATTAATGAATTTTTACTATTTTTTATCACTATTAAAGCTAATTTTAAATTTCACTTCACAATTATTTGAAATTAATTTACGCACACTAATAAAAAATGACTGAAATTAAGTATTTACTAACACATCAAGATTAAAAGTGTAAACCTTAAAATTTATATCTAAATTGAAAGAAAAATCAAACCTACACAATTTACTTGTAACCTTCTGAAAAGGTAAAAAGGTGTGTGTGTCTGTTTATTGATCGTAAACAAAATCTAAAAATGAAAGGTTGAATGTAAAATAAAGTTGTCTTTCAAGTTTTAAATATTTTAAAATTTCATTGTGTGTGATAATATATTTATAAACTATACAATAGTTATAGTTACAAACTAGTTTACCCTGTAATACATAAATTGAGAAACTTTTTATGTTATATTGTTTTATATATANTTATATTGTTTTATATATATATATATATATATATATATATATATTTCTCAAAATCATATTAGTTACGTTCTTACGTATATATAATTTTAATTTAACAAAAATAAATTGAGTTTATAAATTTTGAAATACATTTATCTAAGTTTTTCACTTAAAAATGTCTATTTTTCATAATTTCAACCAGTAACCCGTTTTGAAAAACAAATCAAATGGTTTAGTGTACTCTCTACCAGATCCTTGACAACTTTTTTTTTCTATTTTTATACGGTTGATATTAAAATTTAGAAAAAATTGACCAAATCACCCCTAAACTATGGGCTAGTTAAAATCACACTTATATACTTTCAACTTAATCAATTATTTCCTATACTTTCTTAATAGTTGCAACAACCCCTTTGATTAGGGCCCGTTTAGATTGACTTGAAAAAAAATATATTAAAAAAAAAAACTCATTTTTATTTAAAGACTTTTGACAAAAAATGTTGAAAATATACTTTAAAGCTATTTTGAGTAGTTGCCAAATACTCTAATTTTTTTCTAAAATAATTTATTTTCTAAATTAAATACTTAAAAATCATTCCAAACACACACTGAATTATAGTTTATTTGGACATCACATGTGAATAAGGGAGGGGAAAACTTGTCATATACATAAAAAAGCCTGTACTCTTCCTTGTTGAATAATAATAATAGAGATGAAGGGAAAATGAAGGGACAAATCATGGTGGATGATGTAGAAGGGGCTTTATCAAATTGATGGAGAAAAGCTTCATGTGAAATTGATGGAGAAAAGCTTCATGTGAAACCACCATAGAAGTAAGGAATCAACAAATTGAGAATTGAAAATTTGAAGGAAAAAAAATGGATCTATGCAAAAGCAAACCTACTGCTAAGGGAGCCAAAGATCAAAGTAAACCCATGAAAAAGGAGCATAGAATGATTTAGAAACCACATACACATTGTGAAATGAATAATATGAAAAAATTGAATCGATTGAAACCAAAACTGAACTGGCATAGGCAAAATCCCAAATCAAACAACCCACATGCAAACAAGTACACGAGGTAGATCAAAACGGTACATGGACCTGGTATATCATGGATGTTGTGCGTCACAATCGCACTCTCGTAAGAGTCTTGAGGCGATTGTGCAGCACTTGTTCTCGACCTTGAACTAGTCAGTCAATCCAAATTTGAATAGCCGATGGCACAATGGGTGTTTCTCGCAACCTCTACCCCTGTTTTTGAGAAAATGTTTTAGAAAATGGGTTTAGAGAAAAATGTTTTCACAAACGTTTGAAAGCATAGTTGAGCAATGAAGATTAGTTGTACAACTAGAAAGCAATAAAAGGGTCAACGTCACTTTAAAGTATACAACTCTTAGATATGAAGATACGACAACTAGTCATACTCCCACATAGTTCATTCTGAACAAAAAGACATCTGCCACCCTTGCATATGGAAACAGATGAGCGGTCATACACTAAGAAAAGTACATAAAAGTAAACTAACTAGCAAAATGAAATCCATAGGATGAAAGCATGGTAAAAAAAGGTGGAGGCAGACATGCGGCCATGGGCAATACGCTCTGGACAAGCATGACCGTGACATTCTCCCCCACTCAATTGGTGGACGTCCACGTCATCCAACTTTGCTCGAACTCAACAATTTGTTGAGCATTTGCCTTAAGGTCTTCTGTGTGCTCCCAACTAACTTCTCTGTCTTGGAGGTTGTTCCACCTATCCAGGAACTCTTCATAACTTTGCCCTAGTCTTCTAACTCTGTTGCTTCTTCCAGTAAGTCTCTCATCGACTTCTTCCTCTGTCATTCTCTTCATCGTGGCAAGTGGACATGTCATAACAATATATCGCTCATCAGCATGGTCAGGGTGATAGGGATTCAAATTACTTACATGGATGACATGATGAATCTCCATCCACAATGGCAATTGCACCCGATAAGAGGCTTTCCCAACATTTTCGATGGTTTCCACCGGTCTTTCATAGCTCCTCATGAGGTGACGTTCTTTTTTACCTTGCAATTGAAACTGTTCTGGGCGTAATCTTACCCGAACTTTGTCTCCTAGTAGGAACTCTCGGTGTACAGGATTTCTTTTCCTCTTCTTTGGAGGCAGGAACTTGTGTAAGTTATCCTACTCGACAACGTGACACTTTTCCAAGACACACAAAATGTCTTAAGGGGCTTACCCTTTCATGGTTTCAACTAACTCATGAGTCAGGTCTTTCTCTAACTGGAGGGCTAAGATCATCTTTATCCCATTCGGTTGTTTGATCCTGGCATGTACAATGGTAGACGTAGACCCTGTGATCACTAAGTATTTGGTGAGGGGTATCAGTATTACCTTGTGATCGAGCAAGAATTCCATCTCCAATACTACATCAAAGTCGTCCATCTTAATGATCATGAAATCGGCAGGGCCACTCCAATCCCTCAACTTTACGATTGTTCTCTTTACCATTCCTATAATAGGCAAGGTCAAAAAGTTCGCTGCTTTCATTTTTCCCATGCCTTCTTCCCAACGGAGATTCAGATGGAACGAAGATATGCACAACGAAAGCAGTTAAAGATCTTTAGTACTCTGAATAGGTTAATTTTATAAGAATAAGCATGTACTGTAACATAAATCAAAGGGTTTAAGAGTACATGTCACACCCCCTCCCAGATTACCCTTTTAACCTGTAAGGGAATGTGACTGTAGCAGTTACCATCCTTATGTAGCACTTACTACCTAATTGACCTTACTTAACATGCTTAGAAACCCTAGAATACAAACATATTTAAGAAACATACAGACCAGTTCAACTGACACTTCACATACTTAAACAGTAACAGGGTTTCATACAACTTCCCATAAACACAACATATGTACAATACAAGATCCATTGGGTCCCGACATGCTAAACTAGTCCTATATGAACAAGACATGGTAAAAGTATTTACAGAACCAACACCTAAACTTCTTTCCGAGATAGAGTCCTTGAGTGGTAAAGCAATAGCAGAGTTATCTTTTGGGAAGTTGACCTCAACTTGGGGAGAGAAAAACATTCAAAATAGGGTGAGCTACTAGCCCAGTGAGCAACTTAGTTAAACATAGTTCTCATACTTAAAATTGAAAACTATAAATCAAATACTGAAATCTGAAACTTGTCAAGCAACATGTACATAAAGTTCTATAAGTTCTTCATAACTATAAACATAACTGAACTAATCCTTAGTTGAGAGAGAACCCTTTTCTTCAATTCTCAACTTCAAGCCTTAGCTAGTGTGGGGTGAACTCAACACAACCAACGTCGAATCTACCTATGTGCACGTGGTATTAACTAATTACCATCATACCTTAGGTACTATTGCTCAGATACCTTCCCTAAGTCCTTCAGTATCGAGCTTAACTTAAACAACATAAAACTTATTTACTGAAACGTATATCCTTTAAACATAATAACATAAACCGAGTTATAAGCATTAAGTCACTTAGGTACAAACATCTAACGCATGATTTGAGTAATTGAAACTTACTAATTAAGATATACTTCTTACTTAACATTTAGCATGCATTCACATCATAGAAAAAATGTGTTGCTTGGAAACTTTTTGTAACATAACTAGCATGAAGATAGGCTTCCATTAAAACATGGTTTTCTAAAAATACTTAGGAAACAATCATAGTCACTCACGAATTTGGCAACTCCTTTTAAGGTTGGTAAACTTCTCCTATTGGTGTCAATCCTGTGGACATAACAACATGCTTTAACTATTAGTAATGATCTCTCTTTTGAGACTAACTTACATAATTTAGCTTATATTAAAACTTCATATAGGATACCTTAATCCCAATGCATACCTTAGGCATTCAACACTTAGAAATTTCTATGGATTTTTATGTCTCAATTAGGCGGCCAACAAGCAACACCAATGCCCATGCCATGTGCCAACTCATAGCCTAAGCGCTCGTCCAGCTGCTCGTCCTCGCAATGCTATACAGCCTATGCACTCAATGCTCAGCTCACACACCCGCTTAGCTTGTCGCACGCCAATGCACTCACTTCACGGTCTTGCGTCAATCAGTCTTTATGCACACACTGACTTCTATGCATCCAAGCCTTCAACACACACCTACACAACGCGTTACACCTTCCCCGCATAGCTCATCGCATTGCCTTACCTCTTGCATGCATGCCAACCTACCTGCTTGTTCAACCTAAGTAGCTGCTTGCTTGTTCAAAATTTCCATATTCAACTTATAATTCAAATAACTCATTTTTCAAGCCTTTTCTCAACAAAATTTCCTTCTACAAACTTGTTCAAAATTGTCTTAACATGCTTACCTTAAATTTTAAGCTTAGAATTTCCTCGTGATTTGGGCAAAAACTTTAAATCTTCAATACTGGTTCAAATTTACCCAAGAGCTCGTTCTTCTTGAAATACCTTCAAAATTCAGCTTAATTCCTATGGAGTTTATTTCCAGCAAGCCTAGATCATC
This sequence comes from Benincasa hispida, assembly GCF_009727055.1. Classification (NCBI taxonomy): domain Eukaryota; kingdom Viridiplantae; phylum Streptophyta; class Magnoliopsida; order Cucurbitales; family Cucurbitaceae; genus Benincasa; species Benincasa hispida. The sequence goes on from NC_052359.1 coordinate 36,538,944, forward strand.
AGCTAGACTCATAAATCTTTCAAAGAACTCTAAAATCACCCTGATAGCACAAGTGAAACGCTCAAACAAAGCTTCTTAATCTGGCCATCACTTTTATACCACAGACTGCATGCTTCCTTTAGATCCTAATCTATTATCATTCCTTAAGTGGGATTAACTCATCTGATTATGACAGCTAGCTATAATAACTCATTATTCAATTGAGTATCTTCCTTTAATCACCAATGCAAGGCTCTTGTCAATGGCACTCATTAACGCAAGGCCTATATTCTTCACCATCGCATGTTACCCCTTTTTGGTTGTATGCCCTCTTGTCCAACGCCCAATCCTTTTTATGTCGTGGACTAGCTTGAGTATCACATAGCCTTGACCAGCGCATACTCAACCTCATCGCACCACAACCTAGGCGCTAGCCAACCTCAATGCGTATCCACCGAGCAGTGCATGCTTCCTGTGCCTTGCACCAATGCCACCAATGCATACCCAAGCACACGCACAGTCTTCCAACGCATAGGGCCTTCATGTCGCGCCCGTCTTCAACTTGACACATGATTCGGGGCATCTCCACCTTTTCTCACATAGGCTTATGGCCAACACATAGTCTTACCACCTACACATTGGTCAACGTGCACGCCTAGCCTCAATGCCTAGTTGTCTCGCTCATGCCGCGTACCTGACGCACTTGCCTTTCCGCATACAACACTAACCTCCCAAGCCCTTGATCACCGCAATCCCTTCCTCGACACACTTGGCTTCCACGCCTAGTTCCCTTACTTAGCCAAATTTTACTTGTTAAGGCTAAACTCAAGGTTACCTGAGGGCCATAACTCTCAACACTTAGAATTTCCTTCCTTCATTTTCCTTATTCCTCAACTTTTCCCTACAACATATCTAAAGATTATAAGCTCATACATCAACATTCAAGAAGCTGTTTCACATTTCTTTAATCTTTACAGTTAGTTATTGTAACTACTTGTATCAGAAATTAGTATAAATACTCATCATTTACAAAAAAAAATTATATACAACAATTACATAGCTTCAAGAAGAACTTGAAAAATCTGTAAAGAAAAAGAGTCTATGACTTAGCTTCTTTAATAAAACTCTCTCCTTCCCGTGGACGTAGGCTTTAATAGTCGAACCACGTACATTGTTGAGCAATTTTTCTTCCCTTTCTTCTCATCGTCTATAAGATAGCTCGATCGTTTACCTTTTTTCCTTATATCGTCTAGAAGATCGACCGATCGTCTACCTTTTCCTTCAGCAATCATCTACACGATTGCATGTTCGTTTACCCTTTCCTTCTGCCATCGTCTACCCGATTGCAAGACTCATCCATCGTATACTTAAAACAGTCACACAGATCAAACAAGAAGAAAGCATTAAGGTTAGAAGAAAGTAAAAGAACACAGAAGGCGGAGAACGAGATAATTAGTTAGTAAGAAAGAGAAAGAGAAAGAAAACTAATTTGCATTAATCACCCATGAGAAAAAAGAAGTCTTTTTCATTTTTCCATCAGACAAAGAGCAGTGGGATCGACCACGTGTAAGGCATCAGCTGGAAAATCATGGGCTCTTATCAACCAAGTTCTCTACCAACCAAAAGACTTGGGGCAAAGAACAAGGCTCTCAGTTTGGATCAGCAGTAAAGGGCCTCACCTTATTTTCATTCAAGAATTGGGGCAAAGAACAAGGCTTTCAGTTTGACATTATTTTTATCAACTTGACGCATAATTGTTTTCTTTTTTTGCAGAAGCAGGCCCAACATAGTGGTATCAGAGCAGTAGACATTTAAGATCTCAATTCTTGGAAAATCAAGACACAAGTTTTCATCCAAAATGTCAGTAACAAGGTTCAAGGTGGAGAAATTCGATGGCAAAAGAGACTTCGGACTGTGAAGGCCAAAATCAAGGAAATACTCAGCCAGCAGAAAGCCCATAGAGCCCTCATTGATCCATCAAGTCTCCCTGCCACAGTGATAGTCCAAGAAAAGGAGGATTGGGAGCTGGCAGCCTACGATACGTTAGTTCTTAATCTAAATGACAGTGTTCTTAGACGAGTTTTAGATCAAGAAACTGCATTTAGAATACGGACTAAGCTAGAAGAGTTGTATGCTACTAAAGACCTTCCTAGCAAAATCTATCTTAGGGAGAAGTTCTTCACATTTAAAATGGATTCATCTAAAACACTAATTGGCAACTTAGATGAGTTCAGAAGATAGTTACTGAATTTAAAACTCTAGGAGAAAAAATTGGTGATGAAAACGAGGCCTATATGCTTCTAAACTCTTTGCCTGAATCATATAAAGAAATTAAGAATGCTCTAAAGTATGGAAAGGATAGTATAAGCACAAACACTATAATTTCAGCCCTAAGAACTAGAGAGCTTGAGTTACAAATTGATAAAAAGGATAAACCTAGTGGTGAAGGTCTGTGTGTAAAAGGAAACTTCAAGCAAAACCACCCTAAAGACAGAAAACCTCATAACCCCAAAAAAAAAATCAAATCAAAAAATAAAATGTAAGTACTATAAGAAGAAAGGACGTCTAATAAAAAAACTGTTTTATTTAAACCAAGAGAAAGATAAGGATTCAAAAGGCAAACAGCCTGAGACATCTGTTGCAGAAGGTTCATTCATCTACTCAGATGCCTTAGCCTCAACTTTACACAAATATAATCATGTAAACCCTCTAGGAAAACATGATTGGGTTTTAGACTCCAGATGCACCTACCATATGACCTCAATGAAACCTTGGTTTAACACCTTTAAGGAAATAAAAGGAGAAATGGTTTATATGGGAAATAACCAAGGCTGTAAAATTGAAGATATTGGCTCTGTTTCCATGAAACTTAAGGATGGAACCATCAAACTTCTTAGGAATGTGAGATATGTTCCACTACTTAAGAAAAATCTAATCTCCTTAGGTATGTTAGATGCTATAGGGTGTGAATACAGGGATAAAGAAGGAACTCTTGAGGTGCTAAAGGACTGTAAAGTAATATTAGTTAGGGAAAAGATAAATGACTTATTTATAGTCAAAGGAGTTGGGATGATGACAGGAGCTTATGTAGTCATCACAAATGAGATCACAGAGGCTGATGTATGGCACAAAAAGTTATCTCACATAAGTGCTAAAGGCCTAGAATCCTATCTAATCAAGGAATTCTCCCTAAAAGTCTCTCAAAAGATCTAACCTTTTGTGAACACTGTGTTTTAGGGAAAACCACAAGGCAAAGTTTCACTAAAGCGCAATATACCACAAAAGCTATCCAAGACTACATATGCTCTGACCTGTGGGGTCCAGCTCCTACACCTAACCTAAGTGGCTCAAAGTATTTGCTTTCTTTTATTAATGATTTCACTAGGAAAAGGTGGGTCTACTTTCTTAAAACTAAAGACCAAGTGTTTGATAGGTTTAAGGAATAGAAACTCATGACAGAGAAACAAACTTCTAAAGAAATTAAATACCTAACAGCTGATAATGGACTAGAATTTTGTAGTGAAGAGTTCAACAACTTCTGTAAAGAAACAAGAATTACTAGGCATAAGACAGTTAGATTCACTCCTCAACAAAATGGAGTTGTTGAAAGACTAAATAGAACAGTCATGGAAAGAGTTAGATGTCTTCTATCAGATGTAATTCTAAGTGAAAATTACTAGGCAGAGGTTGCAAGCTACACAGTGTACACCTTAAATAGGTGTCCACATTCCTCCCTAAACTTTTTGATTTCTGAAGAAAAATGATCCACACATCCACCTAGATAACCTAAGGGTATTTGGATGTGTTGGTTATATTCATCAAAATTAGGGAAAATTAAAATCTAGGGCAGTAAAATGTATGTTTGTAGGGTTTTTTGAGGGAGTAAAAGGATTTAAAATGTGGAACCCTATTGAAATGAGGTTTATTATAAGCAGAGATGTCACTTTCAGAGAGAAAGAAATGTTTATGCAAAAGGAAAGGATTGAGGTGGAGTCACCTAAAGTTTCTTCCACTAACCAAAACCCTCCTATAGATTTAAAAGAAGAAGAGGATGCCTTAAATGAGACCACTGGGAATACTGTAGCTGTACCTGACCTAAGTCAGTATTCCTTTGCTAGGGATAGACAAAGAAGACTGGTTACTCCAGCTAGGTATATTGAAAATAACTATATGAACCTAGTTTTAAACGCCACAATAGCTCCTAATGACCAAGAACCAACCACTTTTGAAGAGGTAGTGAATTGCTCTAATGCTAGGTCTTGGATTCAAGCTATGCGTGAAGAGATGGAGTCACTCACTGTCAATAACACCTGGACCCTAGCTATTCTTCCTAAAGGTTGTAAACTTATAGCTTCTAAATGGATATAAACTAAAGGAAGGTTCTACCAAAGAAGAAAAGCCTAGGTACAAGGCAAGGTTAGTGGCTAAAGGATTTACTCGGAGAGAAGGAATAGACTATACTGAAATCTTTTCACCAGTAGTGAAACAAACCTCTATTAGGCTTCTTTTATCTCTAGTTGCCCAGTATAACCTAGAGCTAGATCAACTAGATGTTAAAACTGCCTTCCTACATGGAAACTTAGATGAGGTTATCTATATGGTTCAACCTAAAGGGTTTAAGAAAAAAGGTAAGGAAGACCTATATTGTCTACTAAATAAGTCAATATATGATCTAAAACAATCCTCTAGATGTTGGTACAGAAGGTTTAATGACTACATAGAGAATATAAGTTTTCAAAGAAGTTCCTATGATATTTGTTCTTACATTAACTCTACTACCTATAAGGACAAAGTCTACCTATTACTCTATGTTGATGATTTGTTACTAGCAGGAAAGTCTAAGGAGGATTTAACTCATGTCTAAAATCGCCTAAAGAGAGAATTTGACAAGAAAGACTTGGATCAATCTAGAAACATCCTTGGGATAGAAATTCAAAGGGATAAAACATCCTCAACCCTAACCATAATTCAACTAAGCTACTGTGAAAAGGTAATAAACAAATTCAATATGACAAATGCAAAATAAGTCACCATTCCTATTGCTACACACTTTAAACTTTCCTTTGAGAACTCACCAAAAGAGACAGACATAGAACATTTGACTCAAATACAATCAATTCCATACAATCAAGCAATAAGGAGTCTAATGTACTTAATGATATCTACTAGACCATACTTATCATACAGCACTAGTTTAGTCAGTAGATACATGTCAAACCCTGGAAAAAGACATTGGGAAGCAACAAAATGGATTTTAAGATATCTTATTTGGTCTAAACAGTCGAAATTAACATATCAAAGTACTAATGAATCAAATTTAGAGCTATATGGATATGTTGATTCAGATTTTGCAGATGACCAAGACAAAAGGAGATCTCTAATAAGTTATCTATTCTTATTTGGGCCGAACTTGTTGTGTTGGAAAGCTAACTTACAGTCAATGACAGCATTGTCAACCACAGAAGCAGAGTACATGGCACTTTTAGAAGCAATAAAGGAAGCACTATGGTTAAAAGGATTAATGAAGGACTTTGGTATTAATCAAACAGTAGTTAAAATCTACTGTGATAACCAAAGCGCCATTCACTTTTCCAAAAACCCTCAGTATCGTTCAAGGACCAAACATAAAGGTCAGAGACAAAATAGAGAAAGGAGAAGTCGAGGTGCTAAAAGTTCATACCACCGAGAACACAACTGACATGCTTACCAAACCCGTGAGTAAACTCAAGCTTACTAACTGTTTTGGTCAGATCGAGTTTCTGCTTCCTGAAAAAGGGTGAAGACATGTTAAATCCAGAAGCAGAAGAGGTTGCATGTTGAGCTTAAGGTGGAGATTTGAAGATTATAAGCTCATACATAAACATTCAAGAAGCTGTTTCACATTTCTTTAATCTTTACAGTTAGTTATTGTAACTACTTGTATCAGAAATTAGTATAAATACTCATCATTTACAAAAAAAATTTATATACAACAACTACATAGCTTCAAGAAGAACTTGAAAAATCTGTAAAGAAAAAGAGTCTGTGACTTAGCTTCTTTAATAAAACTCTCTCCTTCCCGTGGATGTAGGCTTTAATAGCCGAACCACATACATCGCTGAGTAATTTTTCTTCCCTTTCTTCTCATCATCTACAAGATAGCTCGATCGTTTACCTTTTTTCTTCATATCATCTAGAAGATCGACCAATCGTCTACTTTTTCCTTCAGTAATCGTCACACGATTGCATGTTTGTTTACCCTTTCCTTCTACCATCATCTACTCGATTGTAAGACTCTTCCATCATATACTCAAAACAGTCACACAGATCAAACAAGAAGAAAGCATTAAGGTTAGAAGAAAGTAAAATAACACAGAAGGCGGAGAACGAGAGAATTAGTGAGCAAGAAAAAGAAAGAGAAAGAAAATTAATTTGCATTAATCACCCATCAGAAAAAAGAAGTCTTTTTCATTTTTCCATTAGACAAAGAGTAGTGGGATCGACCACGTGTAAGAGATCAGCTGGAAAATCGTAGGCTCTTATCAACCAAGTTCTCTACTAACCAAAAGACTTGGGGCAAAGAACAGGGCTCTCGGTTTGGATCAGTTGTAAAGGGCCTCACCTTATTTTCATCATTTGGGCTAATTGTTTTCTTTTTTAGCAGAAGGTGGCCCAACAATATCATTAACTCATATTTAAATTTACTAAATATATTCAATAATCATATTTAAGTAGGAAAAGTAAGGTTTAGAGTTTACAATACAACCTTTGTAGCTTCAAATTGACCGTTGATTCCGCTCCAATCTCCTCACGAGCCGACTATGAATCACCATGAGAGTCTTTCTAAGTATTCTCTGACCTTAGAATGGGATGGTGGGATCCGGGAATGACTAAATTAGGGATTAATTTAGTATAAAAATTGAGAGAGAATCGAGGAAGTTTCTAAAACTTCTTTCAGAAATTCTAAGTTTACCAAATGGAATTTGATTTCCAACTAACTTGAATATCACCAAATGGCCAAGAAAGTTAAACTTTACATAATCACTCAATTTATAGAACAATTACATGTCATAAAAAATTGAGTTAACCGCATTTTGACACTTCAAAATGCACTCAATTTCAGTAGGATTAGTGGCTTGTTGTAGAAACAACACCTAGTAAATGGAGTTACTCATAATTCCACTTAAAGTGGGATTTTCTCACTCAATAAAATTGTTGGATTTTTCCACTAAATGAGATTAATTTTTTACCTTTGACTTTTGGACTCAACATTTGACTTTAGTCAAATTTTAATTAAATACAATTTTAATTCAAAATTAATTCAAAAATCATTTTGGAATTTCCACTTAGTGTAATCAACCTTTGACTTTTGACTTTCAAAGCTTGGTGAAGTCAACATTTTGACTTTTAATCTATTTTGACTAATTCTATTTAATTTCAAAATTAATTTTAATAATTAGTTAAAATTAAATTAATATTAAATAATTAATTAATTAGGTTAATTTAATATTCAATTATTAAATCCAATGCTAATCCCTATCAATATGAATCTCTATTCATAGTCTTTATATTTAAATCTTATTTAAATATCTCAAACTCTCTTTTTATCATTAAGTTCTCAATAGAATGATACATCGTTAAATATATTGCACATATTTAACACTTATTCCCTAATTCAATTTCGAACACTTCGAATTCACTCATCACACTATTCTAAGGTTTAGTCTCATTTGAGCTAATAAGGGGATCTCATGGACATACAGATCATAGGTTCTAACGATCTGAGTTTAATCGGCTAAACTCTTTAACCCAATTAACCAACATTCGTTAACTACTGGGTCACTCCAATAAAGTCACTAGTTGCATTCCCCTCACTTTAGATATATTTCTGTCCACTTGATATAACCATAATCAGTAAGTCAACCTTTCACAGGTTATTTGTAATAATGGTTGGGTCAAAAGCTATTTTACCCCCCGAGATTACATCTTGTTCTTTAAGTCCCACTTATTCTCTAATGAATAATTGGTTTGTGATCCAATCACCAAACCAAGTCCCTCTTGGGCTAATGAGAGGGTAGGGTCCCTTGTTCAAGCCCTAGAGATAGCACTTATGGGAACAACCTCTCTATTATCCCTAAAAGTGGGTAGGAATGAGTTTCGTCTTGCACACTATGTCTCCAGCTATCTACCTGGTCTTAACTCTGAAATGGAAGGCTTATTGAGCCGGTGCTGATGAGTCAACCCTCACCCATGTAAATCTAAGGATAATCCTGAATAAACAGAAGTTCATAGTTAGCTCAGAATTAAGGTCAAGTTATGATAACTTGTAAGAAATAAAAGTTATTGTATCTCTTCCACGTAAAAAAATAAGAAAAATGCATGAAGTTTTGAGATCCTTTATTAGAATTTATACAAAAACGGAGTACGAGATAACACACTCTCAATATCTAACATATCTAAATATCGGACTGATATTGCTATCTTTATGCAGAATACCCTTCAGCACAACCAGATGAATGCACGATCACATAAGCCAAGTACCCACTGACATGATCAAGCAAGAACTGCAAGAAAAGCGGATGATCGCATTGCTATAAGCGATGAGGCATGACATGACATGGGCGGTGGGAGTCAATTCACAGACTGCGTTGGTAGCCGGTAAGAGAACTTTGTTGAAGATTCAATGAACCCCTGACACGCTGCAGACAGCGCAACAGGATATGGAATTTAATGTGCCCCATCAATGCAACCATGAGAAAGATAAAATAAAAGAAAAAAGAAAAAAGAAAAAGAAAAAAGCATCTTCGAACGCCTATAAATACCCATGCAATTTTCATGCAGAAAGAATAGTGGGAAAGGAGAGAAAATTTTGAGAGGAAACTCTACTGAAAACCTTCCTATTTTTCCATAGAAATTCCCTAGTGAGAGCTTAGGATTCCTGTGAGAGAGAAAGAAGGATACCACTGTTTAATGTTCTAACTAAAGCAGTTATCAAAGGAGCCATAGGGAGCAAGGCATTATAGACCACAACTTGATTCTATACTCTTTTCTTTTTCTTTGTGTATTTGCATTGTACTTTCTAAATTGACAAATTCAAACTTTGCAATATGAATACACGTTCATCCTATCTTTTGTCCATTTATTCCATCAATATCATGCATAACTAAATTGTCAAATGGGTTGAGAAGCGTGCAACTGACACTACTTAAACAACAAGAGAATCAGAAGATCAACTTGTCTTATGCATGCTTGTATGACATGCTTGAATCGGTTGAGAGATCATTCTAAGTAAATTTAATCTAAGTTTGAAAGACCATAGATTTTGATATCATAAAACAAGAAAAGATATTTCTTAGAAATAAGTGTATTCTCTGCACTTTGCACTCATCGCATGCATCTTAAAAAATAAGATAATGTGGTTAGATACACTAAGAAGGGTTGGACATAACATTGAGTGCATCACTCTTGATCGCATAATTCACTTAGTTGTTTAGGAAGTGTTAGTGATAATTCTTCTCAACCCTTTCATCATATATCTGTCATTGAATTCACACTGTTTCATTTAGACATAATTTTCTTATTCACTAAACCATTTCGAACATTTCATTTTGCACTACGATCATATTTTTAGTTTCACCGCACATTTGTAAGCAATCCCTGCGTTCGAACCTGGACTCACCAGGAATCTGGTTGAATTTGCACTTGGGTTCGACCAGATAAAACTAAGCATTACACCGTAATAGTCTTATTAGTTCATCGCATGTTATTAATGCATCAAGTTACCTAGGTCATCGCTTTGAAATAGTCAGTCTTAAACAGTAAACAACGTTATAAAGTAAGAGTGACTTATTTCTTGGTCTAGCCTTATATAAACTCTTTGCATAGGATGCCTCCACTTGCATGTCTTCACATGAATGATTCAACATCACATAATTTGTAGCACTTTACAACAATTGTAACAACTAGAAAGTGGGTCGCATCCAATAGTTTCTCAAGAATAAGGTACCCAATGTTATCCGTATACTATAGACCATTTTGGCTATCTACTCGAACTTGATCCACTCTTATGTCTCCATATATAGCCTAAGTACTCATGTAATAGTCATAAATCTTAGTTTATTGGATTTAGGTTCTTTCTAATACGACATGAGCAATTCATACATTCAATAATAATTTTATGAATAAACCTCAAGAATATCTTTATTGATAACAGAATAAGTTTATTGTTTACAAACCACGATTTTAGGACATAAAACCCAACAGATTCAACTGTCTGGCTTCTGTTTCGGACATAAAGTTATAGGTGGCTCCATAGTAGACCATGATACTCTTGGTCGATCTATGGTTGAACCAAGCACCTATATACATTAATCCGCCTTTTTCGGGTTCCTTTATTTCTCCCATATTCTTCTGGAAGTCATCTAAGAATCCCCAACTCGTGGGGTTTCATCTTTCTCTGCTCGTATATTCTCATCCTTTGTATGAACAGTTTTGCCTTCCGAGTCTGAAGCTAACGAGGCTTGAAAGGCATTAAAGGGTGATTGTTTCGGATATTCGCTTGCCTTATGTTGCCCCTTGCATATATGACAGGATGAAGGAGATAAAAATTCTATTGATTTGGCCTCCAACACGTATTTTTAGTCTTCTATTAAAGTGGTTTACCATCCCCACTAGTGTCTCTGTCTCCCCCACTAATTCTTGATGGGCTTGAACAATTGCTCTTACTCCCTCTAGTTTGGGAACTCGAGTTTTGCCTTATCTCTTGAGATTTATCAGTTAAGTCGAACAATCATCGATCGCTGCATACGCAGCTTGGAGATCCTGTACTCTGTATTCATATCATTTTTTTTCGCCCATGGTTTCAGACCTTCAACAAAATAGAAAACTTTTTCTTTTTCGAACATATCTCGTATGTCCAACATCAGCCCAGAAAATTGTTTCACATAGTCCTTAATAGTGTCAATATGTTTTAATTCTCGTAGTTTACGTCTTGACAAAATTTCAACATTTTCGGGGAAGAGCTGAGAACGCAATTCTTGTTTCAGTTTCTCCCACATGTTGATGGTGCATCGACCCTTTTGGATGTCCATAAAATGGGACCTCCACCATAACATGGCATCCTTTGCTAGATGCATTGTCGCTAAAGTGATCTTTGACTGACAATAGTTGTATTCGTAGCTCTGAAATACTACTATATAAATAAGATAAAAAAATTTTAGCGCTTTCACATCACGAGCCTCACAAAAGGGTTTAGGCTCGGCTACTTTTACCCTATTGAATTAGACTGTACCCCTAGCTAGATCTTAGTTTCTCACCCCTCTCATGGTGAGATTAACTCTTGCACTAATGTTCGCAATCTTTGCCCGAACAATATCGAGAGTGGTTCGAAAGTATTCGGATAACTCAGTCACCATCTGAATTATCGTTTTCTGCGAGTTGTCTAGTTCTTCAACACACTCTTCTATAGGGACTGAAGGAAATCAGACATGAGGATTTTTATGAACAACGAAATGATCGTTCCAAATTTCATTTGTATATGAACATTAACAATTACAATCATGAAATGGAAACATACAGGCTATGCACAAAATGAAATTACAGCTTGCTTTTCTATAAGATCAAGGGATAAAATAAACGTACCTTTGAAGACTCATTTTCAACTCCCTTGATCACAAACGCTCATTCACAGCAAGATGGCAAACCCGAATGCTCGAACACTACAACCACTACACTAAACGATCCCAGTGATCATGAACATAGCAATCTCCAAGACCACGAACACAACGAACGGCCTTCAATAACTTTGACTATGTTGAGTTGAGTACGACACCACCATAAGGGCTACCTTGGTATTCTCGGTGTCAGAATTCAGAAGTGTGGGCTCTGTGTGGACTTAGTTAGAGGAATAGACTGGAGGAACAACAATCATGTAAACGATTGAGCAAGTGGAAGATGACAAGGTTATCGTATACAACTACTACTAAATTTAGGAAAACATTTTTCTTTTTATCTCATAGTTACCATCAAACCACCAATAACCTCCCACTCAATTGCTTATTAGAGAAACAGAGATAATTATCCAATAATTAATATTATTATAAATATATATGATAACCAACTTACCATACTATATTTATAACCTATAATTTTTAATATTTCATCTCATGAAACATGCAAACCCTAGTTCTTTTTCTATTTCATGGTCCTTAATAAAAATCTCATTTACATTAATCCTCCACTTGATGTATCTCATACACCATACCGATCATATCATATATAATCGAATTACCTCTTGTCAATTTGAAAATTTCAAATCAACACCAAGAACTGGTCCTCAACTTGAATCCATTGACCTACCAAGGGGACCTAATAGACCTGTAGCTCAAAATTCCAACAATATATGAATAACTGACTAAACTCTTTAGTCACGGGATCCACCATCCATTAACTGCCAAACACTCCACTAAAGACCGACAGCTGAACTCTTCTTACTACAAATATATTATGTGTCCATATCAACCATTCAATAGTGCGATAACCCTTCACAGATCATCCATAAGTACAGTTGAACCAATAACCGTTATGCCCCTGTAGTTATATCTAATTTCTTAAGTATCACTGATCCTTCTAATGAACATAAGTCATTGTCCTATTATGGCTGAGTCCTCTCTTCCAAAGAGAAGTTGTGGCCACTATGTTCAAGCCCCGGAATCAGCCTTTAAGGGAACAATCTATCTATTTACCCCTGCTTCAGGGAAGGAGTGAATTCCATCTTGTGAAATTGAGTTCCCAGCTCCCAAATCAGACAAGTCCCTAAAAAGGTAGGCATGTTGAGTTGGCAATCTTGCCACTCTCACCCATACTAATCAAAGTACTGACCTCAATGGTAAGAGTTCCCAAAACACTCAGGATTGAGATCATATCACCTATGGTCGTCTAGGTGAGATGTAAAACTCCAGTATCAACGGTGTTATATACAAAGACGAATCATATTGTGGTCTGATCTTATACAAACTCTTTGTATAGGACACCCCTGCTCGCATGTCCCCACATAAATGGTCAGGATCAGCCATCTGTAGTAGTTTACAACACTTATAAACCTCTACAAAGCGGGTCGTATCCGTAGTGTCACCAGGATCAGGTATCCCACCTTAATCCTTATACNCAATCATTTAGAAGAAGCTTCACGATCATTTAGCAACAGCTGCCAATCGTTTAGCTAATTTACCAGGTGAGTGTCTATTGTATAGAAACACTCCATGATCGTCTAGTCTCTCTTTAGCTATTGTTTAGTAAATCTCATTTACTTAACAGCGTCTGCGTGAGATCTTTCCGAGAATAGAAATCTCAATACAATACAACTACTACTAAATTTAGGAAAACATTTTTCTTTTTATCTCATAGTTACCATCAAACCACCAATAACCTCCCACTCAATTGCTTATTAGAGAAACAGAGATAATTATCCAATAATTAATATTATTATAAATATATATGATAACCAACTTACCATACTATATTTATAACCTATAATTTTTAATATTTCATCTCATGAAACATGCAAACCCTAGTTCTTTTTCTATTTCATGGTCCTTAATAAAAATCTCATTTACATTAATCCTCCACTTGATGTATCTCATACACCATACCGATCATATCATATATAATCGAATTACCTCTTGTCAATTTGAAAATTTCAAATCAACACCAAGAACTGGTCCTCAACTTGAATCCATTGACCTACCAAGGGGACCTAATAGACCTGTAGCTCAAAATTCCAACAATATATGAATAACTGACTAAACTCTTTAGTCACGGGATCCACCATCCATTAACTGCCAAACACTCCACTAAAGACCGACAGCTGAACTCTTCTTACTACAAATATATTATGTGTCCATATCAACCATTCAATAGTGCGATAACCCTTCACAGATCATCCATAAGTACAGTTGAACCAATAACCGTTATGCCCCTGTAGTTATATCTAATTTCTTAAGTATCACTGATCCTTCTAATGAACATAAGTCATTGTCCTATTATGGCTGAGTCCTCTCTTCCAAAGAGAAGTTGTGGCCACTATGTTCAAGCCCCGGAATCAGCCTTTAAGGGAACAATCTATCTATTTACCCCTGCTTCAGGGAAGGAGTGAATTCCATCTTGTGAAATTGAGTTCCCAGCTCCCAAATCAGACAAGTCCCTAAAAAGGTAGGCATGTTGAGTTGGCAATCTTGCCACTCTCACCCATACTAATCAAAGTACTGACCTCAATGGTAAGAGTTCCCAAAACACTCAGGATTGAGATCATATCACCTATGGTCGTCTAGGTGAGATGTAAAACTCCAGTATCAACGGTGTTATATACAAAGACGAATCATATTGTGGTCTGATCTTATACAAACTCTTTGTATAGGACACCCCTGCTCGCATGTCCCCACATAAATGGTCAGGATCAGCCATCTGTAGTAGTTTACAACACTTATAAACCTCTACAAAGCGGGTCGTATCCGTAGTGTCACCAGGATCAGGTATCCCACCTTAATCCTTATACTATATACCTATTTAGCTATCACTTAAGGCATGATCCACTTCTATATCTCATATACATGCTTAAGTTTACATACAATAACCATAGAGCTTTGTTTATTGGATATGAGTAAATGTCATATAAATAACTCTTATTTTATTCACAACAATGTGTATAGATTACAAACTACGAGACTCTTGGAGAATTAGGGCACCAATCCCCACAATCTCTCACTTGTCCTAATTGAAGGAACTCCTATACAAGAGTACCTATGAGCGGAAGTGGATCTTCCCAATTTCATTGTGACAGAATTACCACATACACATTCTAACAAACAGATATGCATTGTAAACACTAATTATTGGCATGCTATAAAAGATAAACACAAAAGATCGAGAGAACGTACCAGTTGAAGACTTTCTTCAATAAACTCGGTCCAATCGTGTACGTACTCCTCTTGTTCCTACTCGTCCAGCAAGCAATCGCCTAGCACCACCATAGTCGTCTACACGAAGAGCAACGCACAAACAAAAGGCAATGGGGATGACACCACCACTCGAAGCCCTCAGTATTCTCAATCCAAAGGGTGGACTTTGATGGATTTGGTAGAGGGGAGGAGGTAAAGTGATCATGTACTACGAATAAGCAAGTGGGAGAAAAAGGACAACTATCACATAGTCGGACACTTGGTTCTTTAAGTCGGGGTTCTTGATCGTGTAGTAAATGCTAAGCGATCGTCTAGCAAAGGTAAGTGACTGTTTAGGAAGACATGGGCGATCGTTTAGTAAATGCAAATGTGCGGTCGTTTAGTAGATGGGTTGTTATCGTATAGGCTCTCAACACTAAGCGATTGAAGGCTTTCACACCATGAGCGAATTTGCGTGTTTTTTTCAAAATGAAAAAAAAAAATCACTTTATTCTTCAGTTACTAGAACTGAATTCAACTTCCCACATTCTAGCCCTGGAATTAGCCCTTAAAGGAGCAATCTATCTACTTACCCTGCTTAGCAGAATGATTGAATTCCATCTTGTGTAGCTGAGTTCCCAGCTCCCAAATCAGACGAATCCCCAAAGTGGTAGGTTTGAGTCGGCGGCCTAGCCACTCGCACCCATGCAAATCAAAGAACCGCCCTCAATCGCAGGAGTTCCTAACTCACTCAGGATTGAGGTCATGTTACCTATAGTCATCCTAGTGAGGTGATGTCTCTATCATGAATGGTGTTATATAATGAGAAATAAACACTTCGTGGTCCAGTCTTATACAAACTCTTTGTATAGGACGCCCCTGCTCCCATGTCCCCTACACGAATGATCAGGATCAGACCATCTGTGACAAGTCACAACACTTATAACTATTCTCCAAAGCGAGCCGAATCCATAACACTACCAGGATAAGGTTTCCCTCCTATATCCATATACTACAGACCATTTTGGTTATCACTTAAGACATGATCCACTTGTATGTCACCACATACATGCTTAAGTTACATAAAGATAACCAGAGATTTTAGTTTATTGGTTTGTGGTAAAGCAAATAAAATATTTAGATGAGTAAATTCAAGAAGTGAAGTAAAATATCATATATTATACATCACAAGCATTCGTACAAATTGTTTACGAACTACAGGACACGAGACTTTAAAGCATTAACCCCAACAATCTCCCACTTATCCTAAAGCTAAGTGGGGTGTACAAAACAATAAACTAGGGCATAAAAGCCCAGTACAAGAAAATCTCTCACTTGCTCTAGTCTAGCCGCGGGCAGTCCTATAGACCCATGCTCTGAAGGTGACCCTCAAACACTATAGCCGTGAGAGCGTGAGAGCCTTCTTAAACGGGTCAACAACATTGTACTACGAAGCGATCTTCATGACGATCACGTCCCCTCGATGCACTATCTCATGGATCAAGTGATACTTCCACTCTATTATTTGTCACGTCTATGACTCCTAGGCTCCTTGGAATTCACAAAAGCACCACTATTATCACAATAGAGGGTGATTAGCCTAGACATATCTAGAAAAACTTTCAATTCTGTCACGGACTTCCTGAGCCAAACGACCTTCTTAATAGCTTCGCAACCCGCTACGTACTCTGCCTCCATAGTGGAGTCGGCGATGCACCCCTGCTTAGTGTTTCGCCACACAATAACTCATCAGTTAAGAGTAAAGACTAACCGTGAAGTTGACTTGTGAGAGTCCCTATCAGTCTGAAAGTCAGAATCTATGTATCCAATAAGGATCAAATCCCTAAATCCATACACAAGCATGTAGTCCCTCGTTCTCTGAAGATAATTGAAGATGTTCTTCACTGTGGTCCAGTGACCCTGGCCTGGGTTAGACTGATACCTACTGACTATGCCCACAGTGTAGCAGATGTCTGGTCGAGTACAGAGCATTGCATACATCAAACTGCCAACGGTAGATGCATATGGGACACGTCTCATTTCCTCAACCTCTTGAAGCGTCTTAGAAGGCATGTCCTTAGAAAAAGTGACTCCATGCCTACACGGCAGTAGGACCCTCTTGGAGTCCTGCATCGAGTACTTGAACAACATATTGGTAATGTACGATACCGAGACAGTGCTAGTACTTTGTTCTTACGATCCCGAAATATCTGTATACCCATAACAAACTGAGCCTCTCCCAAATCTTTCATTTGAAATTGGGTCGTCAGAAAGTTTTTAACTGCAGTCAGTAGATCTACATCATTTCCAATAAGTAGTATATCGTCTACATACAACACTAAGAAAACTATTGAATCGTTGACGATCTTGTAGACAGAAGGTTCATCAATGTTCTAGTCAAATCCATACGACTTGATCGCAGTATCAAACTGTATGTTCCAAGTTCTAGATGCTTGTTTCAGCCCATAAATGGATCGATTCAGCTTGCAAATTTTTTTCTTTTGTCCTTGGGCTATGTATCCTTCAGGTTGCACCATGTAAATGGTCTCCTCAAGATTGCCATTTAGAAAGGCCGTCTTGACGTCCATTTGCCAAATCTTATAATTATAATAAGTTGCAATGGACAGAAGGATGTGAATCGACCTTAACATGGCAACAGACGAGAAAGTCTCCTCATAGTCGACTCCCTCTACCTGGGTATAACCCTTTGCCATAAGTCGAGCCTTGAAGGCTTGCACCTTCCCATCAGCGCCCCGTTTGCACTTGTAGATCCATTTACAACCTATAGGTCTTACCCTATCAGGCTGATCTACAGGATCCCATACTGAGTTGAAGTACATCGACTCCATCTCGAGATCCATGGCCTTGACCCATTCATCTCAGTCTATATCCTTCATTGCCTTCTAATAAGACCATGGATCCTCAACGTCGCCATTTGCTTCCATAGCTAGGATTTCCATGAAACCCAGATAGCGAACGGGCGAGTTCACATCCCTCCCACTTCATCAAGGTTCCCTCAACTCTTGAGGTGGAACTGACCGCCTAGATGAACTATCATCAACAACTTTTGCTGATAAAGCAGGCTCTTCAACAATTCTTGTTGAAGTTTCAGTAGTTTCATTAGAAAGCTCACGCAACACAACTTTACAACTTGAACTGTGCTCCCTGATATGATCCTCCTCCAGGAAAGTAGCGTTCGTGGAAACAAACACCCTATTTTCCTACGGATCATAAAAATAACCCCTCGTGTACCTTTGGGCCTACAAATAGGCATAACCTCGACCGTGGTTCCAACTTCTTGGGATTTACCTCAAGCACATGTGCAGGGCAACCCAAATGCAAAAGTGACGTAAACTAGCTTTACGCCCATTTCACAACTCCAGAGCTATTCTCGTAACACTCTTGGAAGGAACACAATTGAGTATGTAAATCGCAGTCTCCACTGCGAAACCCCAAAACGAGTCTGGTAAGTAAGTGTAACTCATCATGAATGAACTATGTCCAACAAGGTTCTATTTCTCCTCTCTGCTACACCATTTTGCTGAGTTGTACCCAACGCTAAGAGTTGGGAAACCATCTCATGTTCTATCAAATAGTTCTGGAATGACGAGTCCAAAAACTCTCCATCTCGATCCAATCGAAGTGTTTTAATCTGCCTATCCAATTCATTTTCAACTTCAACCATGAACTCTTTGAACTTTTCAAAGGATTCAGACTTCCGTTGCATAAGATAAACTTACCCATACCTAGAGTAATCATTAGCAAAACTAATAAAATACTCATAGTCACCTTGGGCTCGCACATTCATAGGACCACAAAGGTCAGAATCTATTAACTCAAGAGGCTTTTTGGCTAAAAAACCTTTTCCAGTAAAAGATCTTTTACTCATCCTACTCTCAAGGCAAGATTCGCACACCAGTAAAGAATTTTCTTCTAATTCACTTAGAAGGCCATTCTTCACCAATCTCTCAATCCTATTGAGATTGATTTGCCCTAATCGAAGGTGCCAAATTTGGGCATTTTATTTTGGAGAATATCGTTGACATTTAGATTGAGTTACGACAGTTTTAAACAATTTTGTGTTATGAAGGGAACTTAAGGGTAACAGTCTTAGCACATACAAGTTACTTTCCAGCTAAGCTGTACAAATTTCAACACCATCTTTATGAATAAACAATTCATCCACACTAAAAGAAAGCATATATTTACATTGTAACAGGCACTTTAAAGAAATAAGGTTCCTCTTAAGTTCAGGAACAACATATACATCTTTTAATACTAGAAACCTATTCTGTAAAGATAACTGGATCCCTCCTACTACCACAGCTGAGACGACGTGTTTGGTGCCTACTCACATCGTCAGCTCACCAGCCTCTAACTATCGCTAGGATCTAATCCCTTGAAAAGAAGAACAAACGTGATTAGTGGCACCTGAATCAATTATCCAGGCAGAATAATCATTCTCCACTAAACATGTTTCTAGTACAAGTAAATCATATTTACCTTTATCTGCCTTGGCCTTAACCTTGGTGGCCTTCCTTTCCTTCAACCAATTTCCAGTGTCTATCCTGATTGCAATGGAAACATTTTCCCTTTTCAACAGACGGCGGACGCCTTCTTGGGGCGATAGGTTGCGGGTTAACAGGCACTTTCCCTTCGCTCTTACCACCCTTCTTCTTCTTCCTCTTTTCAGAGCTAGAAGTAAAAGGTGCAGACTTCGTTCTTGAGGTTGAACCTCGATGGAACGTCCTTGAGAATGAAGCAACATTTGCTTGAGCTATTCAGACGATTGTCCAAACGTCCCCCCAGGGACTCCATGATCTGACGCGCTGAGACCATCAGCTCATGCTTCTTGGCCAACACGTCATTAAGACTTGCCAAGATATAGACTCGAGCCTTCTCATTTGCCTGTGTCCATTGCTCGTACGTCTCTCGAACATTTCGAGTGGCATTGGGAGTCGGAATAAGAGAGCAGACCTTCGTAAGAGCCAACATGAGATCCTCGATGATTAGAATAATCGTGATCATATGTTTCCATGTTGAAAAATTGTCGCCAGTAAGTTTCTCGGCGCTAAGTAAAGTTAATGTGGTTGTAGCCATTTTCAAAAACTTGTTGAAAAACGAACAAACTTTTATAAGATTTTGCTAAACCACAATTTTAGCAAAATAGTATCCAAGTACCCTAAGTGTATAAGACTTCTATTTTTCAATGATGCCCCAGTGAGGCAGAAAAAACGTCACCGATGGAGTAATCAGATGCCCCTTTACTAGGATGAGACATTCTCAACCATCAGGCACAACCAACTCTTGGAACTGAACCTAACAGCCACCAAGGCTCATCAACGTTCTGATCAAAGCCAAACAACTTGACCGCAATGTTAAATCTAAAGTTCCATGATCTAGACGTTTGTTTTAGCATAAATGGACCTATTAAGCTTGCAAACTCTTTGCTCTTGATCTGAAACAATGAACCCCTCTGGTTGAGTCATGTAGATGGTCTTCTCAAGATTACCATTAAGAAAGGCAGTCTTGACATCTATTTACCATATCTCATAATCATAAAATATGGCTATGGATAGGAGTATCTTTATAGACTAGAGCATGACAATAGGTGAGAAATTTTCCACATAGTCAACTCCCTCAACATGGGTATAACCCTTTGCCACGAGTCTAGCCTTAAAGGTTTGCACCTTTCCATCTACACCTCTCTTTTGCTTATAGATTCACTTACACCCAATAGATCTGACACCATTAGGCGGATCCACAAGCTCCCAGACGTTATTGAAGTACATAGACTCCATAACACCTCTCTTTCGCTCTAGGCTATCTAATATCACCTAATTGATAACAAAAGCTAAATATTGGAAATGCATGAGGTTAAAATTGGACATTCTTGCTTCATGTCTTAATCAATCCAAGAACATAATGTGATTAACTAAATGAAAGAGTTGGCGTGACAACATTTACTTAATTTAGAAATCAACGGCATGTTGATTTTCATCAGGGGGTTTGTTAAAGCTTTCCCAACATTCAATTACGCTTAGGAAATAGAAATTTAAGCATGTTTGCATGATTAATCAATGATTAGATTCATAGAAAACCCAACGATATCTAAAGCGACAAAGGTCATCTTGTGTTGGATCTCTCTCTTTCTCAATCTATCTTTTTTTTTCGCAATTTCAATTTTCGCATTTACTTTTTATGTCAACCAAACAACAAAACCCCCCATTTTTATTGCTTTCCAAAGATTTATTTAACTTAAAGAAGTTTCATCTTAGGCTCCCTGGGGTTCAACCCGATCTTGTCACTAAGACTACTTGTTAGTTGAAATACTAGATTGTGAAAATAAATATTGTTTGATAGATAGAGAGCCTCGAAAACTTTCCTACGTTTTAGTGTTCTACTTTTACGTTCAGCTATACCATTTTGTGGAGGAGAATAAGGTGCAAATGTTTCATGTAGAATGCCATTTAATTCACAAAATATTTGGTTTTATGTCCTAAAACTCGTGGTTTGTAAACAATAAAACTTATTCTGAAAATTCAATAAGTTGTTATTGAATATATGAATTGCTTATTTTCATTTTAGAAATAAATCCAATAAACTAAAAGATCCATGACTATTATATAAGTACTGAAACTTTATGTGGAGAAATAAAAGTGGATCAGGTTCAACTAAATAGTCAAAATGATCTATAGTATATGAATAAGATTGGGTGCCTTATTCTGGTAACAATATTGGATGCGGCCTACTCTATAGTTGTTACAAGGTGTTGTAACGTGCTACAGACGACGTGATCCAAATTTGTACATGTTATGACATGAGGAGTGGGGGCGTTCTGTGCAATGGGTTTGTACAAGATCGGACCACGAAATCAGTCACTCTTACTTTATAACGTTGTTTACTGTTTAAGACTAACTATTTCAAAGCGATGACCAAGGTAACTTGACCTTAATCCTGAGCTAACTATGAACTCTTGTTTATTTGGGATAATCCTTAGATTTTCATAGGTGAGGGTCGGCTCAACATCACCAACTCAATAAACCTTAATTTCAAGGCTAAGACTGGGTAAATAGCTAAGGACATAAGGTGCAAAATAGAATTCACTCCTACCCGCTTTTAGGGATAATAGAGAGGTTGTTGCCTTAAGTGCTGACTTTGGGTCTTGAACGAAGGGCCTCACCTTTTCATAAGCTCGAGAGAGACTCGGTTTGTTGATCAGATCACAAACTAGTTCTTCATTAGAGGATTAGTGGGACTTAAGGAACAAGAGGTAATCTTGGGAGTAAAACAGACATTTAACCCAACCGTTATTATGAACAACCTGTGAAGGGTTAACTTACTAATCACGGTTATATCGAGTGGACATAATAAATCTACAGTGAGGGAAGTGTAACTATGGGCTTTAGTGGAGTAACCCATTAGTTAATGAATAAGGGTTAATTTGGTGCAAAGAGTTTAGCCAATTAATCTCGGATCGTTGGAGCCTATGATCTGTAGGTCCACGAGGTCCCCCTACTAGCTCGTAAATGGATTAGCCTTAGAGTAGTGTGATAAGTTAATTTGAAACGTTCAAATTAGAATTAAGGGAATTAGTAATTATATGTGATATAATTACGCGTTTAATTTTGGAATTAAACGAAATTGGAGAATCAATTAATACTTAAATATTAAATTCATGAATAGGGATTCATGAGGTGGAATTTGTGTAAAGTTAATTGAATATTTGATATTAAATTAATTAGAACTAATTAAATTGTTTAATTAATCATTTATTAGAAAATTAATTTATGAAATTAATTTTGTAAAATTAATAAAGTTTTCAATTTTTAAAAATCAAAATTGATTTTAGAAATTAATTTGAAATTAGGAAAAATTGAAAAACACAAATGAGAAAAGTTGGATTTCTCCATTCATCTTCACCAAGTAGCTTACTAAAAGTCCACCATTTCTTGATTCAAATCTCCAAGCATGAGGTACTTTTCATGCAGTCTTCTCCATTGCATGGTTGTTCTACAATAAATAGAGAATATTGAAGTGGAAATCGTTAATGCAAATTGTTTGTACTTGCTGAAGTTTTGTTGAAAACTCAAGGGGTTGAAGAAGTGTTCTTCTAGTTTCTGCAGTGAGTTTCTTCTCCAAATTTACTTCATTTAAGCTTATTTTGAGTCCCGCAACTCAATCTAAGGCTCCAAGAGAATAGTAGGGAAGACCTTGAGGTGGTTCAAAAGAAGATTTGGAGAAGATTTGCAGCTGAATTCGAGATTCAAAAGGTATTACAAATGAATGACTTGAAACCCTCTTATCATTGTATGAGCATGCTTTATTTATAGCGAAAATTGATGAATTAGAATGCATATTCATCTTTGTTGCTTCTGTTGGATGCTGATATACTCCTACTCGGTATCAGAGCATCATTTAAGTATTCAATTTGGTTTAATTTTGGTGTGGTGGGTGTTTTTCATGAGATATATGAAAATGGTGAACTGATATGGTTCTCTGAGTTTTGGCATTTAATCTCTTTGATTCCTTGATTAAATTTGTAATTGGCTCTTCTTTCATGAGCTTATATGTGTGCTCAAAATTCTGTAATTTATTTAGAGTCATTAGAGTTGAAATTAAGTTGTAATTGAAGAAAAAAGTGAAGAAGGCCGAGCTGCAAATTTCCAAATCGTCAGTTGTTGCTCAAAGTTCGAGCGAGATTTCGAGTTCAAGCAAGATTTTTCATCGAGTTCGAACGAGATTTTGATCGAGCATCGAGCGAGATTTCAAGCTTTAGCGAGATGTTGATCGAGCATCGAGCGAGATTTCAAGCGTGGATCATGATTTTGATGTTCAAGCAAGATTTCCTTCAAGCAGCGGGATTCTGAGTTCGAGCGAGATTCTGATAGAGTTTAAGCAAGATTTCCATCAAGGAGTAAGATTCTGTTCAACCGAGCGAGAGTTTGGTCTAGCAGCGAGATTCTTGAACTGGTTTGACGAGTTTGACTCGTTGACTAGGCAAGGACCATCGAGGATTGACCGATTTGACTGATTTTCTTTAAACTCGATTTGGTTCAACTTCAAAAGGGTTTTTGCTGGTTCGATTCAGGTGGTTCACGTCTGGTTCAAGCTGTTTAAGTCCAGTTTGGAGCCGTTCAAGCAGTCCGGAAGTGGTTTGGAGCTATTTTCTTGCTAGTTTTTGTAATAATTAGGCTTTTGTTTGATTGAAAATGCAAAACTAAAATCTTATCAGTATATGTTTAATTATTTATCCATGTTATGTATCTTATAATTAAATAAATCATGTATGTGCATACAGTATGCTATGTAGATTTAAAATCTCACCATAGAAAGTATATTACATGCATTCAAAGTATGTTATAAAATGTTATAATATATAGTATGCACGTTTAGGGATCTTTTATTTAATATAAATGTTATATTAAATATTGAATGTCTTTGATGTATGTTATGGACGTTTAGCATGTCTAAAATTTTGTAAGTAGTGATAAAATCGGGTTAAACATTTAAAAATCCATAAGAGAGAATAGTTGCATGCTCACATAGGTTAACCACTCATTTTAATAGCAAAAATAGGTCGCTAAACTTGTAAAACTTGGGTTACAAACTCAACCTTTATATAATCATGTCGAAGGCTGGAGGTATTTAAGTTGACAGTCTATGGAACACCTCCTACCTGGGGATTATGGTCGAATTATTGAGTATTGTTAACCGGTTTTATGAACAATACGCAGAGGTTTTAAAACTAGTTTATCACCTAGACATCGTAAGTTAAATCCAATTATAAACATTATACTTGGATAAACACCTAGACTTAGGTTGCTTAATTAGCCGAAACAAACCTAAGAAAACATATACCCTGTTTAATCGTTAGAACACTTCAGTGGGAGTTTAATAACATATATGATATGCTATTAGAACACTTTAGTGAAAATCAAATAACGTATATGACATGTGATGCTTGATTTTATGAAGTGAAATTATGGATGATATGCGATGATGAAATTGCGTTGAGCACTCAAGTTTCCCCAGCGGAATCCAAGTGTAATCTCCATTGAGTTTCCTGGTAAGTCCA
The DNA here is from genome assembly GCF_009727055.1 of Benincasa hispida. Taxonomy (NCBI): domain Eukaryota; kingdom Viridiplantae; phylum Streptophyta; class Magnoliopsida; order Cucurbitales; family Cucurbitaceae; genus Benincasa; species Benincasa hispida. Next base: position 36,563,913 of record NC_052359.1, read on the forward strand.
GGGTCGAACTCAAGGACTTGTGAAAACAGGTTGCATTGGTAATTTTTAGGAAAACTTTTTGGTAACCAAATAAATAAATAGTTGTTGGTTTGTTATTGATTGCGCTAATGAAAAATAAACAAATGCAGCGGATTTGAGAAAAGTCAGTTGTGTGATAGATGCACTGAGTATGCGGATGAATGGGTTGAGAAGGTCTTTAGCTAGCGTTACTTAGGAATGCCTCAGACTATGCGATCATGCTACAACCATGCACAGTAAGTCATTTTCCGATGCAAACGCGATGCTCCTAAGTCTAGGACACGTGTGTTGAATAGAAAAGTGTCCATAGAGCTTATTCCTAAGTCTCTACTCTTTCCTATGTGATGATTCAAAATGCATGAAGGCAAGGTGACCGCAAACAATCATATCCTATCTTTAGGATGCATGTGATGCGTTAATAGTAAATAGTGCTTATTTCTAAGCTCCTATCTCTTGATTATGCGTTCTAATTTGGCTCTCCCGAACCTAGATTCTAACTTGACCTTCCCAAGCCTAGATCCTGTCCTTAGACTACCCTCCTGAGTATCTCTAGTGGACGAATGAAGCATACATAATACAAGATAATCGCATAGAATGAAGATTCCCTAGTTGTGCTAGCTAAATGCTTCTCAACCCATTCAACTAATTTAGCTACTCATGCGTAAATAACAGAGAGTGAATAGATATAGAGAAGTAGATTCCATTTCAATAAATAAGTGGAGTACAAAATAACAGCGGAAGTTAAAGGTAGAGAGCCTGGTAGCAATTCCTTGTTGACCGAGGCTTTTACACTATAAATCTCTATTCAGTTCCAAAGATATTCCTACTTCCGCAGGCGTCGACCCTCTCTCTGTCTTTGAAGCTTCCGGCGCTCTCCCAAGCTTACCGGAACGATCTGTCGGCATAATCTCCTCTCTCGCGTCTGCCTTGAAGTAAAAGAAAATTTAAGGACCAGGCTAAACTTGTAAGAGAGTGAACTCGTGAACTCATGAAACCCCTTTTCTGAAGATGCCTTTGGTATTTATAGAACTTCCAAGGTGAACGGCGGCTTCTCTCTCATGATTGCTCAGATAGGATGGTTTTAATTCCCTGACTGATGCGCCGAATATTTGTCACCTAAAAGCTGACAATATTTGTTATCGTTAGCGGCTGTCAATTTAATTCGGATTCAACTGTCATCAGCTTTCTGTCCCATCGCGATTAACTAGCCTTTCACCCAGATGCGCCCACCATGTTGTGCCGACCAAGTTGCGGCAATCTTACTCGAGCAGATGTTTATGAACACGATCACCACAAAGCCTTGCGGTGATGCTACGCTCAACTAATGATTTCCTATGATTGCAATTTCCGCCTTGCATCATCGCATATTCTGCACAAAAATACAAAAAATCAACTGTTCTAATGCGATGAACGCATGCGACCGCGATATTATGAATCTGATGCTTTTTCGATGCAATTTATCATGTTTTATCAACGTAAGTCAACATTTTTCAAGAACTTAGCACTATGATAATGTTCATTTCTGCCCGTTATCAATAAGTTAGAACACTTCAATGGGAGATTAATAAACATATATGATATGATTATTTTTAGCTCTCACGTCTCTAAGAGTTCACAATCAAAATTCATGTGGCACTTGGGAGTGACCTCCATTCAGAAAGTGTTTACATGAATCGAGATTTTGGCGAATGGGGGAAGGTATTCACTTTAAAATCAAATATGATGTTTTGATTTTAAAATTTTCACGTTCTCAAGATGTTCATGGTGACAGAGGGGAAGTTGTTCAATGGAAGTTGTTCACGTTCTCCATTCAGAAAGTGTTTGCGTGAATTGATCATGGTGACATAGGGGAAATTGTTCAATGGAAAATCAAATATATGATATATTGATTTCAATTCTCACGTCCCTAGATAATTCCCACCGTGAGATCCATTCAACACTTCGTGTCATCTTGGGAGTATTCAGAAAGTGTTTGTCATAGATCAAGACCAAAGCAAATGGGGGGAGTTGTTCCTAGTAAGTGGGTGAAGGATATGTGTCAATATATCCTACGGTCTCTTCTGTTGGTTTGAACCATGAGATTCCTATGTTGCGCCTGCTTGTCATCTTTAAATTGGTTGCGCTAGTCGTTTAACGATGGCTATCCCCTCGGAGGGTTTTAACATAGGATTCGGAAAAACTCAAACTTCAAAAATAGATAGAATTTCTAAAGTCAGTTTCAACTTTGACTTTCCAACTTCAGGTTACAGTTACAGAATTACTAAAGAGTTAGTAATTTCTGACCAAAAACGGTAGCTAAATGACTATCGAAATATGAGTTATTCTGGAGGTAGTATTTAATCAAGAGTGTCTTGTTGTACTATCATTGCAAAAATAATCTTGGGTGTATTATTACTTTGCTAAAACATGATTGGATTTTTAAAAGCAATTCACTTATAATTTGTTTATACTTTTCAGAATGACAAGTGCACTAGTACAATTGTTGGCATCTGATCAACTGATTGGGGATAATTATGCAATTGGAAATCAAATCTGAATACTGGTGATAGACGATTTACAATTCGTTCTAACAAAGGATTGTCCTCCCATTCTTGGCTCAAACGCAAACCAAACTGTTTGAGATGCATACGATAGATGGATCAGGGCGAATGACAAAGCCCGTGCCTATATCCTCGCCAGCATATCTGATGTCTTGGCAAAGAAACATGAGGATATAGGTACTGCCAAAGAGATTATGGAATCTTTATGAGGGATGTTCGTACAACCGTCCTTCTCCCTAAGGCATGATGCTATTAAATACGTTTACAACTGCCGTATAAAAGAAAGGGCCTCTGTTAGAGAACATGTCCTAGACATGATGGTCCATTTCAATGTGATGGAAGTAAATGAAGATGTCGTTGACGAGAGAAGTCAAGTTGGTTTTATTCTATAATCTTTTCCAAAGAGTTTTCTGCAGTTTTGCACGAACGCACTTATGACTAAAATCGAATACAGTTTAACTACTCTTCTGAATGAGCTACAGGCTTACCGAACAATGATGAGAGCTGAAGGTCTGAAACTGGAAGTACACGTTACTACTGCTGAAAAGAGAGGAACGTCCTCCAAAAATACTAATGTTGCTTCCTCTTCACAGAATAAGATTATTCCTGTTAAGAAGAACAAGGGGAAAGGGAAGAAGAAAACCGCTGGGAGAAAAGGCAAGGTTAACGTAGCAGGCAAAGGGAAATGTTTCCACTGCAACGAGGAAGGATACAGGAAGAGAAACTACCCTTAGTACCTTGCTGAGAAAAGAGCAGAGAAAGCAAAACAGGCAAACTAGCTCCTGAAGATTGCTTGTTATCCTCAACATGACTAGTGGGAGATGTTGTTGTCTGAAGATAATCTTATTAGCTTTTGTTATTGTAATAAGAGTTAGTTTATCTTGTTTGTAAAGAACAAATTGTATATATTTTTTTATTGTAAATGAAATGTTCATTAGCAAAAGTTATGTTTGTTCTATTACACAGCAACTTCTGTTAAGAACCAACCTATTTAAAAGCCATTTGCAAATATACAGATATTTAAAACAGCTGGAAATCAATAAAAGCAAGTAGTTATTTGACCTAAGTGACAAGTTTAGAACACTTGAAAAGTTCAAAGTGTGCAAAACTTGTTAGGTAAAATAAAACTGAAATACTTCAATTAGATTAAAGTATAGAAAATTTAAGATTTCTAGGTCTATTTGATAGAACATGAAATCCAGTGATAAACTTTCTAGTTCCCTTAAATTGTTTTCTCAACGTCATTCCAGCTATTGGAATATTGTTCAAGATCACCATGTATTTGTTTCCATAAATACTTGCATACATGAATAAAGAGTTATTGAATTAACACTGTAAACAAGAGTTGTTTAGACAAGTCAGATGCACCTTACTCAAAGAGTTGAGAGTATCTCAATGTAGTGGGAGGAATGTTTGACTTCCTAGCCATTATTGAAAAACAGGTGTTGTAAGAATAAGATGCATTCCCCCTATAGTTTAATAAAAAGTCTATTGTACACTAACATGTTTACAACGATTATCTCGACTGAAGTGTTTGAAAATCACCTAGTTCTAGGAATGCAAGGTGAATAACCTAGGGCAAGTGGGAGAAAAATTGGGTATGAGATATCGTATGGTAAACCATGGGTATGTGATTCCCTAGTTTATTGTATTTTTCTATAAAACTCAGAAACTCAGTTTTATATACTCGGATATATAAGTTACCACTGGATTTTTAGTCTAATAATGTCAAGTACTTCCATATATTTAGCAACACATATTATATTTTGTCTAGTTATGTATCGAGACAAAAAAAGGGTTCCAATAAGCAGTTGTAGTATTTGTAAAAAGTATCCTGTCAATAGTCGAGCGCATAGTGTGTACAAATTGAAACATGCTCTGTTTATTAAGAAGTCAGAAGGAAAGTTATTTTTTTTCAAATTTATGTTGATGAGATAGTTTTCAAAGAGATCAGAAGATGGTAGAGCTTCCTTTCCAACACATGCAGACTAAGCTTGAAATGAGTATGGTCAGAGAACTTACTTACTTTTTGGATCTTAGAATAAACAGATGAAAGTTGTGGAAGTAGTCTAATTTGAAACTCTCAGGGAAAATTTAGATCTTTACATAATTGACTTATAACAACTAAAGATATATGATCAAGGAAAGTCAAAATGGGCCAAATTAGCTTCTGTAAGCAAAAAAAAAAGTCTCGATTATGTTTTTAAAAAATTTTGACATTGTCATTTTTGCACTTGATTTGACCTCAACTGTGTGTATTATGTTTTTTTATCTTCATGGTGAATACTTGTCAAGGTACTCGAACTTTTGAAAGTAAAATAGTTCATGTGAAGAAAATAGTAAAGAAGAAGGTTTCATGAAGGATGTTTCTTCACCATGTGTCACTATCTATGATGTTCAAGTACAATGGCTTTCTTTCTCAGTGGTGCGTTTACTGTAAATCCCTTTGTTAACAAGAAGAGAATTAACCCTATAATAAATAAGAAAATTGGAAAGAAAATGTGTGATGCTAGGCAAGCTGTTATAAGAATGGAAAACCTCACAAGACATGTCACTATGTCCACCAGAAATGTGACTTCTCTTGACTTATATGTGGGTTTTGAAGAATCTTAGGTTGTGAATGATGACTAAATTACTAATGATGATGATAGTAATGTGATGGAGTCTATGAATCTTGTTGATCATGTTGTACCTATTAAAGTTGTCAACCTTGTTAACCATATTGTTAATCATCTTGAGTTTATCTGGTATTTTGATTACTGCACCTATTGAAACCAATATTGATAATGTTGATCTGATTGTCTCCTCTGTTATTGAATATTATTCCTGTTGAAATATTATGTCAGTTGTTGCTTTCTATATTGATGTCTTTGCACAACATATCATTGGTAGTATTAAGGTTAATTTTGTTAATTATATTTACCCGGTTATGCCCATTAAGTTTGTTATTACTTCTAGTGAAGTTGTGATTGAACATATCGTGGCTGCTGAAATACTTATTGAGTTTCATGTGTTGAAACCACATTTCCACACAACTAGGTATTTATAACACTTATAAATTTAACCTATGTTTCATGCTTCATGCAATGTCCATTCATTACTATACATAACATTTATATACAAGTAACGAACCAAGCAAACATGCTTCCATACACCCTTATACTATAACACTTATAATATAAAGATGATGCATGTCTATGCTTTATGCATGCATAAATATAACTCTTATATTATATGATGCCTGAGCATGCTCTAACGTAATTTAAATCATGCTTCTCTAAATCATAACACTTATAATAAAGAGATGATGCATGACCAATGCATAACCTAAGGTGAGATTTCTTTTATATGGCATACTATATGACAAATAAACAAACATACATCCTATGTACATTCACAAAGATTAAAGGACCGAGATGAACCATCTAAAAATCGAAAATAAAAACTCTATCTATTACATTTTTCATCAAGCAAACCGGTTCACAAGCGAATCGGGTCTTGAACTGCTCGAACGAAGCTCCCATCGTTTAGTAAACGCGGCCGGGTATACGATCGTTGAGCTACGATCGAGTACTAATAACTATGCGATGAAGCATAAGGTACCCGATCGTTTAGTGCACAAGACAAAACACGCGAGTCCTATACGATCGTTTAGATGACGACGTTGTTGTAAAGCACGATCGTCTAGACGATCACTTAACAAGCGATAAGTAAACGATTTACTCCGCGATCGTGTAGTCAGGAACTAAGCGATGAAGCTTGCTGAGCTACACGATCGTCTAGTGCACGTACGTTAACCTGCTCCCGAGTATCCAATACTCTACGATCATTTACCCCATCGTTTACACGACCCGACCAATGCTTGGTTGTCTTCATCCTCGAAGACCAGCAACTTCTTGCCTTGAAGCCTCAGCACGAGCGACTCAATGACTCAAACAACTTTGAAATTACAGACTCGATAGTAAGTTAATATGCCCAAAACGCAAGGGCCCTTACAATTAACTTTGAATGTAAAAGAATTTAAACAACTAGAGGCTTCATCCTAGAAAACTCCATTAATCCACATCTACAAACTATTTAATGCTGAAACAGAGAGCAGACATGCTTTACCCATCGAGAAAGTAAATGTTATTCTTTGCATCAATGAATTTGGAATATTAGAACCTGGCTCTGATACAATTGAATGAACTCTTATCAAAGAGTACCTCTGAGCAGAAGCAAGATCATTCCAAACTCATTGTTACTGAATTACCACATTCACAATCTAACATACTAGATATGCATTTAACAACAAATTACAGGCATGCTTTGAAACTTAAATAACAAAGGGAGGAGATACGTACCAGTTGAAGAACCCTTCTTCACCAAAATCTCACTCGCGTCCAAGGACTACTCCTCTCGTTCTCACTGAAAATGTCTAAGCTATCATCGACCAAATCATCTACCCATGAACGGCTTCTTCACGAACACAGCAGCAGAGAAGAGACCACCACTTGGAACCCTTGGTATTCTCGGTGTGAGAATCCAGGAGGTGTAGGCTCTGTTGGATCTGGTAGAGGGAATGAGGAAAAGTCAATCGTATACCACGACCAAGCAAGTGGGAGAAGTCGGGTGTCTATCATATAGACGATGCTTGTTCGTTTAGGTAGAGGTACACGATTGTTTAGTAATAAGGTTGCGATCGTATAGACGATCGTTTAGTAAACGCTCGGGCATGCGATCGTGTAGGAAAAAAGCTAGACGATCGTTTAACAAATCCTATGTGATCGTTTAGTAAACTGTGCACGTGTATACGATCATTTAGAAACGTTGAGCTATCGTGTAGGCTCACAGTTTGCTATGTGATAGGTAGTATACACCACTCGTAAGCGAATGTCTGATCTCTTTGCAAAATGAAAATGATTTTCATTTTATCCTTCAGTTACGAAAACTTCTAATAAATATAATAATATTATATTCATTAACCTATGGTTTAATATCACATCAAATACAACATATGAACCATAGTCTTTTTCTCCTCCACTAGATATAAATCGTATTTATATCATTTTTCTCCAATTAATGTATCTCATATATAAAGTCATCCATATCATATATAATCAACTAATTCAATCACATTATATAATCAAACTCCCTTTTGTCAATTTGAACACTTCAAACTGACCTAAAAACTAATTCTCAACTTGAATCCATTGAGGTACAAATGGGACCTTATGAACCTATGGCTTGAAGCTCCAACGGTACGTGAATAGTTGACTAAACTCTTTAGCCACGAGATCCACTATTCGTTAATTGTCAGGCATTTCACTAAAGAGCAACAGTCGCACTCTTCTCACCACAGATATATTTTCGTGTCTATCGGATATAACCAATCAACAATACGATAACCCTTCACAAATGCTCATAAGTACAGTTGGGCCAATTTATCGTTTTACTCCTACAGTTACATCTAACTTCTTAAATGCCATCGATCCCTCTAATGAACAATACAACATAGTTCTACTATGTGTGGACACCTCTCGAGCCATGAGAATGTATGTGGCGCCACATCATTCAAGACCTGAAATCAGCCCTTAAGGGAGCAATCTATGTACTTTCCTCTGCTTCTGAGAAAGAGTGAATTCCATCTTGTGTAGTTGAGTTCTCAGCTCCCAAATCAGACGAACCCCTAAAGTGGTAGGTTTGAGTCGGCGATCTGGCCACTCGCACTCATGAAAATCAAAGGACCGCCCTCAAAGGCATGAGTTCCCAACTCACTCAAGATTGAGGTCATGTTACCTATGGTCATTCAAGTGAAGTGATGTCTCTGTTATGAACAACGTTATATAACAAGACTATAATACTTCGTGGTCCAGTCTTATACAAACACCTTTATATGTCACGCCCCCCCTCGCATGTCTCCACATGAATGATCAGGATCAGACCATCTGTAGCAAGTCACAACACTTGTAACTATTCTACAAAGCGGGTCGCATCCGTAACGTTACCAGGATAAGGTTTCCCTCACATATCCATATACTACAAACCATTTTGGTTATCACTTAAGAAATGATCCACCTGTATGTCTCCATATACTTGCTTAAGTTACAAACAACAACCAGGGATCTTAGTTTATTGGTTTGTGGTAAAGTAAATAAAACATTCAATGTTCATAGACAAAAGTGAAGAAAATATCATGTATTATTACATCACAAGCGTTTGTTCAAAACTGTGTTTACAAACTACAGGACCCAACGAGAGTTTAGGACAACATCCCCAAGAAGTTGTGTGTCAAATATGTTTTCCTTCACAAGATTTGCATTGCAAATTTGTGTTTTTCCTTGCATACTACTGACTTCTCCCTTGTTTTAGCAATATTGTTATATCATATTGCAACATCCGATCAATTCAACTATGGTGCTTTTGTATTCATTCAAGTTATGCAGCATATTGGTTCTCATGCCATTAAGTTGCCCATCTGCTATCCTCGTTTGATTTATGGGATTTTGTTGGTTCAAAAGACTAATTTGGTTACTGCTAATTTTTGTATGGATATTACTTATACCTTCCTTTCTTTAGTTTTAGATTGTTTCAAAGTCATAATGTTTTTTACCTTGCCCACAACATTTCTCGAAACTCTGATGATGTTTCTAATCAATAAATTGTCCACTCTTTGTTTGAGAAATGAATTACGTAGTGGTTAGCCTCTAAGTCTTGGGAGTTACCTCTTCAGATTCAGCAGTGTACTGAACGAAAGGTTGAGGTGGATTCTTTACTACAAATGATGAGGTTGTCGGTTGCTTGAGCTAGTACTACTTCTACTTCGAGCGTAATGAGTGATAATTGTTTTTGTAGAGTTTGTTGTTTTTTGTCATACTATGTTTTTACAAGTAAAGGGGGAGAGCTCCTTGAATTTATCTATTACTTTGGTTTGGGTTGTTTGCCTTTTTTTCTTTTTTTCCTTTTTATCTAGCTCAGATGTTGGTTTTGTCCTCACATCCTCTATGACAATGTGGTTGTTCTTGTTTCTGGTTATCTTGCTCTATGTTTCTGCCCTATTATGATTGATTATTTGCTATTTTGTCTTGTCTTAGAAAATAATAGCCAAAGAGGAAATTTGTTAGAGATTTGGTGTCACAATATTTTTAAAGGTTTTTGTGTCATAGTCCCTTGAGATGTTTTTCATCTTGTCCCTTGGATTGTCCTTCAGGAGATCTCTATGAATGTTGTTCTAAACTGAATATATTTTCCTTGTATAGAGAATTTTGGTGTTTATTCACAAGGATTGTTTTCTTTTCTAAGCTTAGCAAAATATAGTTTGGGTTTGGTTCTTCTTTTCTATTGTACATATTTAAGTAAATGTTGTATTTTTTTTTTTTTTAAGGGTTGCTGCTTTGAAGAAATATTATGTCATTGTCTTGTGTTTGTGATGTAAAACACAAGTGTGTGCATCTTTGTGATTGTGAAACTTTCGGTTTTATCGATCTTAAGTTGGTTTCTAGATCTTATTGAATCATTCTACTAAGTCTTGAGAAGAAAATCTCATACATAGGGGAAATCATGATTGACTTCATCAGGGAGTCTAAAGGTCCAACAATAACATTGGAGAATATTGTACATATCAAAACACTATGCAGAGCTTAGCAAACACAATGGCAAGCCAGGACATGGCCATTCATCACATGATGGTACAGATGGAACATATTATTGCATGCATTTCTTGCTAGTACTATCTATAACGGGCTATGGGGGAGAAATTTTTTGTTTTCCCATTTGCCCCTTTTAGCTAATGATCATAGGGACATCTTAGGTAATTTAACATTAAATAATTAAATAAAATTTTTTCTATTCTATCACTAACTAATTCACGTTAAAAATAAAATAAAATAAAAAATTAATCACATTTTATCTCTAGTTCACATTAAAGAGATCTTTTTTTTTTTTTTTTTGGAAAAATTTTAAAGAAAGGTTTTATTAACTTGGAGAGGTAAATGGAAATTAATGTGTTTCAACACTCCCAAATAGTTAAGTATGGTTTGGATTTTAAAACATGATATGGGTAGATACAAGGCGTTGGTTTTAGTGTAAAGGAGGAATCTCTCATTACCATTTGGAACATTGGACTACAGTAGGCATTGTTCGAAAAAAAATATATACCTTGCTTAGGTTGGTGGATTGTAGACTGTGGAAAGGGATTCAATTAGTCACATGTTTTATACAAGTATATTTCACTAGGAAAGTGGAAAAGAGCATCTTGGATTTATTAGTCTTGGGAAAGATAAGGGTGATTGAAATGCAAGTATTTGAGAAATATTTTGTGGTTTTGAGAAGGTAAGAGAACTAATGTTTTGAGATTAAAAACATGGGTGTTTAAGATAGGGTATATGTGTTTTCGAATCTTTGGAATTGGAATGAACAATCCCTTTACTACTTGGAACTTTAGATCTTAGTATTTTTTGGTTACATGAATATCCTGCCTAAGCTATTGGTCTTGGAACTCAATTTTATCATGAGAATTTGATTAAAATAATCAATCACTTGGAAGAGTGCTTAACAAGATTCTTCATATTGTAGTGGAGTTGGAGGAAATATTGTAAGTGGAGATATTAGTAGCAATAGTTGTTCGAGAACTATTGACATGAAATAACTAGGCTTTATTAGTTAAAAGGTGTGTCGTTGCTAGTGTTATCAAGGTTTAGGTGATCGTGATTTTGGGCATAGAACGAGAAACAAATGATGTTATTAACTTAACTTTAAAGGTGAAAGTATTTTAGCTCCCAACAAAATACAAGTGATATGAGAGTTGAAGTAGGCAAGTCACAAATACATGAACAAAAAGGCAATTTTTCATATGCCTAATGTTTTCTTAAGCATAAGTTTTATACATTAAGGAGGTATACGAAAAACGGTCTCATGTGTTGGACTATGAGCACTTGCATTTGAATGAGAACATGAGTTACGAGGAGCATTCTAGGAAAAATTCTTGCTAAAGTGGTGAAAACTTTCTGAAACTTAGAGATAGTACTAGTTAGAAGTTCTTTGGCAGAATTATTGATCTGAAGAAGCAATTTGGAAACATGAGGATGAGATAGGAACTAAGTATCACGAGCCTTTAAGGACTTGAACTTTCGAGGACGAAAGTTTCTTAAGGAGGAAAGAATGTAACATCTCGAATTTCAAGAAAATTTAAGTTGGTTATCTAAAATTATTAAGTTTTAATTTCCCTTTCATTTTTGGAAATAGGGATTAAATTGAAATAATTGCAAAGGTTTTATTGGTTAAATTGAACTTCATTGATTACATATTCGAACTAATTATCTTGAAAATATTGACTTTTGTCTCCCTTTGATGTTAGATTTTGGAGCCAACTTAAAACAATTAAGGAGATAATTGATTTTATGTGATTTTAAATTGATTTAAATATTTGAAATGATTTAATTTTTATCAAATTGATGGATTTTATGCCATTTAATTTTTGTTTTTGAAGCCTAAATTAAGGTAATTTGAGAAGTCAATTAATTTATCAATTTAATAGAATCTTTGAAGATTTTGAAGATATTGTGATAAAATATTTTATTTATCTTTTTAATTTTTTAAAAAAATAAAAGAATTGGGATTTTACGAAATTAAAGGAGAGTGAAAAAAGGCAGAAAATCAGGGAGAAAGCAATTCGATTGTTCAACGATGGTTTCCACAAAATTATCTATTGTCATAGTTTGAACCATTGGATCGTACTTAAGCTTGGTCAGTCTGTTCAAGACATATAGAGTTTCATTTTGAATGGTTGGATCGTTCTTTAATGCTTTGGTTTGTTCATAATCGCTACTGAATAAAATCGATAAAACTGGAAATTCTCATTCTCTCTCACTCTCGCAAACCTTCCTCATGAAAAATCCTCACTACCAGCTGCTAGCCTAAACCATTTATGTCATCTAACAACAACACCCGCTGCCTGTCTATGGTCACACCACCGCTGGCGCCATTGTCACCGGAATTGATAACTTGGATAAGTTGTTTGGTGTTTTATGGGTTTTCTTGGAAAATCTTGAATAGCCATCAAATTTTGGTTTAAGTTTTGGCTCACCCCTATTGTTTTGATGTTGAAATTGGATTTTACAAGACACTTAAGGTGCTTTTCGATAAGATTAAAATTGTTAGGCGCCTTTTTTTTTTTTTTGTAAGGTTTAGGTCTTTGTTGAGAATTTTTGGATACCCACTAAGTGTCGGCTTAACTTTTGTTTTAATTGTGATTTTTGGAGGTTGGATTAAAAGGTCTTAAAGTTGTTGTCCATTAAAGTTAAAGGTTGCTTTTGGTGATATAGTTGTTGGATTGTGTTGATTTTGAAGCTTCGAAGTGGTTTTGGGATCAAACCACGTGTTGGATAAGTTGTTTGGAGACATTCGGGTTAAGTTGTGATTGGAATTATATCCTAAATTATGGAATTAATTTTGAATGTTGGTATAGGGTTTGATTCAAGAATCGAAGGATTTTGAAGTGTTGTTCACCAAATTTGAGATCAATTTCAAGACAATTTGGGTAAGCAATTGAACCTTGGGACTGTAGATATTTGGTCTTAATGGATGATGTAAATTAGTTGATTGAGAATTTTGGTCTTATTTTGGAAATCCTAATTTTTGGTTTATCACTTAGAACTTGGTTCGTGATCTTTTAGGCAAATAAAAGTAAAGATTGTTTAAGCTCGTATTAACTAAAACTTGAGGTAATTGTCCTTTTACTGGTTCGCTTTGAACCAGCTATCCCTATCAGTTGGACTGCTTATTTAAAATTACTTGAATTGTTTACTTAAGAATACATGGATTGGTTACTTAAAATTACATGGACTGTTTCTTGAGACTGCTAAGACAGATTTGACTGATTATTCTAGATTGTTGGGATTGATAATTTATAACTGATTGAACTACATGACTTAATGACATTGACTGACTGATTGGACTGTTTTGTCTATGATGATTATATCATTGATGGAGGATATATATGAAATTTTACCCCTAAGTTAAATGACTATAAAATATAACATAGGAGTTATATGAAAACTGATGCATACTAAGTTACAGGGTTCCTTTTGGTTTTTCTTATCTGGTCAGGTGTACACACTATGACTAATTCATGTTCCTTCGGGTTCATGTCTTTGACTGATTTGTAGAACTTCGGATTATACACTATGACTGATTCATGTTCTTTCGTGTTCATATCTATGATTGATTCATGTTCCTTTGAGTTCATATCTATGATTGGTTCATGTTCCTTTGGGTTTATGTCTATGACTTATTCATGTACCTTTGGGTTCATGTCTATGACTGATTTGTGGGCCTTCGGATTACACACTACGACTAGTTCATATTCCATCGGGTTCATGTCTATGACTGATTTGTGGACTTTTGGGTTACACACTATGACTAATTCATGTTCCTTCAAGTTCATGTCTATGACTGATTGGTGGACATTCGAGTTACACACTATGACTGATGCGTGCTTCTTCGGGATCACTACGACTGATATGATGAGTGTACATCAATGCCTAGATGAACTTGCTAACAGGCAACCTAGAGGGCCCAGTAGCAGGTCACTTACTGGGTATTGTTATATTCATCCTTTCTTCCTTTATGTTTTTCAGGAAATGCGTTAGTGAGTGACAGACGGGACCTGTGACAGAGCCATATGGGAACAAAAGAAATCACTTCCGTTCAGTCTATGTTTTTGTCATTTGAATGTTTTGAAACTAGAATTTAATTTGAGATAGTAAATTTTATTCTTTGAATGTTTTCTTTATGAATATTATTTTTAGAGGACCTCGAATAAAAGTTTTATTTATTTATTATTTATATTCTAGTTTATTTTGGAAAAGCTATCCTTATATATTATATTTATATATATATATATTATAATTATATATATATATATATATATATATATTTGTACTTGCTAACAATTTACATTGATTTATTTAATAATGAAATCATATCTTGAATAAAAGAAGATATCGAATCATTTTTGTCAACCGACGTCAATTTGTTTTCTTTCTTTTTCTTTTTGCATTGATATTGTCAAGAGCTTTTAAGTAAATTGAATGTTTTGTGAGAAAATTATTTTAATAAGTTTTTCAGAATTATTAATAGTCATAGATTAAAAAAAGGATTAAATTTAACAAATGAAGGACATAGTTATCAATATATAATAAAATTACATATAACTTCCTTAAAGATGTTATACTTTATAATATTTATAGCGCTTACATCGCACCGCATATAGTGATAAACTAATAATAATAAATGTGGTGATAATTTTGTAGTCAATCAACCTTTCTTTCGTTGTCAAAAGAAAATAGTATTATTTCTATGGGCGTATGGTGGAATTTTTATTGTACGTTCCAAGAAAAAAGATAAAATAAAACAAATAGTAATTTATACAGAATAATTAAAAGAAACAATATGGACATGAACACATGCCCTTGGGACTACATGATTGGGTGACTGTCTCACACAAATCGAGAAAATGTTTGTGGACCGTAAATAGTTTAATTTGAATGATTGGACGGCCAATGTGACACCTTAGAACTATCAACGCTGCCCGTGGAACACATGCCATTCGAGAATTACAAATTAAAGGTTTTTTATTTATGTAATTTTTATTATAAATATGGTAAATTAGGTTTAACGTAGACATTCATTATTTGTGTCCATTGCCAATATCGTTTATATCTATGTATTGTTCATGTAATTCACCTCCTACTTCCCAAATTGTGTGCCATTTGGTAGGTTTTGAAAATCACATATTGATGATCAATCTAAAATGATTGGAGAAAGTAGAAAAATCTATTATTTGTTGTTTTATTACTTTTAATTATTTATTTATTTTATATATTTTATTTATTTATTTTATTATATATTATTATTATATTATATTTTTCCATATTTGTGTTCTCATTGTGCGATCTTGTACTTCTCAAATTCACAACACATTATCAGCACGAGCTCCTGTCATCTTTCTCGCTAAAAGTAGGTCGATTTTTCCCTCTTCGTTATAATTAATAAGTTTAACGTTATTTTACTTATTAATATCTATTAAATTCCTAATATAAATACAATATTTTATGATAGTGTTGTCATGAAAAATCTCACAAAATTCGAATTTTCCGCCCTTGATATTAACAACAGTAATTATTTGTCATGCGTACATGACACCGAAATCCACCTGGATGCTATGAATCTTGGAGGACTATTAAAGAAGGAAATACGATATCCAATCGAAACAAAACAAAAGCTATGATTTTTCTTCGTCGTCATCTCCACGAGGGATTGAAAATTGAGTATCTTACAATAAAAGATTCTCATATCTTGTGAAAAATTTTGAAAGAGTGGCATGATCATAAAAAAACAATTATTCTTTCTAAAGCTCGTTATGAATGGATGTACTTGAGACTACAAGATTTCAAATCAATAAGTAATTACAATTTCGCATTATTTAAAATTAGTTCGAAATTGTTGTTATGCGGAGAGAGAATTACTGATATTGATATATTAGATAAGACATTTTTTTACATTTCATGTCTCAAATATGCTCCTACAGCAGCAATATCAAGAGAAGTGTTTTAAAAAATATTCTGAACTCATTTGATGTTTTCTCATAGTCAAACAAAGTAACGAGTTATTAATGAAAAATCATGAATCTCAACCAACCGAGATGACGCCATTCCTTAAAGTAAATGCTATGAATTTTAATAATAATCATGGTCATGATCGAGGTCATGGCTGTAGGAGAGGAAGAAATAATTATTATTTTCATGGTGGTCATTCTAATCATTCAAATTTCAAAAGAACCACACAAAATGATGATCACAAAGAAAAAACTCCACAAGATAAGGGTTCAAAAAGTATTGAAAATAAATGCTTCCGATGCGAAATGACTGGGCATTGGTCACGTACTTGTCGTATGTCAAAACACTTAGTTGATCTCTATCAAGTATCTCTGAAGGAAAAAGAGAAAAATGTAGAAGCAAATTTGTATACCAGGATAATGACACATTTGACCCATCCCATATGAAAATTTTGGATGTGGTGGACTTTTTTGAATATCTTGAAGAGAAAATCAGTGGAATTGATGGAACATCAAATGTTTCCTTTGACTTTGAAAATATCAAGACTTGATGTTTTTTTTTTTTTTTTTTTCATCTCCATTTTTATTCCTCTTAGTAGATATTAACCTTTGTATATTCCAAATGTTATTTTTCTTATTGTAATTATTTTCTTTTAATGAAGAAACTTGAATCATTTTCATATGTTGGGTGGCTAAAGGAAGACAGTGCAACTACACATACAATACTTACAAGTAGAAAATATTTTCCAAACTGACAATGCTAGAAACAAAAGTCAATACAATATTAGGTTCTGCAAAACTAATTGGAGGATTTGGAAAAACAAATATTATTTTGTTTGGAGGAACAAAATTTACAGTTAACTTCTCTAATTAATCAAAGAGAAATCTACTTAGTTTTAAAGATATATGTCACAATGGTTATCATATTGAGGCTGATAGAAAGAATAATATGGAGTATCTTTATATCATATCAACTGTCTCATATGAAAAACATATACTAGAAGAGTTTTCTATTTTATCTTCTGGATTATATTATACTCATATATGAGTAATTGAAACATATGCAACAATGAACCTAAAGTTCATGAATCCAGACATATTTACAATTTGGCATGACCGATTGGGTCATCAAGGGTCTATAATGATGAGAAGAATTATTGAGAATTCAAATAGACATCCATTAAAGAGCCAAAAGATTCTTCAACCTAATGAATTATCATGTGATACTGGCAAGTTAATCATTAGGGACTGAATCATCTATATTTTTAGAACGAATTCATGGTGATATATATGTGATATATGTGGACCTATTAACTTAGCAAGTGGACCACTTAGATACTTTATGGTATTGATAGACACATCCAGCAGATGGTCACACGTGTGCTTATTATCAAGTTAAAATCTTGCATTTGCAAGATTACTCGCTAAAATAATTAAGTTAAAAGCACAATTTTCTGATTATACAATTAAACCATTTGTCTTAATAATGTTGGTGAATTTACACCCCCAAGTTTTTGATAATTACTGTATGTCAATTGGGATAAGTGTTGAACATTTTGTAACTCATGTTCAAATGCAAAATGGTTTAGCATAATCATTCATAAGACGTTTACAGTTAATTGTTAGATCATTGCTTATGAAAGTTAAGCTTCTTACATCTGTATGGGATATGCTATTTTTCATCCAATGTCACTTGTACGCATTAAGCCAGTATCTTGTCATAAGTACTCGCCGTTACAATTAGCTTATGGCCTTAAACCAAATATTTCTCATCTGATAATTTTTTAATGTGCAGTATATATGTCAATTGTTCCACCACAACGCATTAAGATAGGTCCTCAAAGGAGGTTATAGGAACATATATTGGATATGATTCCTCATCAATTATTAAATATCTTGAACCCTTGACGAGTGATGTATTTATTGCACAATTTGTTGATTGTCATTTTAATGAGACAAAATTTCAAACACTAGAGGGGGAATTAAGAAGTTGGAAAAAGAAATTACATGGAAGGCATCATTATTGTCTTATTTAGATCCATGTATAGATCAATGTAAACTTGAAGTTCAGAAGATAATTCATTTGCAAAATATAGCAAACAATTACCATATGCATTTATAGATGCAAAGAAAGTAACTAAGGCACATACACCAGCTACAAATATTCCATCGAAAATTGATATCCCAATACAAAAAAATTGTTATTAATGAGTCTAAAACACGTTAGAAGCGTGGTAGACTAGTGGATTACAAAGATAAAAATCCTTGAAAAATAAAAATAATTAATAGTCAAGAAGACTTGGTTGGGCATGTAAATACTCATGAAGAAATTCGTGACATGACTAATGAGGAAGGTGAAATATATAAAGATACTAATAAGATTTCAATAAACTATGTCATGACAGGAAAAAGATGGAACTGAACTCATGTAGTTATTGACAACTTTTTTGCGTATAATGTTGCTCTTGATATTATATCTGAAAATAAAGATTTTGAACCAAAATTTGTTGAAGAATATTGACATAAACAAGATTGACTTCAGTGGAAAGAAGCAATAAAGGTAGAACTAAACTCACTTTCAAAACGTCGGGTTTTTCGACCAGTAGTCAGAACACCAGAAGTGTTAGGTTGTATCTCCTAAAACTCAAGGTTTGTAATGTTAAATTTTTCTATTATCAATAAAAATTTATGGACGTTTATTCAATAAAATTGTTGTTCAATATGTAAATTTCACTTGTAAAGATTAAATCCAATAAACTAAGATCTATGGCTATTATATGAATACTTGAACTTTATGTGGCGACATAAAGATAGATCAAGTTCGAGTAAATAACCAAAATGGTCTATAGTATATGAATAAGGTTGAGTGTCTTATTCTGGTAACATTATCGGATGTGAACCACTCTGTAATTGTTACAATTTTTTGTAAAGTGCTACAAACGAAATGATCCTGATTCGTTCATATAGTGATATGAGGAGCGGGGGCGTCCTATGCAATGAGTTTGCATATGATCGGAACAAGAAATAAATCACTCTTACTTTGTAACGTTGTTTACTATTTAAGACTGACTGTTTAAAATCGATGATCTAGGTAACTCAACCTTAATCCTAAGTTAACTATAAACTCCTGTTTATTCGAGATCATCCTTAGATTTTCATAGGTGAGGGTTGGCTCAACAGTGTCCTCAATAAGCCTCCCATTTCAGGGGTAAGATCGGATAGATAGCTGGGGACATAGGTGCAAGATAGAATTCACACCTACTCGATTTAGGGATAGTAGAGAGGTTGTTCTCTTAAGTACTGAATCCAGGTCTTGAACGAAGGGCCCCACCCTCTCATTGGCTCGAGAGAGACTTGGTTTAGTGATTGGATCTCAAACCAATTGTTCATTAGAAGATCAGTGGGACTTAAGGATCAAGATGTAATTTTGGGGGTAAAACAACATTTGACCCAACCGATATTACAAACAACCTGTGAAGGGTTGACTTACTGATTGTGGTTTAATCAAGTGGATAGAAATCTATCTATAGTAAAGAGAGTGCACTACTGAGCTATAGTGGTATGTCTCAGTCATTAATGGATATTGATTACTTCAGCATAAAGAGTTTAGCCAATTAATCTTAGATCGTTGGAGCTCATGATCTGTTAGTCCATAAGGTCCCTCTACTAGCTCGTAAATCTTGGATTAGTATATTAAGTGAATTTGAAGCGTTCAAATTCAATTTGAAGTGTCCAAATTTTCTTTTAGGGTTTCTGAGTTTGAAATGTTCAAATTTCATTTAGGGTTTGGATAATTATATTCGATATAATTAATATTTAATTTTGTTGAAATTAAACATAATTGGAGAGTTTAAAATATTTAAATATTAATTACACAAATAGGATTTATGTATGAATTAAGTGTTTAATTAATTTAATATTTTATATTAAATTATTATTTAATTAATTAAATAATTTTTTTTAATTAATTAAAATAAATCAATTTCGATTTAAGAAATTCAATTTTGGAAATTTAATTTTGTTAATTAATCAAATTGATTTTTTTAATTTAATTAAATTAAAATTGATTTTGTTAATTTTTTTTAAGAAAAATCAATTAAAATTAGAAATTGGTTGAGAAAGTGGAAAAATCCATAAATTTTACTTGCTTGGTGGATTCAATACTTATCACAATATGGTAGTGCCAATTGAAGTGTCATATGGCTAATACATTGAGTGCTTGCATGTATAAGATACATAAAAGCTTCAATTTTGGTGGTTGAAGCAGGAGATGCATGCTCAACTTCAAAAGAGATTCTGCAGAAAATTAGTTTTTGTTTTTCCCTTCCTTCAAACCCTCTCCTTCCTCTCCTAATTAAATTCAATCTAGAGTTTCACCACTCAAATCCAAGTTGGAAAATAGTAGAGAAGACACTCTTGGTGGTCTACTGTTGATTTGGACGTCGAATTCGTGGAGAGTAGCTTAAGTTTCGTGGAATTCTTCAAAAGTATTATTTCTTGAAACCCTCTTCTTTGAAAAGTGTTTTCATGCATGCTTTTAGAACTCAAATTAAATGTATTAGAGTGCTTATTAATTTTGATTGCTTCCGCTGTATGCTTGTACATTCCATCAAGAAGGTGTCAAACCTATGGGATACAAATGGGTATTTGTGAAGAAAGAAATGAAAATGATGAGGTCACAAGATATAAAGCAAGACTAGTTACACAAGGTTATTCACAAAGACCTAGTATTGATTATGAGGAGACGTATTCTTCAGTGGTGGATGCAATTACACAAAGATATTTAATTGGTCTAACTATGTATGAAAGTCTGAATATGCATTTTATAGATATAGTCACAACATCTTTATATGAATCTCTTGATAATGATATTTATATGAGAATTCCAGAAGGATTTAAGGTACCCGAAACATATAAATCAAATTTTCGGGAATTGTATTTAATAAAGTTACAGAGACACTATATGGATAGAAACAATTAGGACGAACGTGGTACAATCACCTGAGTGAAATCACAGTAGTCAAGATAGAAACAATTAGGACGAACGTGGTACAATCCAATATGTCCATGTGTTTTTATAAAGAAATCACATTAGTCAAGATTTGATATTCTAACTGTATATGTTGATGACTTAAATATAATTGGGACTCCTGAAGAGCTTTCAAAGACAATAGAATATCTTAAAAAAGAATTTGAGATGAAAGATCTCGAAAAAACAAAATTTTGTCTTGGCTTATAAATTGAGCTTTTAGCATATAGAATATTTGTTCATCAGTCAACTTATATAGGAAAAATTTTGAAAAGATTGTATATGGACAAAGCACATCCATTGAACATTTCAATGGAAGTTCGTTCACTAGATATGAAGAAAGATATATTTCGACCTCGAGATGATAATAAAGAGCTTATTGGTCATGAAGTACTATATCTTAGTGCAATTTGTGCACTTATGTATCTTGCTAATAATACAAGACCACATATTGCATTTTCAGTAAATTTATTGGCAAGATATAGTTCTTTTCTAACAAAAAAAAAAAATGATGGAACAAGATTAAGCATGTACTCTGTTATCTCCGAGGAACAATCAACATGAGATTGTTTTATTCAAATAAATCAAATTTTTATCTAGTTGGCTATGCAGATTTTGGTATTTATTTGATCCACACAAAGTTAGATCTCAAACATGTTATCTATTCACCTATGGAGAAACTGCTATATCATTGCGGTCGATGAAACAGGCCATAACAACCACTTCCTTAAATCATGCTGAAATTCTTGTAATTCAGAAGACTAATCAAGAATGTGTATGGCTAAGATCAATAGCATAACACATTCGTGGAACATGTGGTTTCTCTCTTAGTAAAAATCTTCCAACAATAATATACGAAAACAATATAGCATGCATATCCTAAAATAAATGAGGATATATTAAAAGAGATAAAACAAAACATATTTCATCGAAGCTTTTCTACACTCATGATCTTGAAAAAAAATGGTCACATCACTGTACAACAAATTGGTTCAAAAGATAACCTGACAAACTTATTTACAAAGGCATTACCTACCGCAATCTTTGAAAAACTGGTGCACAACATTGGAATGCGGTGACTCAGAGATCTTAAGTGATATTTTCATGAGGTGAAGTAAATATACTTTTTAAGAGTATCAGATTATATAAAATATTTACTCTTTTTCCTTCACTAGGATTTTTTTTCCCATGTGTTTTTTTCCTAGTAATGCTTTAACCAAGTATATTTCATATATAAAAGGCATCTAAGGGGAAATGTCATAAATATGTTAAATTAGGTATAATGTAGATATCCATTATTAGTATTCATGGGCCATGTGTCATTTATCTATTACCTCATGTGTTGTCAATGTGTCTCAAGATTACACACTATTAGTGTCCATGTAATCCACCTCCTCTCTTAAATTCACAACAGATTTATCCCTTCTCATTTTTTGGGTTCAATATTATAAGATTCAAATGTTGATTGTATATATTTCATAAAGAAAATTTTTCTTGTTGCAATGGGTCAATAAAAAATTGTCATGTAAATCTTTTTTTTTTAAAAAATGATTTGTTTTTATTTTTTAAAACTATATAAGAAAAATAAAATCATGGAATAAATGCAGTTTAAACTATACCTAATCATTGTCCTTCTATAAATATGGTAAATTATTGTTTTCCAAAGAGTGAGAAAACTAATATTTATTAACTTCATTTTATTTTGATTCTGTAATTTTAAAAAAATATATGATGATAAATATGAAAATTTATGGCCCTATACCATATACATAGAGATGTCCATTTAATCTATAGAATCAGAGTCCCATCGGCCCTATCCCAAATAGGATGAGGAATCTCCAATTAGATAGAGAATGGGAGAGAGGGCACGGAGAATTTTTCTCCGTTGATCGTCACTGTTGAGTTTGTTGTTGTATTTAAATGGTAATTTTTAGAAATTATGATGAGTGAGAAATTTAGCTATTTAATTTTTTTTAATAAAAAATCATAGTAGTGATTTAAGTTAATTGATTTTTCTTTAAAAAATTTCAAACGGAAAAAAAATTTCCTATAGGTTCGGTGAATTCCTACCCCGAACCCTGTGAAAAATTCCACGAAGATGGGAAATGTAATCGGTATCGAGGACAGAGAAACCATCTTCGGCTCCACCCTGCCCTGTATACATTTCTATGTGTACGATTATTTATTTATTTTTAATTTTGATAATATATGAAGTGAGGGGATTGATCCTCTAACTTCGAGTTATTGTACATACTTGATGTCAGTTAAGTTATGTTCATTTTGGTGTATACGGTTAATTTTTTTTCTATAACTATTTAATATTTGTGCCTTTTCTATTCAAATTGGAAGAACTCCAAAATCAGTGTTTTTATTTATTTATTTATTTATTTTACTGCATTAATATTCAAAAATTACAATTTTATCTAGGTAAATATTTGAATATACTTTTTTTTACAAAGTTATTAGATTAAATGTATAGGATGAGGGAATCTAACCTCTGATCTCTAAGTGGATAGTACAAGTACTATGTCAATTGAGTTATACTTATTTTGGTATTAAATCTACTCTCTTAATCAGCATATACATAACTTAATTGTATACAGAGATAGTTAGTAGCATAATTAATTTTATGAAACTAAAGGAAGCTTTTTTAATGTTAAATATAAATAAAGAACTATATATGTGCCATAGTTTTATAAAGTTCTCTCTACTTCATCTCCTTTCGATTTTCAAATTTTTAAGATTATATAAATAAATAAGTATAGCAAGCATAGGGAAGTAATTGCATCAATGAATAGTTTTATTTCATTAAAGACTTGACCGATTATATTTCTAAGTATTTAAAAGAGTATTTTAAATAGTGGCGTTCAAATAATCCGACAATCCGAATAATTCGGACTACTCAACCCAAAATGTAAGAGTTGAATTGGGTTAGTTTAGTTTTGTTCTTGGGTTGAGTTGTGTTGAATTTTTCTATTTTTATTGAGTTGGGTTGGGTTGTGGGTTGGCTAAAAAAAATTTGGGTTGATCTAACCCAACCCGAATTTTACATATATATTTCTATTTGTTTAAAGTTTGATTTTTTTGTATTGATTAATCTTTTAATTTTTAATATTTTTCTTTTAAAATTATTATGATATTTTCTTTGTTTAAAGTTTACAATAGATATTATAGATATTTGGTATTTAGCATTTTAATTTTATGAGATTTTAGTTATTAGTCATGTGTTATATATAAAATTATATATTTTTAATTAAAAATAAAAGAATAAGTTATAACCCAACAATCCAACCCAATCCAATCCGAACTTTAAGGGTTGGGTTGGAAATTTTATTTGGGTCATATGGGTTGTCAATCAAACCAACCCGAATTTTCGGATTGGTCCGAAAGATAACCTCATATCCTAGTTTTAAATGCCAAAAATGGTGTTTTAAGAATTTAAAAGGTCTTGTTTTGTTTGGTTGGGTGCTCTCTAAAAAATTCAATAATAATAATTGAAAATACGAATCCAATCTCATATTCTTGACCAAAAAATTAAAAGATCTAAAAACCACTATGATATGTGATATATTTTAGTGCCCGACACTTTCTTTACCCGATTAAAAAATTGAAGGTTTAAATCCACTCGTCTATCGAAATATTTTAACGGTCAACAAGTTTTTTTATTTTTCTCGGTTGTGAAATTTAGCCGCCATGAAATTAAAGTAATTGATTTTTGTAGGCCTTAACACGTGAAAGATAGGATATCTATGTAGCCTAGTTTAAACTTTAAAGAACATGACTTGCGTGCATTATTGTTTTTTTATATATATTATTATTATTATTATTATTATTAAAAATATATATATATTCTTAATTTTTATTTATCGAAGACCGCAAAGAATCTCAAAACATTTTTTAATCTAAACGAATATGTGTGTATAAAAAAGAGATACTAAAATTTATAGATTTTCTTAAACCACCATAAATTTGTAAAATCTCACTAAAATAGACCATAGGACAAATTTTGTTGTAGAAATTGTTGCAAATGGATCCTCTTTATATATAGGGTTTTTTTTTTCTTTTATATGTTTTAATAATTTGATAAATCATAAGACATTAATTACCAATTCAAAAGTTGAATTTAAATTTATAAAAAAAATAATAGATTAAATAAAGTTACTTAATATCAAATCACACAAACTTTAAATAAAACAAAATTAAAGTACTTTTAATTAACTTATTCATTAGACTACTTTCTCCATGATGGCTTGATTTGGAAAGTAGTCGAACATTTTTAAAAAGTACAAATTCATGCATCACACAATGTTGTAATAAGGCACTTCAGATTTTTTTTTTTCTTCTTTTAGAATCTAGATTTCAAAATCTCATTTTATTATAAAGTTCAAAAAATACTTAATTCGAATTACACATGTAACAATAAAATAAGTTACTTGATAATTAAAATAAAGAAAAATCGAATATGTATATGTTTTTTAAATTAGTAAATTGATTATATGAATGTTGCTCTAAATAAAGTAATCAATATCTTTCGAGTTGAAATAAAAAGCAATACGATTTTAGTTTTTAATCCATTATAAATGTAATTAAGTGCGTTTTTCAATTTTTACAATAATTCATTTGGTCCATTTCTATCCTTCACTCAGTAGACCATCTCTCCCAAAAAAACAAAAAAACAAAAAAAAAAAACCAAAAAAACAAAAAGAAACAATAACAAAAAAACCAAAAAAAAAAACATAACAAATAACAAATAACAAAACAATAACAAAAACAAAATAAAAAGATAGATTATCTATATATATAATTTAGGAAAAGTATCGATTTACAACCTTAAATTTTGGGTTATATCAATTTAAACTTTAAACTTTTGCAATAATATCAATCTATACCATGTACTTCAATTTTAATATGGAAAAAATCTTGTGAAACTTATAATTATTTCAATTAAACTTCTAAACTATTATAAATGAATCAATTTAGACCATTTATTAAGATTATATTTGAAAATTGTCCATGCATTCACTTCTCATAAGGTGGATAGGCTTCTTTAAATATCTGATCGATAAAATGGATGATTAGAATCAATACATGAATAATTTTCAAATATAAACTTGATAAAGGGTCTATACTGATTTACTTTTAATCATTTAGAAGTTTAAATTGAAACAATAATATATTTCATACGGTTTCAAATTAAGTCTAAAAGAGAGTGTGAAATGGACACTCACGGAAATTTAAAACTTAAATTAATATAATTATTGATTCATATTTAAATTGATACCATCTTAAAGTTTAAGAATGTAAATGGATATTTTTAAAGGCCTTTTGAAAAACGCCCAAATTGCTTTTAAAAGTTAAATAAATATATCGACTATTTGAAAGTGGAAAAAAAAAACTCGTTAACTTTACCACCCCCCCCCCCCAAAAAAAAAAAAAAAACCTTCCAAAATAGTATTTAAACTAAAAAGGGTTTAAATACGGCTTGGGTTTATACTTTTAAGTTTTGGTTTATTTTGGTCTCTATACTTTTAAAATGTTTATTTTAGTCTCTATGTTTTCAAAATATTTATTTTTGTCATTATATTTTCAACTTTGATTCATTTTAGTCCTTATAAAAGTACTAATTTTGATTCCTCCATTCTAATTTTTATTTCACTTTTAAGGAATCAAAATGATCAATCTTTTAAAGTTCGAGAACCAAAATGAACTAACATAAAAAGTATAAATGAACTAACATAAAAAGTATAAAGATCAAAATGAATATTTTGAAAGTATAGGACCAAAATGAACTAAAGATGAAAATCTAGAAATTAAAATGAACATTTTAAAAGTGCATGGACCAAAATGAATCAAAACATTAACTCAAAAAAAGAAAAAAAAAAAACCAAAACAAAAAATGTAGATCCCATTTGGTAACCATTTGGTTTTTAATTTTTTTTGTTATTGGGAATTAAGTCTGCAGACACTACTTCTACCTTCAAAATTCATATTTTGTTATCAACTGCCAATAGTTTAAAAAATTAAGCCAAAATTTGAAGACTAAAAAAAATTACTTTTAAATATTTTTTTTTGAAATTTGGAATTTGACTAAAAATTTAATAATTGTACTTAAGAAAAATGTAAATTGTGGTAAGAAATAAGGAGAAAATGGATTTAATTTTTAAAAATCAAAAATAAAAATAGAAATGATTAACAACAAGATCGTAGAGATTAAAATAACATTTAAAGCAAAAGAAATCTTTAAAATAATAAAAATCACGTTTTGCAATGCAACCTTTACCAAATTCGAATATTTAAAACTATTCACTTCTCCCGCCGCCCCCCTTGTTTTTGAGAATTGATCGTCACCATATCTTGATGTCTCAAGATCTAGATTCCCAAAAACCTTCATTTTAAAACTCAGAAGATTACTTATAAGCTGTAATTCTTGATTTTTTTTAATAGTACAAATAATATTGATTCTCTTTTTTTCTTTTTTCTTTTTTCTTTTTTATATAATAAAACGATATTGGTAATTTGATATATTAATTATTTTGTCACATTTGAGAGAGACCATGTGATAGTGTCTTAAAAACAATAACTAAAAATAAAAAGTAAAAACTGAGAGAGACCATGTGACAGGCCTTGTTGGGTTCTTATTGTATTATAATGACACAACAAGTATATATAATTTAATATGGGACTGTTTAATATATACAATTTTTATATTAATAAAAGTTGGATCCTCAACTTTATTTTTTGGTACAATAAACGTGGGTATAAAGACATAAAAATATTATAATGAATAAATAAATAAATGTGGGTATAGAAATTGACACCTTCAAACCTCAAAACAAAAAAAAATTGTATGTTTAACTATCACTAAGTTATGCTCACTTTTGCTCTTAATTTTATCTTTATGTGTTCAATTTTTTTCTATTTTAGTCTTTTTCAACCATTAAAATCTTGAGTCAAAATGAGCCAAATTCAACTGACACAATACTTGTATTATCAACTTCGAAATCTGATGTTCGATTCCTTCACTTTACCTATTGTAAAAATAATGCTGTGTTGATTCCTTAAACCTATAATTTATAAAAAGCTAAACTAATAGTTTCAAGTTCTCTGTTTTTTTTTTTTTTTTTATGATTAAAATAAACATAAGCACGGCATGTGATTGTTCCATGAGCATATACTAGCATAAATATAATACATATTGCATTGCTTACTTCATATAATGATTGTGTCAATATAAATAAAATCTTAAACTTTCATACATTAGTTTTCCCCAACCTAAGTATGTCTAATTGGTTATTCTTATTAACTTGGCAAGGTGAATAATCTTGGTATAAATTTCAGTTTTATCAATTTATACCTTAGACAAGGTATTTATTTCAAAAATTAGGTTTTGAATACATTCACCCACTAAATTAAAAAAAAAAAAAAAATCACAACTATCTTTAAATTATGGAGTTTGTTGTATATAATCATACCCTCAAACTTTTAATTTGATCAATAATTACTTATGAACTATGTGATTTGCTAACTTCGTAATTATTCATAGTTTTAATCTTATTTTGGTCTCTGAACTTTGAACCTTATTTTATTTTGGTCTCTAAATTTTAAAAATGTCCATTTTAGTCCTAAATTTTTAAAAAGTGTTTATTTTGATATCTACTATTAAGATTATGTTAATTCTTTAAAGATTAAATTTATTTAAAAATGAAATTACATCTAGCATGAGTTGAGCAAGATGGAGGAGAAGTAAAATATCAACAATCAATGAGCCAAATGACTTTTGAGATCTTCTACAGAAAATCGTTTTACCACATAATTCAAAATTGAAACCTTAGATTAGCCTAATCATTTAAAAATAAAAGTCATTTCACTATTATGTTTTAGAGTTAACAAAATTTTAATAACAGAGATCAAAGTAAGTACTTTTTAAAAATTCAAAAACTAAATTTGACGTTTTTAAAAATTCAAGAACCAAAATAAAATAAGATTCAAAGTTTTAAAATTAAAATAGGATTATTTAAAGCTCAAGAAATTTAAATAAATTATTTCAAATTCATTAAAACAAATGATGTGATATCTCCCTCTATCCACCTTGATTACTTTAATTTGTAGTGGAACGAGGATTATTCATTGTTAATAAAGATTGGCAATCAAATCTCAACCCTCTTCAACTATTTTGTTTTTCAAAATTATGCTTGTTTGTTTCTTTAAGTTTTCAATTTTCATCATATTTTAAGACGAGGTTTAATTCTAAACCATATTTTAAAACATAAAATTATGTTTTAAAAAAATTAATTAGTAAATAATATAGTTAGAAGAGTATAGACGAAAAGTAGTATTTATAACATCAATTTTTAAAACCATAAACTAACATGGAAATGGTTATTAAATTAATGTCATGTTTATCAATCCATAATGAAATTTGGTGTAATCATAATAGGATTCTATTGATAGATAACCGAAAAATGATTCACAATTTGAAACGTAATTGAATTGCTTTTTATCACCTTTACTTAAAATTATAAATAATATATTTACCGTTACCTTTACCTTTACCATTTTTGTTTAGAGTCAAAAGATGATGGTAACAGTAACAGTAAAGATAAAGGTAAAGATAAATGCAAATGCAACAGTAAATGTAAAAAATTGATAACTCTCATGATGTAATAGTAACAATAACGATAATAGTAATGGTACTGATATTAGAGTAATTTTTAGATGCAATTGGATTAAACATCTTCCACTCGTATTAGCGTTTTCTGATTACATATTTGGAAGTTGGTCCAGATGTCAGTACGGGTACAGAAAACAATACCAAATGTAATCAAATTGGGTCTAGTTTTCAAAAGACCATTGATTTATTACGTTTTTCATGGGATGAACGTAACCGAAATTTAACTTATCAAATTAAAAATATTTTAGAAAAGAAATAAACTATCATATAACAAATGTGATTGGTCAATTAGATGAATTAGACAACATCGTCTTCTTATATACTCATCCTTTTTATAGTAAATATAGTGGACTTGACTTCTTAGATTATGGTTAAAGAGTACGACGAACACAACGTGACCGCATATAGTTCAATGTGATGTTTTGGACGCATTGATTTGAAATTATTATATGTAGTTTCTATCCATATATTTATATATTTTGTTTGTATATATTATATATAGCTAAATAAATATTCAATAATAAAAGAAAGTAACTAGAAAAAATTGGAAAACAACTTTTTCCGAAAACCATGGAAATACAAACCCACGTTTTTATTCCAAGAGAACAAATTTTACAAAGATAGAGAAGGGTATAACGGGAAAGACAGAGAAAAATCCCCAATATCTGACAAACTATCCCAAATAGTGTAATTACAAAGTCCCAGAACTACATTAAACCCCCTTTCTTTTTTCTTTTTTTTCTAAGACAAAAGCCATGAAATCATGGCGTCGGATTCGGCAACGGCACCGGCGAAATCTTCTCCGGCGTCCCATTCGAGGCCGCCGGCGAAGCTTTCCCAATTCCAAGGGCTATCCAGACTGAAGGAAGAACTAATCGAACTACAGTCACCGCCGAGCTCCAGCTCCGCCGCACCGGCGTCGGAAACAGCGGCTCCGACAGAGGCATTGGCGGTAATATTGCTTTCGCACGTGCCAGATGTGTAATCGTCGTCCCATTGCATTTCCACGTTAGTCAATAATTCTTCCAAATCCAACGACATATCGTCCTCTTTAAATACGTCATTATTAAAACTCAACGTCCCAGAGCCACCGACGTCATGTCGTTCTTCTGGCGGCGGTTCGTTATTAATTTCCTCCTCCGTTGGGTCATCCACGCCCCCGCACACGGTACTTTCTCTCTCTATCTCCGCCGTCGGCGGCGATGGAATCTCCCTCACGGCCTCCGCCTCCGCCTCCACCTCCGCCTCCGCCTTCCTCCGCCTGCCTCGCCCGCCCTTACGCCGCGGCGGGAGGCTGAGCCTGGCCACGTCGACAATTACCGCGTCCCCATCGTCGTTCCGACGCCGGAACGTTTGGATTTGTCGACTTAGATGTGAATTCCAATAATTTTTAATCTCGTTGTCTGTTCTGCCTGGCAAGTGGCTTGCGATCAAAGACCACCTATAAATAAATAAATAAACTTGGGTAATGGTGCGAGTTCGGATTTTTTTCTACCCTTTTTTGCGGTTCACGTGACCCTTCTTTTTTGTTCGAATGTGAAGAAAAGAAAATGATAGAAATAGCTTGTAGAGTTCCAAAGTGATTCCATTTTCCATTTTAGGAAAAAATAAAAAAAACAAAAAAAAAAAAGTATGGCAATGTTTTGGCTTCTTTGTTTGAGAATTAAAATGTTATATATAATAAAAAAAATACTTAAATACATTTTAGACTACATCTATCTTTATACATCTCTCATCAAATTGTCTAATAATAGTTTGATCCATGAAAAATTCTTCTTACCTCTTTCTTTAAACATTTTAATTATGATTTTTTTTAAATATCATTATCCTAAAATAAATAAAAATAGGTACATCTTAGAAGATACTCAAATATCATCCTCTGATAATAATTATCATTTATTGTTATTTTATTGATAAGAAAGCCTAAAAAATAATTTAAGGATTCAATTGAATTTTTTAAATATTTTAAAAAAGGAACATTTTTTTAATTGAAACTGAAAATAAAACGAAGAAATAGGTAACGATTGAAGTAAGAGAAATGATTAAAAAAAGTTATCAGAGAGGGTGACTGAAACACGTGATAAAAAGTAAAACCAATATCCTGAATTAATTTTTCCCTAATCGCAATAAAAAATTAAACCCTCGTTCGATAAAAAAAAAAAAAAAATGTATTGACTCAAAATAAATAAATAAATAATTGAATCCCTAATGTTTATATTCATTTCATGTCGTCATTCTGCCTTTCTCTGACACCCTCGACTGTAGTCCACAAAAAGACAAACAAAAATGTTAATGTCTTTATTTTATTATTATTTCTCCTCGTGAGCTGCCCGGTAGAAAATATTTATTAAAGAATTTTAGTTAATTGGTTCATAAGACAAAACTAGTTAAAATATTTTCATATAAAACAAAATATCCTTATCACTGATAAATATTAAAATTGATAAATATTTATTGATATTTATAATTGATAAATGATTAACATTTTATTATATTTATAAATAAATTAACTTATTTTTCCATAAACAAAAACAATTCAAGAATTTTGAATATTTAGTATATATTTGATTATTTGTTCCAAATAACATTGGACTTGTCACTTCATCATATCTAATTTTATTCTATAGATTCTACACAACAACTAGTTTTGTAATTCAAGAGGCTTTTTTTTTTCTTTTTCATAAAACCTTGTGCATTAAATAATACTATCATTTAATTAAAAGTTGTTTAAAAGAAAAAGCAAGTTGTAGTTTTAAATAAAAAAGATATATTTATTGTTTTTAGTTAGATATTTTAGTCCAATGGTAAGTAAAATAAAATAAAATAAAAAATACATAAATGCTGTCTGGTTACTGATTACAAAAAAGGGGAGCATGAAAATTAAGTGAGCTGAATAAAAGAAAAGAAAAGAAAATGACCTGTTTCCAAGGGAAGCATGAAGCTTAATGATGACATCTTCTTCTTCTGTGGTGATGTTCCCTCGTTTCAAATCAGCTCTCAAATAGTTGATCCATCTGAGCCTACAACTTTTCCCACATCGGAGAAGCCCTACACATAAATTAACAACAATATTATGTAAACAAAATTCTTTAATGCTTAATAAATAAGCTAACATTGCAAAATAATAGAGTTTTTTTTTTCTTTTTTTTTTTTTTTTTTAATTTGGAGATGGTGAGAGGTGAAAATGGAAGTTGAAACGGACCTGCATTTTTGGGGAGAGATCTCCAGGAGCCTTCACCATTGGCGAGGATGTATTTTTTCAACCGGTCATCTTCCTCCGCCGTCCACCGCCCCTTTTTCAGTCCAACTTTCTCACAGCACGGCCTTCTCCCCATTGTCGCTGCCGCCGCCTGCCTTTTTACCAGATTCAAAACGCCATCGTTTCACTGGTTGCGGTCACTTTAATAAAGTCTCTCCTTTCGCTTATCTCTTTGTTGAAAAGTTAAAACAAATTGCTCGCTTTCTCACACACACACTCTCTCTCAAACGCTATGTATTTATATAGAAAGTTATGTGAGAGCAACAGAGAGTGACGTGGCAGAGAAGGTGGCATTTATAGTTTCGTATTTAGATCTGTGGAAGAAGATTAGGCCACGATAGTTCTACCCAACCGTAGACTCGTGGCTAATCGACGGTCGAGAGATGGGTGATGGGGCTTGATGTTTCCACGTTGGCATTTCTTTATTTTTTTAAAAAAAAAATTAATTTACTTTATTATATAATTCTATTAATTTAAAATCTTGAAATCTTATTAATAAATCGATTTTGACCTTTTATATTACACAAAGATTGGGCTCCATTTCAAAATTTATAGAGGTTTCTCTTAAATTCATTATTATTGAATCAAATTCTTTACTATATTAATAAAATGAAGTTTCATTTTCAATTGATGATAAATATTACAAGGATGTGAGTTTATATAATGTGAAGTCGTCAATGACTCATTAATACCCTTATACTTTTTAAACAATTATTTCTTTTGATTATTATTTTTTTTTGAATTTTCAAAAATTTCGTTAATACACAAATTTAAAAAAGTGCAAAAATATAATTATAAGTAGTATATGAATGAAAATGATCATTGCCTTGTTTCAACAATGAAAAAAACTTAGGTACTGGCTGGTTGCATCGAGTTACTCGATGCAAAAATTGACAGGTGAATTGTTTTTTTTTTTTTAAGATTAAATTAATATTATTGTTTACTATCTTAAAAAAAATTAAAAAGATGCATGACATAAATGCAGTTTTTTCCCTTTAAAAACATTGTTAAACCTTCAAAAACATTTAATATTGATACTCTTGACATATAAAAAAAAATTAAGAAAAAGAATACATTTTTGGTCCTTAGGTTTTTGTTATAGTTTCTATTTAGTCCATAAATTTTAAAACGTTATACAATTAGTTTTTAAGTTTTGAGTTTGGTTTCAATTTAGTCAATGAATTTCAAAATGCTACAATTTTAACATTGATATTTGAGTTTTGTTTAAATTTGATCTATATGCTTCAAGATTTACACTTTTAAACTTGATTTTTCACTAAATACTCATTTTTCGTTCTTATAGTTAATTTATATTCATAAATAAAAAAATCATTAAAAAATTATAATTAATTAAGTTTCACTATATTAATCACTTTTAAAATTAAATTTAAAATTTTACTTCATAATTATTTTTAATTAATTAATAGAAAATGATAAAAAAAAATGAGTATTTAATGAAAAATTGAGATTAAGAACATAAAATCTTAGACCAAATTAAAAACAAAACTCAAATATCAATGGTAAAATTATAACGTTTTGAATTTAAGAATTTAACATGAACCAAATAGAAATTAAAACGAAAATCTATGAATAAAAAAGTAAAAATTAAAAAATGTATTTATTGTTCGCATATGGACAAAAATCTTATATCAATAAAACACCAAGCCCTACTATTCCATCTATTCTCTTCCCTTTTAAAAGTAATAGATTAAATGCTCATTTATTCTCTTCCCTCCCCCTCAATCTATAGCCCAATGCTTCCCCATTTCTCTCTCTCTTACCTTCTCCTATTAAATGCACCTTTATTCCTCTTCTTTCATTTCTCCCTCTCTAAAAATCACACTTTTTTTTTTCCTTTCATTCTTAAATATTAGAACTTTATATAATTTTTAAGCATAATCCAAACATAAATATAAAAACTTTCACACCAAAATTATCCATATCTATAAAGTTATTTTAAGTTAAGAAAGAATCAATCCGAGACGATTAATATAGATACATTTTTTTTCTCCATATAATAGATGCTCTCATTTTCTTTTCTTTATTTCTCCTATTCAAATATCAATTATTTCGATAACTAAATATGATCCAAATCTTTAATTTTAATATATAAAATTTTACAAATTTCCAAAATAAAAATTTACCTCAACTCAGTATAGTGATACAAAAAAGCTAAAAACGAATAGTTTCTTAAAGGGGGAAAACTTTCTTAACCGACCAGAATAAATAGATTAGTTTAAAATATAAAAAGGGATAAAAAAAAAGTTGTTACCATTACAAATTGGTAATGCATATGTCGTGTCTCTTTTCCACCAACTTTTGTCATCAAAATTATTATCCGAATTCTTGATATGTTAGCTCTTTTTGCCTATTTATTCAAACTCAACTACTAATGCTTCACATATTTAAAATCATATGAGTTTTAGAGTGTGTTTGGTTTGACTTTTCCAAGTATATCATTTTAAAAATAAGTTATTTTAGAAGAAAATTGAAATGTTTGACAACCACTCAAAATAGTTTTTGAAACATTTTTTAAGTTTATTTTAAACACTTTTTTATCAAAAGTGCTTTCAATTCAAACGGACTCTTAAGGTTTCTGGGTGATTATGCTATTCTAGTCTCTTCTTGCTATATTCTATATGCTTTGCTTAAATGAAGTATAGTTTTAGAGATTAAAAAATGAAAGAAGGGAAGGAAGAGAATATTTAAAAAGAGAGAGAAAAATGAGAACTATTAGGCCATATATCGAAGATCAGAGAGAGAAAATGGAAGAGACGGCAATATGGCCTATTATTACGTTAATTTAGCCTTAATGAAAAATCATTACTATATATCTATTAGATTATAACATTTTTTTTAATATCATGCTAATCATTCGTGGAGCTCATATAATAAAAAATTTACTAAAATGGTTAAATTTTTTTTTTTATTTTTTAAAATCATTATAGAAATTCAAAATCAAAACTGATGAAATGATTATAAAATTAAATATCAAATTAATTTTGAGTAATTAAAAAATATTTTTTTATCATGATTTTTAGTGTGACAAAAATATTCTTTTTTATCCATTTTAATATCTCTCCGTACATAGTGTTTTAGTTGACAATGATTAGCTTGAAGTTTCTAGTAACATAACACCAAAAATTTAGGAAAATAAATGGTTTGTCATTATTTATTTGCTTTTTAATATATTGTTCTTCTACTTCATACGTAACTTGTCTAACCATCGTACATGTTCAATCGAAAGCTTTTAATTCCTTCATCTAACTAAGAGACTTGAATGTCCCACGCATTTAATACAGTATGGGAGGACTAAACCGACGTCGTTTCTAGTTTTGGATCGGAGGGTAAACTGGTCTTTTCGATCTAGTATAAAGAAACAAGTATATTCCACCTCGTAGTATTGTGGTCATACGCTTTTTAATGGTCCCATGAATTGGGCGGATTCTATCAATCTAGTGTAACCTACGAATAATTGACAGCTAAAATAGAACAAAAAAAATAAAAAAATAAAAAATTATACTATATACTAGCGGATCCAAAACTTTATGTAAGGGGCCAAAGTGTATGTACCATAAGAAATTTAGCCTATAGACTTCTAGAATTATATTTATAAATAGTTTCTAAAGTTTTTAGTCAATGAATTCTCAATTTTTATGCTCAATAGATTCCTAAAATATTGTATTAAAAAAAGATTCCTAAAGTATCAATTATGCATTTAATAAATCTCTTACACATTTGAAAAGGTTAACATTTCTTCAATTTATCTATTTACTACAACATTTTTAAACTTAAGGTGTAACT
Source organism: Benincasa hispida (assembly GCF_009727055.1). Classification (NCBI taxonomy): domain Eukaryota; kingdom Viridiplantae; phylum Streptophyta; class Magnoliopsida; order Cucurbitales; family Cucurbitaceae; genus Benincasa; species Benincasa hispida. The sequence continues at coordinate 36,600,828 of NC_052359.1, forward strand.
AGACACAATTTTTTTTTTTTTTTTTATATGAATCAGTTATTAATTTTTTAATATCTATAAGATATATTTGATATAAATTTTAAGTTGATAGATTTATTAGATATATTAGGGACTAGAGTCAAAATTAAAAAAAATGGAATTTTTAGTAACAATTCTCAAAACTTGTAATATTAATTACAATATTGTTACGAATCTTTATAGAATTATTCCCAAAACATTCAATCAATTTTTAAAATAATTTTTGAAGGATCCAAAATTTGTATACATTTATATCTATATAAATTAAAAAGAATGCGCTACTATTGAACTATTCTATAATTATTCTTATTACAAATTAACTATAACTATACATTTTTGTATTTAATAAAAATCGATATACATATATATAACATCATCAACATATGCTTCTAACTCCTTTATAGATCCGTCTCTCATATTACAAGTTAATTGTTTTACTTTTAATAAATATTGAAAATTTATTTTAGTTTATGATTAGTTGGAAAAAAAAAACTACATTAATATTCACTCAATAAATTTTGTCAGCACGCTCATTTTTTGTGTCATTGCCTAATGGGAAATTATTATTATAATTATTTTACGAATTTAATAACAATTAATTTTAAAATAATGGTAACAATAAATATTACTTTTTAAAATTTATGGAAAGTAATGACTAAAATAAAAAAAAAATACTTAGATTAGTTATGAGATACATCAACGACTCATCCCAACAATATACAAGAAAAATTCAAGAAAAAAATTAAAATAAAAGGAAGAAGAATTTACTACGTGACAAACTGTTATTGGACAACTGTAAAATGATGGTATAGCCCATAAATCTTTTTAAAAAATAAATCCAAAATATGTGTGTCATGATGATATTTTAATTGTATATATAGTTAAACACAAATGGTAGGGGCATGTTATACAGAATTCTTAGCTTGGTGATTGGTATTTTTATAGAGAAAATAGATTGTGGTCGAATAGAGTAAAATCGCAATTAAAAAGAAGAAAAAATGAAAGAATAACATACAGTGATTTTACGTAGAAAACACCTAAATAAATTAGGATAAAAACCACGGCCAAGAATAGAAGAATTCCACTATATGAAAATAAGAGTTACAAACTTTCTTTCTTATAGAGGAACACGAAGTTCTCTTATAAGAAGAAACCCTCTCTATTTTATCTTCCTCATTTATTAGAGATTTTGGATGATTTGGCAACCATAGGTCTTCACCTATTTATAGCCCAAAGAAACTTGACCATCAAGCAAATCCAATGGCTCTAAATTGTTTTAGATAGATGTGAATGATCCAATGGCTCCAATTGTCCTAGAGAGATGTGAAAGATCTAATGGCCATGAATTGATCTTGGATAACATGTAAGATCCAGTGGCCCAAATTGTCTCCAAGAAACTTCTTAATAATAAATAAACTTCTTAAAAACTCTTGATAATTATCCAACAATCTCTCACTTGGAGATTTGATTGATAATCAATCACATCTCCACACCATTCTTTCTATCTTGCCATCTTCATGTTGCTTATGTTTCTGCTAGGCCATTCGAGAATAGACACCAATTGAACTTGTCAGCATTGACTGTCGTTGTCAAGTAATCTATCAAGTTTTCTTTTATATGAATTTTATGCATATCCACCGTTCCTTCCTCCATTTTTTCACAAACGAAGTGATACTGCACTCGAAAATGTTTTGACTTGGAATGGAAAGCTGGATTCTTTGCAAGATACAAGGTGCTCTGACTATCACAAAATAGAGAAATTTTCTCATTTCATGTCTGAGCTCCTCCAATAGCATTTTTTAACCATACTGTTTCTTTACTAGCTTGTGTAGTTGCAATATATTTTACTTCTATTGTTGAAATAGCCACAATTGACTGTAGTTTGGAAACCCAGCTTACAACTCCACGAGCAAGAGTGAACACATATCTGGTAGTGGATTTGCTTTTATTAAGATCACTTGCATAATCTGAGTCAACATATCCTCAAACAGTAAAGTCAGATCCTCCATAACTCAAAGCAACATCTATGGACCCTTTAATGCATCTAAGGATCCTTTTAACAACATTCCAATGCTCTTGACTAGGATTTGCCATATACCAACTAATAACTTCCACTGTATGTGCAATGTCTGGTCTGGTACGAATTATGGTGAACATTAAAATTTCCACTGTCGATGCATACGATACTCGAGACATCTCCATCCTCTTTGCTTCATTGCTAGGGCTCATACTAGAGGATATCCTGAAATTAACAGGAAAATGGGTAGAAATTGGCTTATAATCTTGCATGTTGAAGTGTTGCAAGACCTTTTTCAAATAATTTTTCTGTGATAGCCAAATCTTCCCATTATTTATATCTCAGTGAATTTGCATCCTCAGAATCTTGTTTTCTTGTCCCAAGTCCTTAATTTCAAATTTTCTAGCCAATTGAGCCTTTAATTCTTCAATACGATCTTTGTTGGGGCCTGCTACCAACATGTCGTCAACATACAACAACAAGACAATGAAGTCTTTTTCTCCAAACCTCTTGAAATATGCACAAGGGTCTGCATTAAGTCTGTTGTATCTAAGGCTCATAATGAAGGAATCAAATCTCTTGTACCAACACCTCAGCGCTTGTTTGAGACCATACAGATGTTTGTTTAACCTGTAAACCAAGTTCTCTTTTCCTTTTACTTCAAAATCTTTTGGTTGAAGCATATAGATTTTTTTTTGAGATCTCTATGGAGAAACACAGTTTTAACATCTAACTGCTCCAAGTGTAAGTCAAATGTAGCACACATTGCCAAGACTATTCTAATAATAGTAAGTCAAACTACTGGAGAAAAGATCACATTGAAGTCAATACCTTCTTTCTGAGCATATCTCTTTACCACCAATCTTGCACGATACCGCTCCCCTTGGTCATCATTGTTGCGCGTGATCTTATACACCCACTTGTTACCAATGTGTTTTCTCCCTTGTGGTAGCGTTACAAGTTCTCAAGTCTTGTTCTTATGAAGAGCTTCTATTTCTTCTTGCATTGTTGTCATCCATTGAGTAGCATCTGAACTTGTCATTGCATCTTTGAGAGTTAATGGCTCCCCATCCCCAGATAGAAAACAATATGCAACACTGCTCTTTATAATATACTCAGATTGCCAACCTGGTGGTTTTGCTATTCGGCTACATCGATGAATCTCTAGTACTTGTGATTCAGCTGGTTCTTGGATTTTGTGCACTAGTTCAGCTTCATAAGATTCCTCTATAGATTCTTACTCCACGTGTACTGTCATAGTCTCTGAGCTTTCATTTATAGTGCTATCAACTGCTACTTGTTTCTTATCTTCCACAAATATCACATCCTTATTGATGATAACCTTATGGGCAGTCAGATCCCACAGGCGATACCCCTTTACACCATCAGCATACCTAAGAATAAATATTTTCTGGATTTTGGATCCAACTTTGTAGTTTCTTGGGCATTGTACATCATGTACACTGGACTTCTAAATATATGAAGTTTCGAAGAATCAGCCGGCTTGCCAGTCCACATCTACATTGGTGTCTTTAACTCAATTACAACCCTTCACAGATTGCTCGTAAGTACAGCTGGACCAATAACCGTTATGCCCCTGTAGTTACATCTTTCTCCTTAAGTACCACTGATCCTTTTAATGAACATAAGTCGTAATCCTACTATGACTGAGTCTTCTCTTCCAAAGAGAAGCTGTGGTTACTATGTTCAAACCTCAGATTAGCCCTTAAGAGAGCAATCTCTCTACTTATCCCTACTTCGAGAAAGAAGTGAATTCCATCTTGTGGATTGAATTTCCAGCTCCCAGATCAGACAAGTCTAAAAAAAGGTAGGCATGTTGAGTTGGCAATCTGGCCACTCTCACCCATACTAATCAAAGAACCGCCCTCAAAGGCAGGAGTTCCCAAAACACTCAGGATTGAGATCGTGTCACCTATGGTCGTTTTGGTGAAATGTAAGTCTCTAGTAGCAACGATGTTATATACAGATTCTAATCATCTCATGGTCCAGGTCTTATACAATCTCTTTGTATAGGACACCCTTGCTCGCACGTCTCCACAGAATGGTTAGGATCTACCATCTGTAGTAGTTTACAACACTTGCAAACCTCTACAAAGCAAACCGTATCCGTAGTGTCACTAGGATCAGGTATCCCACCTTAATCCATATACTACAAATCTATTTAGGTTATCTCTTAAGGCATGATCCACTTGTATATCAAATATACATGCTTAAGTTCACATAAGATAACCAAGGAGCTTTGTTTATTGGATATGAGTAAATGCCAGAATTAAATAACACTTATTTTATTCATTAAACAATGTGTATCTTTATAAAACAACGAGACTCTGGGAGAATTAGGACACCAATCCTAACAATCTCCCACTTGTCTTAATGACTCGGGATACTAATGTATAATACAATATAAAAATGTACAATATACAATAAACTAGGGCATGCCCTAGTATTATCTCGTACTTTCCCTAGACAAGATGCGCACGTCCTGCAGACCCAGACTCTCCAGGTGACCCTCGAACACTTTAATCATGAGGGCTTTTGTAAAGAGATCAACAACGTTGTGCTTCGATACGATCTTCATGACTATCATATCACCATGATGCATAATCTCCCTGATCAGGTGATATTTCTGTTCTATGTGGTTACCCCAACGATGACTCCAAGGCTCTTTTGAATTTGCCACAGCCCCGCTGTTATCACAACGATGACTCCAAGGCTCCTTTGAATTTGATAAGCAAATCCATATTTGGAACAACTTCCAAATATGAAAGGAACTTCCCCAGCCAAACAACCTACTTAACTGCTTCACAAGCCGTTACGTATTCGGCTTCCATAGTGGAGTCCGCGATGCATCCTTGTTTGATACTTCGCCATACTACAACTTCTCCATTCAGAGTAAACACTGACCCCGATGTCCATTTGCGAAAATCTCTATCGGTCTGAAAGTCAGAGTCCGTGTATCCTGTAAAGATCAGATCCTTATCTTCATATACAAGCATGTAGTCCCTCGTTCTCAAAAAATACTTGAGGATCGTCTTGACCACCATCTAGTGATTAAATCTTGGATTGGACTGATACAGACTGACAATCCCTATTGCATAGAAAATGTCAGGTCTGGTACAAAACATTGCATACATCAAGCTTTCTACATCAGAAGCATAGGGAATCCGTCTCATCTCCTCAACTTCTTGAGGTGTCTTAGGACATTGATCCTTAGATAAAATGATTCCATGCCTGAAGGGTAATAAACCCCTTTTGGAATCCTGCATCCTGTACTTGATCAACATTTGATCAATGTACAATGCCTGAGATAGGGCTAACCATTTGTTCTTGCGATCTTGAATAATCTGGATCCCGAGAACATACTGTGCCTCACCCAAATCTTTCATTTGGAACTGGGCAGTTAGCCAACTCTTAATGTCAGTCAGATACCCTACATTATTCTCAATGAGTAGGATATCATCCACATACAGTACCAGGAAAGCTACTGAGCTATTGATCATCTTCTTGTAAACACAAGGCTCATCATCATTCTGATCAAAGCCAAACGGTTTGACAACAACGTTAAATCTGATGTTCCAAGATCTAGATGCTTGTTTCAACCCATAAATGGACCTATTAAGCTTGCAAACTCTTTGCTCTTGATCTGGAATGATGAACCCCTCTGGTTGAGTCATATAGATGGTCTCCTCAAGATTACCATTAAGAAAGGCAGTCTTGACGTCCATTTGCCATATTTCATAATCATAAAATGTGGCTATGGACAGGAGAATCCTGATAAAGTTCAGCATGACAACAGGTGAGAAAATTTCCTCATAGTCAAGTCCCTCAACCTGGGTATAACCCTTTGCCACGAGTCTAGCCTTAAAAGTTTGCACCTTTCCATCTACACCTCTCTTTCTCTTATAGATCCACTTACACCCAAAGGTCTTACCCCATCAGGTGGATCAACAAGCTCCCAGACGTCATTGAAGTACATAGACTTCATTTCTTGGTTCATGGCCTTAACCCATTCATCTTTGTCAACATCCTCTATTGCTTTCTTAAAAGACAACGGATTCTCGATCCCATCATTTATAATGATGTTTTGGGCTTCAGTCAAACCCATGTAGCAATACGGTGGGTTCATAACCCTCCCACTACATCGAAGCAGTCTCAACTCTTGAGCTGGTTGACTAGACATTCCGACCTAAAAAATTCTTGTTGATCTGTCGGCCTATTCAACAACTCTTGTTGAACCCTCAACAATCCCAATCTCACTAGAGATCTCACGTAAAACGAGCTTCCTTCGTGGCTTATGATCCCTCATGTGATCTTCTTCCAAAAAGATAGCATTTATGGAAACAAACACTTTGTTCTCACTTGGATCATAGAAGTATCCACCTCTCGTTTCCTTGGGGTAGCCTATAAAGAGGCAAACCTTTGAATGCGGTTCCAACTTCTTTAGGTTAGTCGCTAGCACATGTGCCGGACAGCCCCAAATCCTGAAGTGGCGTAAACTACCTTTACGGCCTCTCCATAACTCAAAAGATATTTCAAAAACACTTTTGAGGGAACGTTATTCAGGATATAACTTTTTGAGGGAACGTTGTTAAGGCTATGGACAATAGAATCCTGAAAGAGCGCATTGCTCGTAGTTGGATGTCCGCATGACACACGTGGGGGCAAGCCAAAACAAAGACAAGGCACTTGGATCAGCGCAAGGTTAGAAAAAAAAAAAACAATGACAAGAAATATGCAAGGATAAAATCATTTGACACCCTGGTGGAAAAAAAATTTCTTTTTGAAATAAATCATGCGATGTTTCGGAAGTTAGTAAAGTTCTTTTGAAGGTTAAGCTTGCAGTCCCTAGGTCTTAGAAATATTTTAAGAAGAGAATTGAATAAGACTTAAGGAAACTTTGGTATATAGGATTTGAACGAAGTATCCTTGAGAAATCTAGGAAAAGAACATTATGGTTCACTTACTAAAGGAAGTCTTTAGCTTATGCTTGAGGACAAGTATTGTTTAAATTTGGGGGTGTGATAATGGGCAGAAATGCACGTTATCATAGTGCTAAGTTCTTAAACAATGTTGGCTTGCGTTGATAAAATATGTTAAATTGCGTCCATTAAGCATCAATTTCATAATATTGCGGTTGCATACGTTCATCGCATTAAAACAGTTGATTTCTGTATTTTTGGGCAGAATATGCGACGACGCAAGGCGGAAAGTGCGATCATAGGAAATCATTGGTCGAGCGCAGCATTACCACAAGGCTTTGCGGTGATCGTGTTCACAAATATTCGCCTTAAAAGGATCGCCGCAACTTGGTCAGCACAACATGGTGGGCGCATCTGAGTGAAAGGCTAATTAATCGCGATGGGACAGAAAGCTGATGACAGTCGAATCCGAATTAAGTTGACAGCCGATAATGATCACAAGTACATTCAGCTTTTCAGTGACAATTATTTGGCGCATTAGTCAGGAATTAAAGCCGTTCTATCTGTACAATCATGAGAGAGAAGCTGCCTTTTACCTTGGATGCTCTATAAATACCAAAGGCATCCTTCAGAAAAGGGGTTCAGCAGTTCAAAATTTCATACTTCAGTTCGCTAGTCTTTGTGCATAGTTTTCTTTCATTTTAAGGCAGAGCAAGAGAAAAGTCGTGATACCGGAGATCGCTTAGGGCAACTTGAGAGAGAAACTTGAGGCGAAGAAGCAAAGAGCGGGCCGATTCTCGCGAGAGCGAGATTATCTTTTGAATTGGACGCAATCCCATGTTCTATCATATAGTTATGGAATTGGAGGTCCATATGCTCTCCACAATGATCAGATCGTAGTGTTTTTATCTTCTTACCTAACAAGTTTTCAACTTCATCCTTATACTCCTTAAACTTGTCAAGGGCTTCAGATTTACGTTGCATTAAGAAGAGATACCCAAACCTTGAATAATCATCTATGAAAGAGTTGAAATATTTATACCCACCTCGAACTCTAACATTCATCGGACCACAGAGATCTGAATGTACAAGCTCTAAGGCTTCCTTGGCTTTGTAACCATTTCCAGTATAAGGTCGTTTGGTCATCTTGCCTTTGAGGCATGATTCACATACAGACAAGGAGTTTTCTTCTAAATTCTTTAGAAGTCCACTTTGCACCAACATCTCAATCCTATTGAGGTTGATGTGACCTAACCTTAGATGCCAAAGATGGGTATTTTCTTTTGGAGAAACTGTTGGTCTTTTAGCTGTTGTTGCCGTACTGAACATTTCAGTGTTAAACAAGGCTTTTATTTCTAATGGCCTTAGTACATATAGTTATTTTCCATTGAACCATGACCAATCTCCATTCCATTCTTGAAAATAAATACTTTATTCTCAGAAAAGGAGACGGTGTAGCCTTGTTCAATGAGACAAGAAACCGAGATTAAGTTCCTCTTAATATGAGGAACTATAAAAACATTATCTAGTAACAGATAATGTTTCTTGTCAACAAATAACTTCAGCCTGCCTATAACAACAGCTAAAACAACCTCACCAGTACCGACTCGAAGAGTCATCTCTCCCTGTGGCAACGTTTGCCAGGAACTGAATCCTTAGTAAGAGGAACTGACATGATTGGTAGCACTTGAATCGAGGATCCAGGCAGAATCATCACTCTCTACCAAACACGTCTCCAAGACTAATAAATCATATTTACTGTCTTGTCTCCTCTTTTGGAGAGTAGTGGGATTGAGGTCATTTGCCATGAAATTCATTTCATACGATTCTTTCACTGTAAGTAATCGGCCATTTTAAAAGTTGTAAACGAAAATACAAACGAGTTGCTGAAAAAACAACATTGACCTACGTCATTTTAAAAGTTGTAAACGGAAATACAAACGGGTTCTGAAAACACTCAGGATTGAGATCGTGTCACCTATGGTCGTTTAGGTGAGATATAATTCTCTAGTATCAACGACATTATATACAGAGTCTAATAATATCGTGGTCCAGGTCTTATACAAACCCTTTGTATAGGACACCCTTACTCGCTCGTTTACACATGAATGGTTAAGATCTACCATCTGTAGTAGTTTACAACACTTGCAAACCTCTATAAAGCAGGTCGTATCCGTAGTATCACCAGGATCAGGTATCCTACCTTAATCCTTATACTACAGACCTATTTAGGTTATCAGGTATGATCTACTTGTACATCACATATACATGCTTAAGTTCACATAAGATAACCAAGGAGCTTTGTTTATTGGATATGAGTAAATGCCAGAATTACATAACACTTATTTTATTCACTAAACAATGTGTATCTTTACAAAACAACGAGACTCCAAGAGAATTAGGACACCAATCCCAACACCAAATACCTCCCACTGAATGTTATACCTAGGGGTTCATTAACCTTGACAATCTGACTACTGATTTTAGTCTAAGCCATCTTTTAAGTCTGCTCATAAAAAACTTTTGTCTATGAAATATAACAAGTTCAAGTAGTCACATTTAAACACTTTAATGGACTGTCCTTAACTTGCATGCATGCATCAAATCTATCTAATTCACTTTTCTAGGTAGGTTCCCATGTAGGGGTGTTACGTTTCCGTCAACTTAAATACCCCAGCCTAGACAAAACCCGCCTTAGACAAAATATCCCTTATATATAGATTTGCTACAATTTAATCTTTTATTAGTCAATTTAGTCCTTTTCAACTGATTAAAAGATTAAAGCCTAAGGGGTGTTAAACATATTAGAACCGTGATCTTAAGTCTATGTCATCCGAGTTTTAAACATTTTAAAAATATGAATTAAACGTAAGCGAGCATGCATATCTTTCTTATTGCTTTTAGTTTTAATTTCTCTTTAACCTTTAAAAAGAAACAACTAAAACGCATTGCCACACAACAAGGTATTTATAATGCTTATAAAGTAACCTATGTGTCATGCTTCATGCAATGTCCGGTCATTACTATACATAACCTTTATATACAAGTAACAACCAAGCAAACATCGTTCCATACACCCTTGTATTGTAACATTTATAATATAGAGATGATGCATGTCAATGCTTTTATGCATGCATAAATATAACTCTTATATTATATAATGCATAAGCATGCACTTACGTAATTTAAATCATACTAAATCATAACATTTATAATAAAGAGATGATGTATGACAATTGCATAACCTAAGGTGAGATTTTCTATATGTGCATACCATATGACATATAATTAAACATACATCCCATGTATTAAATCACAGATTAATGGACCGAGATGAACCAACACAAAACTGGAATGAAAAATTCTATCTATTACATTTTTCATCAAGTAAACCGGTTCACAGGCGAACCGGGTCTTGAACCGTTGGGCGAAGCTCCATCGTTTAGTAAACGCCTCCAGGTAAATAATCGTATAGTGCACACTAGACGATAGTGCAAAAAGCTAAACGATCACTTAGATGACAACGAGGCTGCAAAGCCTGATCGTCTAGACGATCGTTTCACACACGAAAAGGTAAACGATTTACCACGTATTTACTCTGCAATCGTAGAGTCAGTAACTAAATGATGAGGCTTGTTGAGTTATACGATCGTCTAGTGCGCGCGTGCGTTAAACGACACTCGAGCATCCGATACTCAGCGATCGTCTACCTCATCGTCTACACGACTTGACCAATGCTTGGTCGTCTTCTTCCTCGAAGAACAACAACCCTTGCTCCGAACTTCTTCACAAATGACTCAAAACTCAAACTGATTGAATTAAAGACTCGATAGCAATTAATTATGTCCAAAAATGCAGGGGTCTTTACAATTAATTGGAAATGTAAAAGAATTTAACAAACCGAGGTTTCATCCCAGAAAACTCCATTAATCCACCACATCCACAAACGATTTAACAATTAAAACAGAGAGTAGACATGATGCACTCACCAAGAATCTATATGCAATTCTTTGCATCAATGAAATTGGAATATCAGAAACCTGACTCTGATACCAACTGAAGGAACTCTTATACAAGTGTACCTATGAGCGGAAGCAGATCTTTCCAATTCATTGTGACAAAATTTCCACATATACATTTAAACATACAGATATGCATTGATAAACTAAATTAGTGACATGCTTGAAAGATAAAAACAAAAGACCGAGAGAACGTACCAGTTGAAGAATTTTCTTCACAAATCTTGCTCTCTCCGTGAACCAACTCCTTTCGCTGTTTCTAGTCCAACACATAACCGCTTAGGAACACCTCGGTCGTCTACACGAACAACTTCGCACAAACAACAGGCAACAGAGATGACACCACCACTTAGAGCCTTCAGTATTCTCGAAGTGAGAATCCAAAGGGTGGGCTTTGATGGAATTGGCAGAGGGGAGGAGGAATGGCTATCATGTACAAAGAATCAAGCAAGTGGGAGAATGGAAAGGCTATCGTATAGTCGGGTGCTTGATTGTTTAGTGCGGGGTATACAATCGTGTAGTAAAAGTTAAGCCATCGTCTATACGATTGTTTAGTTATGCTCAGGCGCTAAGCGATCGTTTAAGAAAGCACGGGCATAGGTGTGCGATTTTTTAGTTAAGCTTGCGCTATCGTATAGGCTCTGCAATCACTAAGCGATAGAATGCTAACACACCATAAGCAATTATGCGTGTCTCTTGCAAAATGAAAATCATTTTCATTTTATTCTTCAGTTACTAGAACTAAATTAAACTTCCCACTAACGCACGAATTCAGAGAAAACTATAGCCAATTATCACATAACCGTCCAATTAATAAAATAATAAATATAATCATATTTAATTCATAACCTATAGTTTGATATCATATACCAACTATAGTGTTTTCTCCTTTACTTGATATAAATCATATTTATATCCAATTTCCTCCAAAATAATGTATCTCATACTTTTAGTCAATCATATCATATATAATCGAACTCCCTTTTGTCAATTTGAACATTTCAAACTGACCCAAGAACTGATTCTCAATTTTTATCTAAGCTACCAAGGGGACCTTATAAACCTATGGCTCGAAGCTCCAACGATACGTGAATAGCTGATTAAACTCTTTAGCCACGAGATCCACCATCTGTTAACTGTCAAGCATTCCATTAAAGACTGACAGCTGAACTCTTCTTACCACAGATATATTTCTGTGTCCATCGGATATAACCAATCATGAGTACGATAACCCTTCATAGATGCTCGTAAGTACAATTGGGCCAATTTACCGTTTTGCCCTTGTAGTTACATCTCACTCCTTAAGTACCACTGATCTCTCTAATGAATAATACAACATAGTCTAATTATGTGTGAACACCTCTCGAGCCATGAGAATATGTGTGGCGCCACATCGTTCAAGCCTTGGAATCAACCCTTAAGGGAGCTATCTATCTACTTACCCCTACTTCGGGGAAAGAGTGAATTCCATTTTGTGTAGTTAAGTTCTCAGCTTCCAAATCATACGAATCCCCAAAGTAGTAGGTTTGAGTCGGCGTCCTAGCCACTCGCACCCATGAAAATCAAAGGACCGTCCTCAATGACAGGAGTTCCCAACTCACGTAGGATTGAGGTCATGTTACCTAAGGTTATTCTAGTTAAGTGAAGTCTTATACAAACTCTTTTTATAGGATGCCTCCGCTCGCATGTCCCCTACACGAATGATCAGGATCAGATCATCTATGACAAGTCACAACACTTGTAACTATTCCACAAAGCGGGCTGCATCCATAGCGTTACCAAGATAAGGTTTCTCTTCTATATCCATATACTATAGACCATTTTGGTTATCACTTAAGACATTATCCACTTGTATGTCACCACATACATGCTTAAGTTACATAAAGACAACCAGGGATTTTAGTTTATTGGTTTGTGGTAAAACAAGTAAAAAACGTTCAAATGAGCATAATCAAGAAGTGAAGTAAATATCATATATTATACATCACAAGTGTTCGTACAAACTTTTACAACTACAGGACACGAGACTTTAGGGCATCAACCCTAACAGAGCCAACCCTCACCTATGCAAATCTAAGGATAATCCCGAATAAACAGGAGTTCATATTAGCTCAGAATAAAGATCGAGTTACTTAGGTCATCTAAGCAAAATAGTCAGTGTTAAATAGTAAACAACGTTATAAAGTAAGAGTGATTTATTTCTTGGTCCGATCTTAGCAAACTCATTGTAAAGGACACCCCCACTTCTCATGTCAATACATGAACGAATCAAGATCACTTCGTTTGTAGCACCTTATAATAAATTGTAACAACTACAGAGTGGGCCGCATCCGATAATGTTATTAGAGTAAAACACCCAACCTTATTTGTATACTATAGATCATTTTGACTATTTACTCGAACCTGATCCACTTTTATGTCTCCACATAAAGTTCAAGTATTCATGTAATAATCATGGATATTTTAGTTTATTGGATTTATTTCTAAAACGAAGTAAGCAATTCATATATTCAATACAACTTTGTTGAATCAAACTTTAATAACAACTTTATTGAATTTATCAGAATACGTTTATTGTTTACAAACCACGAGTTTTAAGACATAAAACCCAACAGGGGAGTATAAGCAGTAGTGAATTGCATTTTAATGGCTTATTAATTGCAAAATTCCGTAAACTCGTTGCTTGTAAATTCTCCTTCATTATCTGTTTGTAAAAACTTAATCTTCTTACCAGATTAAAGTTCCATTTGCACTTTGAATACTGAACACCATCTGCATTTTTCTTGATGAGATACACCCAACACCTTCTAAAGTAATCATCTATAAAGAACACAAAGTACCTTACTCCTTCTAAAGATGTAACTGGTGCTTGCCATACATTAGAATGAACCAATTCTAGGATCACTTTACTTCTAGAATTTGATGTGTTGAACTTTAATATGTGTTGCTTACTTGTAACATAATGCTCATAGAAGGGTAGAGATACCTTAGTGAGTCCTGCGAGTAGATTCTGCTCTGCAAGAACTTTTAATCCTTGTTCAGACATGTGCCCAAGTTTCTAATGCCACATCATTGAAAGATTTTCACTTGGATTACTTGAAGCAATTGATACTTCTCCTTCTTGCAAAGTTCCACCTTCCAACATGTACAAGTTTGCATCCACCTTTCTTCCCTCCATAAGTACTAGCGCACCTTGGATCACCTTCATGATTCCCTTCTCAACTACAACCTTGCAATCAAGGTCATCAAGTTGACCTAATGAAAGCAAGTTCTTTTTCAGGCCTTCTCTATGGCGCATTTGTTGAATCGTGCGAATTTTATTATCATGGAATTTCAATTTGATAGTTTCAATACCGACAATCTTCAAGGCATGATCATTATAGCTGAAGATAGATCCTCCGGAGGACAATTCACCACTTTCATTTAAGGTGCTTGCTACATTTCCCTGAGGATTGGAATTTTTCTTGTTTATATTCCAACATTCCTTCTTCAGATGTCCTTTCTTTCCACAATTGTAGCAGTTTATATTCTTCTTACTTCATGATTTTGACTTTCCTTAATTTTTGCTCCCATTTGAGCCATGTTCCGTTGATCTGCCTCTTATCACGGCCAAGGCTTCTGCTTGTTGTGAGCTTAATAACTTATCTTCTTTGTTCTTGCGTAGATTTTCCTTTTCCAAGATAGCAACTGCAATATCATCAAAGCTTAGATAATTGGTAAGTATATTATTTGTCAGATTGATGACAAGTTGATCATATAAGTCAGGAAGACTTTGAAGTAGGTTCATTTGGCACTATTTTATAACTCAACGATGTGAGTTGAGAAAATAAAGTATTTGACGTGTTCATGTGCTCTGTCATTGACCTGGATTTTGGCATCCGAAGAGTATATAACTTCCTTTTAAGGAAAATCTTGTTGTGAAGTGATTTGGCCTCATACAATTTTGTGAGATGGTCCCAAATCTCCTTTGTGGTTTTCTTCTCCTCAATGCTTGACAATACATTATTAGTTAATGCTAGATGAATGTTTGCCATAGCATTCCCGTTCATTTTGTTCCATTTGTTATCATATGTGATCTCTGTCAGCCTCTCGCCGATGGCTGCAAGACAATTATTTTTCTCAAGAAAGCCTTCATCTTCAACTTCCACAACGAGAAATTAGTTCCAAATGATCTTCTATCACGAAATATAAACAATCCTCGATCGTGCCTTTTAATTCGGGTGAAAATATCTTACTTATTTTCTGATCTAGAGGATCCACCTATTAGTGACAATCACAGAGCATACGATAAGTAGATATTAACACACAAAATTAAACGAGGCTCTGATACCACATGTAGAGAAAAGGGATTGTGATTGAATAGAGTCGCAACTAAAGTAGATTGAGAATAATAATGACGAAGAAGAAGAAAGGAGAAAATAATATACAATGATTTTACGTGGAAACCCCACCCTCCCCCAACAAATTAGGGTAAAAACCACGGGCAATGATAGAAGAATTCCACTATATGAAAATAGAAGTTATAAACTTTCTTTCTTATAGAGGAACTAGAAGCCCTCTTACAAGAAGAAACTCT
Organism: Benincasa hispida; assembly: GCF_009727055.1. Classification (NCBI taxonomy): domain Eukaryota; kingdom Viridiplantae; phylum Streptophyta; class Magnoliopsida; order Cucurbitales; family Cucurbitaceae; genus Benincasa; species Benincasa hispida. The sequence continues at coordinate 36,616,398 of NC_052359.1, forward strand.
TTCTATTTTATCTCACTCATTTGTTGGAGATTTTGGGATGGTCTGGCAACCATGGGTCCTCACCTATTTAAAGCCCAAAGAAACTTGGCAATCAAGTAAATCCAATGAATCCAAATTATTCTTGATAGATGTGAATGATCCAATGACTCCAATTGTCTTAGAGAGATGTGAAAGATCTAATGGCCATGAATTGATATTGGACAACGTGTAAGATCCAAGGACCCAAAATTGTCTCCAAGAAACTTCTTAATAATAAATAAGCTTCTTGAAAAATCTTGATAATTATCCAACCATTTCTATTTTGAAACTCTCAATTGTCCTTGAGAAGTTTATGTCTCACTAAGTTTTGGGATATATCTATTTAATTCCTAATTGCATGTGAGTGTGATTTTTCAAACTGAATAATTTTGTGCGTGAGGTTCTCTTACTTTTGATGTCACGTTTGTTTCCTTATCAGGTTTTACATTAATTTCTAATGAAAAATTGACATAACACCTATTTTTAGTACATGCATATATATTTTAAATGAATAAAAAATATTTGTTTATATGTATTTTTTTTTCTTTTCACCATATTCCTCCTCTTCTTCTTATTCTCCCTCCTTCCTCCCAACTTGTCCCTCTCTCTCCCGGCGGCCACCTCCACCATCCGCCATCCACTGCCGGCTACCGTCGTTGTCACCAACCTATTTTTTCCTTCTTCTTTCCTATTCTTTTCTTTTCTTCCTTCTCGTTTCTCCCTTTCTATTTTGCTTTAAAAAAAAGGACTTGGAGCTCCTCTTTTATTTTCCTCCTTAAGTTATACAGCAAGAAGACAAAAGAGACGATAAGGAAAAGAACATAACAGAGGAGAAAAGAAAAAAGATTAAAACATCACTCCAATTCTTGTACTTTGAAATTTGTTCAATTTTAATCTCTCTACTTTAAGTAGATCTTAAGGAAAGATAACATGTTTTCCAAATTAATAGTAAAAATTCTAATAAAAAAATAAAAAAGTAATGGAAAAATCCAAAATAAGAAAAAATAAAAATATTTCTAATAACAGATATGTGTTACATTAGTTTTTTATTAGGAATTAATATCCGATGAAAGAACGAACTAACTACTAAAAAAACTTAAAAAGTAAAATAGTTAAATTTGAAAATTCAGAGACCGTTCACATATTCTGGGCGTGAATATTTCACTTGGACGACATACACTTACCATACGTGTGAAACCGACCTCTTCGTCTATGGTCTAAAATTAATTTCTTCCAACTGTCCCATTTGCATAAATATGTTGACAGATCAATACATGTTAAGGTGTTTTGTCGACTTATTGGCATTAGATGAATTCAAAATAGGGAAGAACTCAATAGAAGACAAATGCTAGCCTTGGATGTATTTATTAACTATAAAATGTCTATAATCGAAATTATGAAGCTATTGAGGTCGTTGACTACAAATTGAAAATACAAATCAATCATATTAGTAATTACTAGTTGGGAGATTACCAAAAATAAGATAGGTTTAAGGGGAATAAAGAGGGTTAGGATGAGTTTTCAATATAAGGACATTTAAGGCAAAAAGAGCATATGTAATGTCTATTTTGCCCTTTGGTGAAAAAACCGCAAAATTCTCCTCAGCAAGCTATCTGCATGAAAACCCATCTCCCCAATGGTGATATTTGCGACTATCGATTACCCAAGCAACGGCGACATCACGGTGGTGTGCAACGGTAGCCGCGACGGTGATTACGTACCCGACTAATGAGGTTAGCGTGAGGCGGAGCTCGTCGGTGACAAAACACAGAGAAAGTCTGTGTCTGCCATTGGGGAGTCAAGAAGGTAACGAAGAAGGAAAATATATATTTTTTTAAATAAGAAAAAGCTGTGATGTGCGTATGCAACAGCAATGGAAGAGGGAGAATACAAATGTTTTTTGTTTACTATTTATTAGTTTGAATTTCATTAAATTTTGTTGTATTCTAAACAAAATCTAGAATTTCAATTCATTCCTTTAAAATCTAAAATTAATTATTTTTTTTATAAAAAATATAACAATTAAAAAAGAAAACTTGAAGTTCTCATCCTCCAAAATAGAACAAAATAGTAAAGAGATAATTGCAAGATAGTTGTGAGATGAAAATACAATAGCAAAAAAACTTGTTAAATATAGTGGAAAGCCAACCTAAATCACCCAAAACAAGTATAAATATAGTTTGCAATAGTTGCAAAATGAAAAAGAGTAGCAAAATAACTTGCAAAAACTAGTGTAAAACCACCCTAGATCACCTAAAACAAATATAAAAATGAGTTGAGTTAGAAATTTCAGGTTTGAAAGTTGAATGATAGTTGCGAGATACGTGAGATAAAAAACAGTAATTAAAAAGTTTAATAAGACTAATGTAGAACTACCCTAGATCACCGAAACACAAGTATAAAAGTGATGTTGGGTTAGGAACTTCAGGTTTGAAAGTGGCGAGATAGTTGCATTATCATTGGGAGATAAAAAACCATAGTTAAAAACTGATTAAAACATGTGTAAAACCATCTTAAATTACTTTAAAATAAATATAAAAATTATTTGAAGTTTGAAATTTCTTGTTTGAATGTTGCGAAATAGTTATAATATAAAAAATAAAAAAAAAAACTTATTGAAGGATATTGTAAAACTCTCCTAAATTACTTAAAACAAGTATATAAATAATTTGGAGTTAGAAGTTTCCTGTTTGGATGTTGCGAGTTTGCTAAAACATGCTTAAAACTATCGTAAATCACAGTTCATCGAGATGATTTGAATGCGAAGGAGATGGAGAAGAAATCGCTGCACATATTCACTTCTAGGGTTTTGCTTTTTTAAAACTAAAGGGCAGTTTGGACTTTCACATACTCATTTGTGCTAAAACTCATTATTTGAAAAAAGCATCTCAAAAGTCTTTACCACCAAAAAAAAAAAAAATCCTATTTTTCACAATTTCCCTTACTAGTTGGCATACCTCTTTATTACTTTCTAACTAAATAAAAATATTTCTCAAAAAAAGAAAATAAATGCTGCATTAAATAGCATACAAATATATTTTTTTTAAAATGTATTATATTAAAAATTACATTAACTGAAAACATTATTATAATTTTAATTTGAAGTATTGTTATTTGTTTGTTTATTTATTTATTATTATTATTTTGAAAATGATATGAAAAGTTATTGAACTTCAGTTTTATGAAGTTTAATAATAATAAATGTAACTTTTTTTTAAATATTAGCTTTTCTATTAGAAGTAGAATAATTAATACAAAATATTGTTAAAATTCATTTTCTTGTATTTAATGCACATAAAATCTCTAAAATTTTCTTAATTTTCTATTAGAAGTACAATAATTGATACAAAATATTATTAAATTTTATTGGCTTGATGATAATAATAAAAATGACATCTTTTTTCCTTTTTTCTTTTTTTAAAGAGCTGCATTAAACTAAAAAAATCAACAAACAAAAGTCCTCATGAAAAAAAGAAAAAAAAAATCTTTTTTAGAAATTAAATTGATTTTAGTAACATAGTAAAGTTAAATAATGTATAAATTAGATAAAGTTTGTAGTAGTATACAATAAAACTACAACTAATTCTTTCAATAATAAAATAAAATAAAACTGCAACTAAAAATAAAGAATAATTTTGAGAAATTATTTCAAATGATAAAACTGTTAAAAATATTTACAAATTAGTTAAACACCGATAATAGTCTATCATTGTAGTCTGTCACAGATAGACTGTGATATTTTACTATTATTTATAAATATTTTGGTTCATTTTTCTATATTTAAAAATAATCCTAAAGTTATTTTTCTGAAATAAATTATGATAAATTAGACCTGTAGAAATTATTTAATAATAATAATGTTATATTATAACACTAGATTAAAAAAATTGCATAAGATTTGTACGCTTTTAGTTTATAAGAGAAAAATATTGGTGGTGTTAAATACAACCGTAAGGTTCCATGTTCTTAAGCAGACTGGCATCGAACTTACATCGTCAAGTACTTAGGACTCTGTTTTATTTTAACAAATTAAATAATGAATAATTGTTAACTAGAATTAAATAATGAATTAACAAACTAGATAAAAAAATATATCACATTATTGCATTAAGTTTATAAGAAAAAAAATGGTGATAATAAAGAGAGAAAAATTATTGTAAACATAAGTTTCCAAAGTTATCAAGTAATTTGACATCGAGTTTACATTGATGGCCAGATGAAAAAAAAAATTCTAATTTTAATAGCTAAAATGAACTAGTTCAATTGATATAAAACTTTATAAATACTTATATATGGTTTAAAAGAAAAGTGAAGACCAACATTAAGGGTGTTGTGGGTTGGGTCGGGTCGGGTTGGATTGAATTGAAGCCGTTTCTAGACCCAACCTAATTGTTCGGATTGTAAATTTTTTCAACCAAATAAACCTTATTAAATAATGAAGCTAGTCCAACCCAATCATGAAAACATTAAGGTTGAATTGATTCGGGTTAGTCAAATCATTTATTTAAATATTTGTTCTAAAAATAAGTAATTTGTTAATATGTAAAAATTGTATTTAATTATTTTCATATATTGAATTAAGGTTAATAACTCAGTGATTTATATTATATAATTCTTCTTCCAAAGTGTGCTAAACAATTATTCTTAGGGTTGTTGGAGAATAAATTAACCAAAACAATCATAAAATAAAATAAAAATAAATATATGTAAAAATTATTGTATCATAAGTAAAAAAAACATATTTTTTAAAATTAATAATAAGTTGGGATTGGTTCGAGTTGATTTGGGTTATTTTAGATAAACTCATGAACCCATAAATCAATCCAACCCATAAAATTTTTATTTATCTAAATCACAACTCAACCCAAATGAGTTGATAACCTAATTCATAAAACATATAAGTTTTGTTGAGTTGATGAAGTTCTTTTTGGTCATCCGATATTTTGAACGCTTCTAGCGAACATTGGAGAGTGGATCACCATGAATTCCAGTACTTTTATTATTGAAAAAAAACAAAAGGGCTTTCAAATCTCATTAATCTTGTGGTGAATATGCAATCCAAAGACAACTCAAAGATATATAAGTTTGGAAAAGTTGGGACTTAAACCAGATCATTTTGATTTAAAAACAATGAAATGATGTGATGTTAAAGATGGAAATTCAGAAAAGTTTATTGTTTCTTTGATTTGAGAGGTACCCAAATGTCAATTTCGTTCTCTCCACAATGATGCCATCACCAAATTATTATACTAATTATCACATCATAATTGAAAACCTACCATGTTTGAGCAATACTCATTTAAGTTTGTAGCTTATTTAAATCTTTAAATCTTATTTTATTTTTATTACTTTAAAAAATGTCTATTTCAGTCCCTGGACTTTTAAAAAGTGTATAATTTAGTCCCTGTTATATGATTTTGTTAACTCTTCAACATAATGATAAGATTATTTACTTTTTTTATATAACTAGGTTGGTAAATAAGTTGGGTATACTAAAAAAATCTAAGGTTTCAATTTTGAATTAGGTAGTAAAACGATTTTCTATAGGAGATCTCAAGTCATTTTGCTTTCAAGATTTTAGTTCACTATTTTGACTTGTTGATTGTTGACATTTTACTTCACATTTATCTTACTCAATCTATGTTAGATGCAATTTTATCCTTAAACATATTTCATCTCGAGTTAACATAATTTTAGGATCAAAATATTCATTTTTTAATAGTTCAGGGACTAAAATAGATATTTTTCTTAAGTTTATGGATCAAAATATAATAAGATTCAAAGTTGAGGGATCCAAATAGGATTTTAAAATGTATATGTGTGTGTTCTTTTCAAATAATGGCCATTCCAATATTTGAGGTTAAAAAAAAAATTATGGTGGGGTGCATCTCATCTTCCATTATCATTATTTGTTTTTTGCATTGGAAGTAGTAGCACGAGGATCACATGGAGTTTATATTGACCCTTCAATTCGGATCCCCAAACGATTGGTTTCCTCCAAATCTTACTCATTAGAAAACAGTATAATCTTTTTCCAGTTGTTTTTCGACCACAATTTCAATCACAAGATTTTGTCTGAAATTCGATGATTTGGAACATCGAAACAACTCACATACCTTTTGTTGATATAATAAACTTAAGTAGTATTAATTAAGGACGTTCAATAATCACCTATATATTCAATATATTGGTATCATCTTGTCAGCTTTTGACATAAAAGCTTCCATGTGGGATATTGTTTCTCTCACTTATTTATCAACAATCTTCTTATTTCCTAACTAATTCATGAAATTTTTAATTAGCTAGGCTAACTCCTTATCATAGAAGTACACCTTCAACTAAACTACAAATCACTACATGGCTATATATCATTGAGGCGTCATTGACACTTTTGACCAAGTTATTAGCTCAATCCTCTTAACTAAAGCATATTTTTTGTTCAATTAAGTCGATTATGAATCACTATGTTGTGTCATTGAGACATGTCAATTTGGCTAAATCAGGAGGGTGATTTTGAAACCACTTATTAGAGAGGTTGGAACCACCGACATTATCTCGCATTGTAGGAATAATATTTGTCAATTCAAGCATAAGTCCTCATTATTGATTGATATTTTTTTTTAAAAAAAAACTTATGGAGATAATAAGCCCCTCTCTTCATACTTCTGTTTTCACATTCTAACAAAATATCATAAAGTTTTTGTCCTATTTTTAGCCATAGTGGTTTATTGTGATCCCTTTTAATTGACACTTCTTTACAATCAGGTGTGAATGGATTTTGGGTTCAAATTAGCTAGCTTAAGTTTGTTTTAAGTGATGGATAAGTCAATAAAAATGAGCATCGAAGTGTTAATATTTAAATAACAATATGTTTAATTAAAGTATGGACCATATATGTAGATTAATAATTTCATATTAGATTATTTTATTAGATTGACCCTATTATGTGATCTAATTAATTAAGGTCCGAGTATGGATTGAATGGATAGAAGCCTATTCTTAGTTAATTAGGGTTTAATGGAAACCCTAATTGAACTAGTATATAAAAAGATCTTAGAACTATGGTCCCCAATATACCAAAATAATAAATACTTAGTCTTTCTTGAATCCCATCTAGAGAGATCCCAACATTTAGAGTTTTGGTTGAGGAAGACCATAGTTATCTATCATCATCTCGAAGTTATCATTGGATTCCATCTATCATTATCTTGAAGCTATTATTAGATTCTTAATGGAATCCAGTATGTTATTATTCATGACAATTTGGCATGAATGATCCTAGGGTTTATCTATTCAACATAGATTTAAATATTTATGCTAACAAGTGGTATCAAAGCATGAATTTCACGTTAGATTGCTGGTTGATGTTCGTTTTCCATTGATATTTTGATTCAACTTCTATTTTGGTTAAAGTATTTAAAGATTATTAAAAAAAAAAAAAAAAAGAGAGAAAACGAAGATCCCTTGCGGCGCGAACAGAGATCCACCGCCGGTCGTGGGTATCACTGGCGGTAGTATGTGGTTTGTTAAGAAATGAAATTGGCCATCTGTTCTCAATTTAGTGGGTTTCTGTCCATTAAAAAAAAAAATCAAATATTTGAATTATGTGGTTTTCTTTTATTAATAATATTGATTGAATTTGGTAGTTTTAAGACTAAAATTGATCGAAGATCTTGTACTTTCAAGTATTAATCAATCGAAATTAATCAATCCTAGCGATAATTCTCAATTAATTAGTTGGGAACCTTTTTTAATTGGTTTAAATTTGATCAATCATATTGTGATTTTAAATCTAAATTTGATTGATTTTGGTAAATTTAAATTTAAATTTGATTAATATTTTAGTGAATTTAAATTTAAATTTGATTGATAATATTTGACGATATTCACATGTTTATATTGCTTTAGTTGTATTATATGTATGCAATTATTAAGTGAATATTGGTAAAGAATATTTGGTGTTCTTCTTCTTTTATTTTTGTACAATAATATTATTATATTATTGTGTTTTATATTTTAGATTGAGTTGGTCAAAATAATATGTTACCAAAGTAGCTTTTATTATCTAGATTAATTTAATTTTAAAATATAATATGTGCATATTCATGAATTTATGTGGATAATTATCGACTCAAAGGAAGATAATTATTTGGCCAAATTGTGGGTATGCATGTGGTAATGAGTATGTGGCAATTATAAGGATTGCTCATGTGAAAAATAGTCGGTCCAAAGAAAGGCTATTTTTTGACCGAGTTAATTGTTAGTACTTTGATTACTACGTTGAGAGTACCATTTATAATTGGTGTTTTTTGCCCAAAGGCTGGACATCAATGTTGTGCTAGGTATCTTGTTAAAGGGGTCCACCACATATGTGAAATTATTCGTTATATTGTGAACATATGTTTTGTTGTTTATTGTTTCAGTTGGTCTTACTCAAATATCTTGAAATCTGAGTTTAATCCCTAAGTTGAATGGATTGAACTTTAAGATTTGGAAGGAAAGCCTAGAGATACTTCTCGGATGTATGGATTTGGACCTTGCAGTAAGGACCGATAAACCTACTTCTACTGAGGAACAACCAAATATGACTAATATGGAGAAGTGAGAACGGTCAAATCGCATGTGTCTAATGATCATTAGGCACTCCATTCTGGAGTCTTTTTGGGGCTCTATCATGAAAATGAAAATGCTAATAAGTTCATTGCTCAAATTGAGAAATATTTTGCTAAAAATGAGAAAGGGAAACAAGTAGTCTTTTAACTTCTTTAACTTCTATGAGGTATAAAGACAATGGAAATAAGGGAGTACATTATGGAAATGTCCAATCTCGCAGGTAAATTAAAGGCATTTGATATCGAGATAAATGAAAATTTACTCGTGCATCTGCTATTTATCTCTCTTCCTGCACAATTCACTCAGTTTAAAATAAGCTAAAATACTCAGAAGGATAAATGGAGTATTAATGAGCTTATCTCACAATGTGTGCAAGAAGAAGATAGGATTAAGAGAGAAATAACAGAAAGTGCTCATTTGGCAACATGCTCTCTTGATAAGAAGAAAAAGAAATTTGTGGATGCTGTAGAAGGGACATCTCAGCAGAATAAAAATAAGAAACAAGCTACTGAAAATCCTTGTTATTACTACAAAAGGAAAGACCACTTCAAGAAAGATTATCCCAAGTACACTAAGTGCCGTGTAAAGAAGGGTAAACTTCTTACTTTGGTTTGTTCTGAAGTTAAATTTAGCTTCTGTACCTACAGATACTTGGTGGGTAGATTGTGATGCTACTACTCACATAAGTATATCAATATAGGGTTGCCTATGGAACCGATCGCCAAATGATGCTGAAAGATTCATCTATGTGGGCGATGGAAAAACAATTTCAGTTGAAGCTATTGAAAATTTTAGATTACTTTTAAAAACTAGATGTTATTTGGATCTGAATGAGACTTTTGTTGTACCGTAATTTAGATGGAATTTAGTTTTTATTTCCAGTTTGGACAAATTTGATTTTTCTTGTTCTTTTGGACATACTAAAGTTAATCTTTTTCAAGATCTAAGCTTATTGGTACTAGTTCTTTAATTGATAGTCTATATATGCTTGATTTCATTTAACAAGATCTTGTTATCTAATTCATGTGGTACAAAGCGTAAATTAAATGAGAATTCCACTATATTATGGCACAAGCATTTAGGTCACATCTCTAAATAGAGAATTCAGAGACTTGTGTCAGATGAATTCTTGATTCTCTTGATTTAAGTAAGTTCAACGTTTGTGTGGAATGTATTAAGGGAAAATAGATAAACATAAGAAAATTAGGTACCAACAGATACTCAGACGTCTTAGAATTAATACATACAGACATGTGTGGTCCATTCTCTACAGCCTCTTGAAATGGACAACAATATTTTATTATGTTCATAGATGACTATTCAAGATATGGGTACCTATATTTAATTCATGAGAACTCTCAATCCTTGGACGTTTTCAAGTCTTTCAAAGCTGAAGTTGAACTTCAACTTGGAAAGAAAATTAAGACTGTCAAATCTGATTGTGGTTGTGAATATTATGGTTGATATGATGGATCAGGTGAACAACGTCTAGGGCCCTTTGCCAAATACCTAGAGAAATGTAGTATCGTCCTGTCATACACTATGTTGGGCAAACCCAGCATGAATGGTTAGTAAAAAGGTGAAATAGAACACTTAAAGATATGGTAAGAAGTATGATTAGTCATTCTTTTCTACCAGAATCCCTCTGGGGTAAGGCACTAAAGACTGTAGTATATATCCTTAATAGGGTACCTAGTAAAGCAGTAGCCAAAGTCCATGAAGTGATAACTATGTGTCTGGTAATTCAAAGTCTATGCTATGCAAATTGAAGAAATCCATCTATGGTCTCAAGCAAGCCTCTCGTCAATGGTATCACAAATTCCATGAAGTGATAACTTCCTTTGGTCTTGAGGTGAACATAGTGGAAGATTGTGTATATCACAAGTTCAGTGGGAGTAAATCAATCTTTCTGGTGTTATATGTCGATGACATACTCAAATCTAGTAATGATGTAGATTTATTGCATGACACTAAGAGATTTCTCAAAAGGAATTTTGAGATGAAGGATCTTGGTGATGCTTCTTTTGTATTAGGAATTGAAATATTGCGAGATCGTTCTTAAGGTATTTTGAGATTGTCACAAAAGAACTGCATTGAAAAGATCTTGAGTAGATTTGACATGAAAGATTGTGCACGGGAGATACCCCGATCGCTAAAGGTGATAAATTTCATTTAGGTCAATGCTCCAAGACCACACTCGAGACTAAGGAGATGCAGAAGGTTTCCTATGCATCGGCCATTGGAAGTCTAATGTATGCTCAAGTATGTACGCGTTCAAATATTGTGTTCATAGTTAGAGTGTTAGGTAGATATTTGAGTAACCTGAGGATGGATCATTGGAAAGCAACCAAATGGGTTATGAGGTATATATTTACAGAGAACAAAAGATTATATGCTCACTTATCGGAGATCAGAAGTTTTGGAAATCATTGGATATTCTGATTCTGATTATGCTGGATGTTAAGACACTTTTCGATCCACTTCAGGCTATATCTTCATGTTGGCTGGAAGAGCTATATCTTGGAAAAATGTTAAACACACACTTATGGAATCTTCTACCATGGTTGCAGAGTTTATAGCATGTTATAAGGCATCCAATCATGGAATATGGTTGTGAAATTTTGTCACTGGCTGCGGATAGTGGTTGGCATAGAAAAGCCACTAAAATTATTTTGTGACAATAAGTCGGCAGTGATGTATTCCAACAACAACAGAAGAAATACGAAGTCAAAGCATGTAGACGTAAAGTTTTTGGTTGTTAAAGAAAGAGTTCAGAATGGTCAAATTTCAATAGAACACATAGGAACAAACTTTATGGTGGCAGATCCATTGACAAGGTTTACTACCTAAAGTTTTTCATGAGCATGTTACTCACATGGGTGTCAATCACTTTTTTGATTCCATGGTTTAGTGAGAGTTTGTTATTGAGGATGCTCTTTGACCTTATTTTATTTATTTTCTATATAGAATAAAGTTGATGGTTTATATTTTATTATCTGAACTCGTTTATCATGCATGCAGTTTAGCATAAAGTTTTTTAGAATGATCTCATTAAAGAATTTGGACCAACTGGAAACAAGCATGATCTAGATCACTTTGCATGTAATTTCCATACTATCCATCCATACTTGGTCTATGTCATTGAATGTATTGGAATTGATGGTCAAGGAAAGTTTAGTTACAAGGATAGTGACGAAAGCCGCCTAGATTCTGTGCTAATACAGGAGATGGACTAGATTGAACTAAAGGGGAATTCTTTTATTGAAATAATCTGTTTATGCGCGCTTAAGGTTTATGTGATTTAATTATATCAGGTATACAGATATTGTAACGACCCGAACCCCTAGGACTCAAGTTAGGCCGTTACTAAACACATGCATGCATGGAACTTAAAACGACATCCTTTTATAGTGAAATAAATGTTAAATAAATAAGTTGAACTCAAAAGACCTTCATTAAATTCAGATATTAAAAACAGACGATAGGGTACCCATAAATCATAAATGATAATAAATAGATCTGAAAACAAATCTTAATAGTAAGTTTCAAACATGAAATTGAAAGTTGAAAAACATGGAAATAAATCTAAATATCATGAGCGGAAACATAAAACTGGTCCCAACGACTCAATCACGGATTCTGCTTGTCATTCGCCAGTGCGTCCCTACTCTTACCTGAAACATAAACATGAGAAAGGGTGAGTATAAAAATACTCAATAAGTAACCCTACTATTGGGGTCAGGCTAAGCATCTATGTCATCTAGATTCCTGCTCCTAGTGGAACATATAAACTTCTTTAGTCCTCATGGGAAACATACATACATGAAAAACTTATTTCTATCTTACTGTAGTTAAGTATGCCCACTACCTCTAGTAAGTCCCGTAGGACCCACAACCTCTAGTGAATCCCGAAGGAAATACAATCTCTGGTGAATCCCGAAGGAAACACAATCTTTGGTGAATCTCGAAGGAAACACAATCTCTAGGGAATCTCGAAGGCACACAATCTCTTACGTATGCATGGTTATGTATAAACCTCTTTCGTATACACATAACCCATTTAATGTGTATCTCTTTCATACACATGGTTGCATATACACCACTTTCGTATACGCATAACCCACTGAATGTGTACCTCTTTTGTACACCTGGTTAAGTATACACTTCTTTCGTATACACCTAACCCACTGAGTACGTACCTCTTTCGTATACCTAATTATGTATACACCTCTTTCGTATACACCTAACCCATTGAATGTGTATCTCTTTCGTACACCTTAGATCCTCTCTATAAATGTAGGGATGCATACCTCTTTCGTACACATGGTTATGTATACACCTCTTTCGTATACGCATAACCCACTGAGCGTATACCTCTTCCGAACACCCCAGTACCCTCTAGGTATGTGTCACTTTCATACACACCAGCCCTAGTATATCTCTTTCATGTACATACAGTCACATAATCTGGAAAGGAAAAGAGATTGCATCTAACTTCATATTACATATAACATTCACATAATCATGAGTCCTCTAAAATCTCCTGATCAAGGTCATGTTAATTAACCTCAACATATATAATTAATCTAGTGTTAATGGATCTACTCTAGTACATCACTTTCATGCGCTAAACTGTATAGACAATCAAGTATTCGAGATTTTATAATATATTGTACAGTCTACACATTCTCATAATAAATCATATAACTATATGAATCAGCAAATGTCGAATCCTCATCTAACTTTAAGACATTCTAGTAGGATGCCACTTAACTTACATTTAAGGGTCATGCACAATCATCATTTTAATATAATTCATAAATTTCTAAATCATGCTTATAAATTAAAATGCTTCAGACATATTATCACATGCTCATATATCTTTTCTAAACAGTCCATTAAATCGCAGAACAGTCAAAATTATTCTTGTAACTAGTCTTAAAATCCTCAAAAAAAAAAAAAAAAAATCATAAATTTATCGCCTGACACAAAGACAATTCCAGTAGTAAGATTACTTACCTCAAAATGAAACTGAAATAATAATTCTGCACTCAAACAAACTCTCCAATCCCACTTCACAACCTTTAGTCCAATCCTAGGGCATGAAGAAAATTCATTTTAATCTTCAAGCTCGATTCCATACATAAAGCAATTTTAGAAGCCAACAAAATTATTACCCAACTAGCACTTTAATCTTAAATCATCTCCAAAACCTAAGTCAAAATCAAACCAGGAACTCCTAATTCAATATTGTTAGTGTTGAATAGTGTGATCCCGACTTCAAACTCCGGTCTAAATTTCTAACACAATGGGCTACCGTTAGATTAACTCAAAAGTCAAAACCTCAAAACCCAAAGAGCCTTGAAGGGGGGAGTGTTGTCGCGTGAGAGGGAGAAAAAGGGTTTTTTTTTTCTTTCTTTTTAATTCTCCACCACACAAAAGTACATATATATAATATTATTTCCTTTCCTTCTTAAATTCCAAAGTCCATATATATTCTTTACTTTTCTTAAATTCCAAAACCCTTATATATATATATATATATATATATTTCTTTTCCCTTTTCTTAATAAACATATCACATCAACTTCAAATCTTTCACCTCTTCTCCAATTAATTAAATAAACATCAAAATAAATTCACCAACTTTAAATCATTTCTTTCCAAAAACCAAATTCCAAAAATAAATTTTAACTTTCAAAGTAAAATCTTTTTAGATAATTGATTTAATAACTTCCAAATAAACCAATTATCTTTTCCTAATTCTTTACTTAAATTTTGGATCCAAATTCTGTAAAATTTTAAAACCACAATTTCCCCCTTTTCACTTTCAAATTTCACAAAATCTCAAAATTTCTTATCCAAATAATTCAATCATCCCTTCCAATTAATTTAAAACTCCACTCAAAGAATCCACATAACCAATAAAATTTCTTCAACTGTAACAATTTGATTCCAAATTCCAAAGATTAGGGAAACCAAAACTCAATAATTTGCGATAATTAATTTAAATTTTCATAAAAACTCGAGATGTTATAGACATAGCCTAAATGGGAGATTGTTAGACATATTTCAATAATAATATATTTAATTAAAGTATGAGCTATGTATGTGGATTACTAATTTATCACATTGGGTTATTTTATTAGATTGAGCCCTATTATGTGGTCTAATTAATTAAGGCCCTAGATTCCTAATTGAGTATGGAATGAATGGGTAGAAGCCTATTCCTAGTTAATTAGGGTTTAATGGGAACCTAATTGAACTAAGTATATAGAGTGACCTTAGGGTTATGGTCTCTAATATATCAAAACAATAAACACTCAGTTTTTCTTGAATCCCATCTAGAGAAATCCCACTAAGGGCATTCGAAATTTTGGTTGAGGAAGACCATAGTTATCTATCGTCATCTTGAAGCTATCATTAGATTCTCAATGGAATCCAGTATGTTATTGTTTTTGACAATTTGGCATGAATGATCCTAGGGTTTATCTATTCAACATAGATTTAAAGTATTTATGCTAACATGAAGTACTTTAATTTGTGCGTTGAAAAAGTGTTAGCAACTCAATATGACATAACTCAACAATTGACATAAAATTTGTATTATCGACTTTGAAGTTAAAAGTTTAATTTCTCACCCCACTTGTTGTAAGAAAAGAAAAATGTAAGTGCACTCCTTGCACCTTTATATATGTAAAGCCATATTATAATATTTTTATCATTTTTAAAATAAGACGTTTTTAACATTGTTCAATTTTTCAATCCTTACTCTACGAGGTCACACCAAGAGAATAAGATTAATCAATCAAAGTTCGTATAATTTACCATCAATATTTATTTGTATAAAAGAACTTGCTTCTTAAATCGTGTCACAATAGTTAATTGACTTCTTAGAGTGAACTTTGTTCGCATAAATTTTCCGTTGTGAATCATATTTGAATCCTCTTTAATGGTGAATATGTTTATTTCAAAACTTAAAACTTAAAAATATTCTCAATCGAATTTTATAATTCCAAGTAAAGACTCTCTCTCAACTAAATATTACAAACTTAGAATAATTGAGATTACAAACTTAGAATAATTGAGAGTGAATAAATAACAAATCTACTTCACTTTTTTTTCAAAGCTTCAATGATCCATATATATAAAAATGAAATTGAAAAAAGAAGGTAGGTTCAATCCAATTAAATTAGAATCTCATCTCAACTAAAATTAAAAAATCAATTCGAAAGAAATGTCAAAATGAGAATATAGCCATTAGACACTCACAAGTCACACAAGACCAAGACAATTTGACGATTTCAATTGAACTCCAAATAAATCCAAACATAATAATTTCTTAAGAAATAATAAATAAAACTTGAATGTTTTTGATAAAAATACCAATAAATCAATATCCTTTCCCACAATTATTTTCCTCATCCCAATAATATTAAAGAAGCGGGCTTATAAATGCTTTATTATTTATTTTTTTATATATAATATATGGGTGGAAATCCAATAATTAGTTGATACTACATATTTGATATGGTCGAATTATGCTCATGAATTAAAAATATTAAAAATCGAACGCTGCACAATCTTCCATTGATATAAGATAATTTAATAAACCCATTTCTCTGCGAGTTCATGTATAATTTGGAAGTATATAAAGAGAACACCAATACGAAATTATATGAGCATTGTCTTTTGTGCGTTTTTTCTTTTTTTTGTCTTCTTCGAAGAACATTCATAATTTTTCCGAAAAAGGAAGGAAAGTTAAATGGATGTCTCTAGACAATTGAGATTGTAATAAATTTAAATTTGACACAAATTTAGTTTTTTTCCTAATATTTTTTTTTTCCAAAATAGAAAATAATATAATATCTCTTATGGGTAATTTTAGATTAAGAGTCACAAACTAAAAAAATAAAAATAAAAATTAGGGGTATATTAGGAATGCTCCAATCATATGTGGATAGGAAGAATGCACTAAACAACTAGTAGAAAAGGATTAGAAAAGAGAGGAGCACTACAAAAATTTTGGGCTTTAATGTCGGTTAGAAAAAGTGAAACCGGATATATAATGTCGGTTTTGTTTTTTTTTTTTTTAAAAAAAGCGGATCTTTAATGTCGGTTTTAAACCGACATTGTAGATA
The DNA here is from genome assembly GCF_009727055.1 of Benincasa hispida. Classification (NCBI taxonomy): domain Eukaryota; kingdom Viridiplantae; phylum Streptophyta; class Magnoliopsida; order Cucurbitales; family Cucurbitaceae; genus Benincasa; species Benincasa hispida. The sequence goes on from NC_052359.1 coordinate 36,633,170, forward strand.
TACATTTAATGTCAGTTTAAAATCGACATTAAAGATCCGATTTTCTTTTTTTCCCTAAAAAAAAGACAAAACCCATTCCCCCTCATTTTTTTTTTCATTTTCCGCTTCTATCCCTATCTATCCTATCTATCCCTTTTCTAAACCCTATTTTCCCCATCAGCCACCTCCCCAGTCCCCCCCATTTTTGTTTCTTACAAAAATGATATTAGGTTACATTTTGTTTCTCTCATCTCTCTCAAATTTCAGACAAACCTTCGTAGATGGCGAAGAGAACTGAAACCGAAAGCTATAAAAAATGGCGACCAAAAATGCCAAAAAAGCCAATCTCTTGGATCATCACTCCATCAAACATCTACTCGATGAATCTGTTTCTGAGGTAGAGAAGTAAGAGATATGTGGAACCAACGAGAAATAGCAGAAACCGTAGATAGGTCTGCAATGCCGGTCCATGTAGTACCGATTTGAAATTGATTTTGCATCTTTTCGTACTCTCGATGCCATTGATAAACAAGCAGCGAGAGTCATAGTCGATGCTTTGAGAAGATTCCAACGATGATTAAAATAATAAATTGAAGAAAGAATAGAGAGATCGATAGAGATATGAAGGATTTGAATTTGTTTCTGAGGTAATTCAATCTGCAATTTCATTCCCCCTTTCTTAGATCTTTTTCGCGTTAATTTTAATCTAGGTTTGAGCTTTTTCCTTGCAGATTGTCACCAGCCGTAATGAAGGATTTGAATATGAAGGAATTGAATTTGTTTCTGAGGTAATATGAAGGATTTGAGTCTGTTTCTGAGGTAATGCTATTTGGCTACATTTGGCCTTTCATATGATTATTTAAATGTGGTTATGGTTATAATATTAATTTTTCTCCTTGGATCAGAGTCTGCCTGAGTTAAATTCTTAATCTCAGGCACATTACTTGTTAAGTTGAAGTTAAATTCTAAATCTTTCCAATTCTTCTGTAGTTGCTGGATGAGTTGAAGAAGAAGAATCCTGATAATGAAGTCCATCTCAACAACATATATTACATCTCTTAATCTCTCAAACCCTCCTAATTTTGTAGACAAATAAAATTGTGTTGCCCTTACACGGAAGATTCTGTTGCCCTTATAAAATCATAATCTTTGTATTACTTGTAATTTGTGTTTTTTGTACGCCTTTTAAATTATAATTCTATAGCAGAATTTGTGGATTAAATGTATTAGATTTACAATCCATACATGAATAATGTCATAGCCATAGTGTTTGATGATGATGTGTCATGTTATACTTTTTTACTGAAAAAATGGATTTGGCAAGGGAACTTTAAAAAACGGATAATAAATTATAAAACGAACAGATTCGGACTTCAATGTCGATTAAGAATCCAAAAAAAAAAAAAAGGTTTTAATGTCGGTTGCAACCGACAAGCTTTAATCACTAAAGACCTTTAATGTCGGTTGCAACCGACATTAAAGACCTTCAATGTCGGTTGGTCGTGTTATTGGTGTTATTGAAGCCCTTTAATGTCGGTTTAAAACCGAAATTAAAGGCAACCGACATTAAAGAGCTTTAATAACACTATCTTTAATGTCGGTTGCCAACCTACATTAAAGCCCTTTAATATCGGTTTAAAACCGACACTAAAGCCCGAATTTCTTCTAGTGAAGTTGTGCCAAAAGGTCCAACTTGTTCTCTTGGCTTGCCACACTCGTCTATAATTAACATTATACCCATATTGTTTTTTAATTGCTTTTTGAAGTATGGCCACATGTACCCCTAACCATATTTTGGATTTCGATACTCATAAAATTTGAATCAAGCTGTGAATGATCTTGTGTCAATTATGAATACAAACATGATGTTAGAGTGTAACAACATGCAGTGGAAGTATTAAGGATCCATAAGCATTCAAATTCACTAATTTTGGCAGAAGTTAAAGCATGCTCATCTAAATAAGAGGGTTTTAGATCATACCTTTGTAGAACTCTTCAAGACCTCGATCAATCAGTAGCACTCTTCTCCAAAGATCACTGTGAACCACTTCAAGATCTTCCTCATTATCCTCTTGGAGCTTCAGACCGTGTTGTGGGACTCAAGAACAATTTGAAGCGATGTAAAACAGAAGGAAAAGCTCACAGCACCCAGTTTTGAAGAACTCTTCTTCAGTCGAAATTTTCTCTCAAAATTTCTGTAGAATGCATGCCTCTAAATCACTCCATTCTTCTTCATTTATTGAAGATGAACATGCAAAAAAGAAATGTGCATGGCTTGCAGCTCATGCTTGGAGTTTAATGAAGAAGAGGAAGTGGGTTTTGTGTGAGCATGAAGATGATGATAATGGAAAACTTCATATTTCCATTTGTGCATGTAATCCAATTTTCTAATTTTATTTTAAAACCATTTTGATATTAAAACTGAAAAATTAATTTTTTAAAATTAATTAAAAAAATATTAATTAATTTATATCAAATATTAAACTAATTTTTGCACAAAACCATCTTGATATATTTAAATCATATTTAAATATATATACTTCTATTCCGTTTAATTTTAATTTGAACGTTTCAAATTAATATCTCAAGCTACTCTAAAGCTTAACCATTTACGAGATAGTAGGAGGACCTCGCGGACCTACAGATCATGGGCTCCAACGGTTCGAGATTAATCGGCTAAACTCATTTGATCGATCTAACCCCATTCGTTAACTAATGAGACACTCCACTATAGCCCATAGTTGAATTCCCCTCACTATAGATATATTATGTCCATTTTATAACCATAATTAGTAAGTTGATCATTCATAGGTTGTTCATAATCACAACTGGGTTAAAATAATCGTTTTACCCCTGTGAATACATCTTATTCCTTAAGTTCCCACTGACCCTCTAATGAACAATTCTGATTCATACTCCTTATGAATCAAATCCTTTCTCTATCATAAGAAGGCGGAGCCTGATTGTTCAAGACTTGAAATCAGTACTTAAGAGAATAACTTATCTACTAACCCTAAATCGGGCAGGAGTGAATTCCATCTTGCAAGGCTATGTCCCCAGCAATTCACCCAGTCTTATCCTTAAAATGGGAGGCTTATTGAGCAGCTGTTGGACTACTTTCACCGTTTGCAGATCAAAAGATAATCCCGAACAAACAAGAGTTTATAGCTAGCTCAGGATTAAGATCGAGTTAACCTAAGTTATTTGATAAATGAAATAATCAGTTTTAACAGTAAACAGTCATTATAAAGAAAAGTGACTATTTCCATGGTCCAATCTATATGCAACTCATTGCATAGGACACCCCCACTCACATGTCTCAACATGAACGATCTGTGGATCACATCGTGTGTAGCACTTTGCCACTTCTTATAACAACTACAGAGTGAACCGTATCCAATAGTGTTACCAGGATGAGATACCCAATTTCATCCATATACTTATTAGACCATTTAAGCTATATACTGTTAACTTAATCCTGTTTATGTCACTACATAAAGTTACAGTATTCAGACTATAGTCAAGGATATGTTTATTGGATTTTCATAATAAGATGCAAAATCAACAAGTCATTATTATTGATAAATAGAATGTTTAACACGAATTGCGAGTTCTAGGACATTTTCAACACATGAGTGCTCCCCTTCAAGTTTGTTAATTTCAAACATCCCATGAGTTTTACGCTGACATGCTCGTAACCTCCAATCACAACCATCCTTCCACTATTTGCATCTCACATACCAAATACCTCGAATTGATTTTACTACGACAATCTCATAGTATTCTGTCACACAGTATTTTTTTTACAGCCAGTTGAAAATCTTCTTTAGTGTCAAATAACATTTCTTTATGTATTAAACCAGAATTATCTACGCATCTACTTCTTTCCTTCGATGTTGACCCTGAAGAAAATCGAACACGAGGATTTCCATAAGTAGCAGAATAGATCATTCCAAATTACAATCATATATGAACATTATAATTACAGTCGTAAACTTAAACAAATAGTTATGCAATTAATATAGAAATTACAACATGAAACAACAACTGAACAAGGAGAAAAGTTACGAACATTTATCAACTCGTCTCCACGTTTCTTAATCACGGATGCTCGAACACGGAAACCTTGAACGCTTGAACAACATGACCGCAACACTGCACGAACACTTCGTGCTCGAACTCAGCGATCTCCTCGGTCATGAACACCCCAACAACACGAAAAGCCTCTACCGAACCTCGATGGTGTTGAGTTGAGTATGACACCACCAAGAAGGCTACCTTGGTATTCTCGGTGTGAGAATCAAGAGGGTGGGCTCTGTTTGGACTTGGTATAAAGCAGACGAAGGAGGATACAACAATCGTGTACACGATTGGACAAGTGGGAGAAGACAGAAACCTATCTTATAGGTCGATGTCCAATCATTTAGCAAAAGCTAAGCAATCGTCTAGCAAAAGCTAATCGATCGTTTAGCTCATTGTTTAGTTCCGTGTCTGTCGCTTACAAAACACTACATGATCGTTTACTAAAAGTAAGTTGTCGCTTAGTAAATCGGTATTTACTTGACAAGCTTCCGTGAGATGTTTCTCCGAGAGAAAATCTCAAAATTACTTTTTGCAAAATTTTTAATACTTACTAAAATTAGGAAGACAATTTTTCTTTTATCTCACGGTTACCATGAACCACCAATAACCTCCCACTCAATTGGTTATTAGAGAAAAAGAATTAATTATCCAATAATTAATATTATTATAAATATAAATGATAATTAACTTACCATATTATATTTATAACCTATAGTTTAATATTTCATATCATGAAACATATAAACCATAGCTCTTTTTCTATTCCATGGCACTTAATGTAAATCTCATTTACATTAATCCTCCACTAGATATATCTCATACATTTTACCGATCATATCATATATAAACAAATTACCTCTTTTCAATTTGAACTTTCAAATCAACACAAAAAACTGATCCTCAACTGAATCCATTGAGCTATCAAGCGGACCTTATGGACATGTAGTTCGTAGCTCCAACGGTACGTGAATAATTGACTAAACTCTTTAGTCATGGGATCCACCATCCGTTAACTGTCAAGCACTCCACTAGAGATCGACAACTGAACTCTCTTTACCACAGATATATTATGTGTCCATCTTAACCGATCAGAAGTGTGATAACCCTTCACAGATCGCTCGTAAGTACAACTAGGCCAATAACCGTTATGCCCCTGTAGTTACATCTAACTCCTTAGGTACCACTGATCCCTCTAATGGAACATAAGTCATAGTCCTACTATGATTGAGTCCTCTCTTCCAAAGAAAAGCTGTGGCCACTATGTTCAAGCTCTGGAATCAGCCCTTAAGGGAGCAATCTCTCTACTTATCCCTACATCGGGAAAAGAGTGAATTCCATCTTGTGGATTGAGTTTCCAGCTCCAAGATCAGACAAGTCCCCAAAAAGGTAGGCATGTTGAGTTAGCAACCTGACCACTCTCACCCATACTAATCAAAGAACCGCCCTCAAAGACAGGAGTTTCTAAAACACTCAGGATTGAGGTCGTGTCACCTATGGTCGTTTAGGTGAGATATAAGTCTCTAGTATCAACGGCGTTATATACAGAGTCTAGTCATCTTGTGGTCCAGGTCTTTTACAAACTCTTTCTCGCACGTCTCCATATGAATGGTCAGAATCTACCATCTGTAGTAGTTTACAACACTTGCAAACCTCTATAAAGCGGGCCGTATCCATAGTGTCACCAGGATAAGGTATCCCACCTTAATCCTTATACTATAGACCTATTTAGGTTATCACTTAGGGCATGATCCACTTGTATATCACATATACATGCTTAAGTTCACATAAGATAACCAATGAGCTTTGTTTATTGGATATGAGGAAATGTTGGAATTAAATAACATTTATTTTATTCATCAAACAATGTGTATCTTTACAAACCAACGAGACTCCAAGAGAATTAGGACATTAATCCCAACAGACGCTTGTTCACAGGTTGAATTAACAATGTCCAAATCTATTTGTGTGAACATCTCCGATGTTACTAACTCAAGATCATGTCCTGCACTTCTATCTTTTCCAAATAATTCATCAAGTTCTACGTTAATGTCACTGTCCCCATCATTTCCAGGTTCAAGAAAGACTAAATCTTTAGGACACATCGACATATTTGCTCAAATTTTTACGATTGTTATAGTTGACAAAAAATATATTTATACTAATATCCCAATCCAACATCAATCCAATTTTTTTTTTTTTTAAACAGTCCAAATAGATCAATACTCTAAACAGTCTAAATATGATTTTATAACCAATCCAAATATTTTCTTTTAAAATAAAAAACCAACTAGAGCCCAAATGCTCATTTCAACTTATAATATTAAACTAACAACAAAAAAAATCACATAAGCCCAAATTTAACTGTCCAAATTATAATATTAAACTATTAAAAAAAAAAAAAAAAAAAAAAAAAACTCAAATTAGCCCAAATTTAACCGTCCAAGTTATGATATTAAACTAAAAAAAAAAACTCAAATCAGAGTAAATTCAACTGTCCAAGTTTTAATATTAAACTACAAAAAAAAAAAAAAATAATTAGCCCAAATATAGATCTATAGACCGTACGCTTAAATAAGCTCAAATGAAAACAAAATAGTAGTTCTATGAGCACACACTTAAATATTTTGGAAACTCTATTTTTTTTATGTATATCTCATATATTGGAAAAAAAAATAAAATGTTACCTACGGTCGACGGTAGTAGGAAAAACAACAACGATGGTAGATGGTGGACGGTGGACGTGGTGGACGGTGACGAAGAATGGACCGATGACTATGAGAGAGAGGCAGAAAGTGAAAAGTTTGAGATGAGAGGAAAGTGAAGAGAGAAGACCGTGGGGTGCGTCTTGGGACTACTAAATCGAGTAGATGATTTAGGGTAGTCGTGGACCCTGTCCATGATTACCTGGTTAACACTGCATGACTATACATGTAGCAGTCTGCTAGTGCCAAGTGTGCCAGATACACGTGATGCAAAGGAGGTTGTGGACCCCGTCCACGATTTAAGGCTAATGGTATACCAGGTCCATGATTCCACTACCTATTTTTGACATTACTTTAAGTCAAACCCTTTTTTTTGTTAATAATTATTAAAATAACATTATCTTTTAAGAAAAAATTCCTACTACTCAATCTCTAAATCAATTTATTATGAGATTCTAAAAAATAATAATAGTTTTAGCAATCAATTTTGGCCCAAGAATTCTTTATATATTTTTAAGATTAAAGATATGTATATATTTAAAGAATTCTACTCCACCTTGAAAGTTAATTGTTTCCTTCATTAAAGATCTTCTAGGGCATTTGTATCCTTTCCAAAAACAATCTAAAATATATTTCTAATCATTTAAAATTAATTTTGATGATATTTAAAAATATAAAATTAAGTATGGAATTAATAGTGGTTTTAACCCTTTGAGAATAAATTTCAAACATGCACTAAAGGTTAGGGAAAAAGTGACGATGAAAAATTTCAAAATGGATCTAGAAAAGATATGGCCATCATTTCTGTATTTTTGAGGGAGCAACAATTGTCAAAGAAAAATTTAGTGACTGGGACATTCTTAATGAGCCTTATGGCCTATTGTCCTTTGTGGTATCCCCTTTTGTGAAAATAAAATAATATAGGACTTAGGGTAGAAAAATAGCCTTGGAGAAATAGACGAATAAATGGAACTTCACTACTCATAATTGTGACTATAGTATTAAATTTCTATCGACATATTTATGTTTCTATTGATATTTTTCCATTTTCATGAGTTCGATGTTTACGTGAAAGGTGAATTGATATTTTCATTAAATCATCGAGAAATATACAAAACATAAAAACAAGCATCCAAATGCCACTAATATAAATATAATATAAACAATATACATTTTTACTTATTTAAAAATAATAAAATGTTTGTTTATTAATTTAATTTTTTTTTTTTAAATATCCATTCAAATCGACATTTTGTTGATATTTTCATCGAAATTTCTGTAAAATTAAGACCTCGATATTTTTCTCGACATCATATCTTAAACTCTGGGAAAGGGAACAAAGAGAATGGAGAGAGAAAAAGAGAGAAAAAAAAGAGAAGCACCGAAGTCAAAGAGAGAGGATGGGAATACAATCAGAGAAGGTGAAACTAAGAGAAGTGAGAAATTCTCCGGTACATTTTAGACTACATCTATTTCTTGTGTTTCTTCCAATTGTTAACTCATAATTTGTCACGTGACAAAATTTTTCTCAACTTTTTTTAAAAGTATTTATGAATTTTTTTGAGGTGTAGAAATAGAATTGGGATGCATAAAAATGTGTGCATCAATCATTTTTACATAGTTATAAATAAAAGACTATATCATACAAAATAATCCCTTTACTAAGGTTGAATAATTATACACCTAAACTTGAAAAATTTCCCTCTTTTTCCCAACTTAAAAATCATTCAAAAAATGATCATTTCTGTTGAAAAAAAAAAAAAAAAGAATTGACTTGGTAACAAATGTGTAAAAATTATAACATGTGTAGATCTTATTTTTAACTATAGGAGAGAATAAAAGTATTTTTTGAAAAAAGTTTCAAACTTTAATGATAAAAATGAAACATTTAAAATTTTTGGGGCATAATTGATTGAAGCCTAATTCAAAACTCAAGCTATGCCTATTTTGTATAATTTAAACCCGAATTAAATAACTCTTTTGATTTGTACATAATTAGATACAATATTTATTATCCATTTTACAAAATTTATAGGTTACAATTTGTAATTTTAGCAGTATATAATGACAAATAAAAGGACGTTGTTCAAGAAATAATTTAAAAGGTTTATTAAATAAGAAGAAGGTAATCGGATATCCTATGTCCTTGTGACATCGTTGGTAGACTCATTTATGTAAGTTATAAATGATTTGATTTAAATTAGTCATGTGGAGAAGCAGACTCAATAATGGTGTGGTCCATAAATCTGCAAAATATTTGAGATCACCAGGTTTGCTAAAGAAGCTGCACTCCTAGGTTTAGTTTGAAAACTATTTTATTTTATTTTTCTTTGGAAAGAAAAAAACCTTATGTTCACTATTTTTACTTATAGGTCTTTTAGTACTTGTTTTAAACCTGTTTTCAAATAGCAAACCAAACTTTAAAAAGTTAGACTAAGTTTGATAACTATTTAGAGGACGTTTTGGACAAAGAATTAGTTATTAGTCTTAACTTATTATAGTTGGGTTATAATAGCATGTGTTTTAGGTGTAAACTATTTTAGTTTGAGGAAATAAATAGTAAACACTGTACCAAAAAAATAAAAAAATGATAAATGTAAAATAGTAAAGACCCTAGAAAATAGGGGTTTTGAATAGTATTGACGGTAGTTAATTGGAGACTATAAAATAGTATTTACTATAGTAAAAGGTGGTTATTATAATCTGAATATAGTCCTTACTCCAAATATTCCTTAGTTTTTAAAAATTTAGCCCTATAAACACAGTACTTTCATCTATTGAGATTTCTATGTTTTGTTATCTATATTTTAGAAGGGTTTTCAAAATCAACGTCAAACTTTGAAAAATAAAAAAGTATTTATTTTTGTTTTTAGAATTTGACTAATAATTTAATTGTTTAAGTAGAAAATTTAAAAATTTGGATTAAGAAGGAAGGATGTGATCACAATTTTCAAAAATTAAATAGCCACCAAATGGAGCCTAAAAAATAGTTTTCGAAAACTTGATTGCGTTTTTTAAATTTTGCTTAAAATCTAAATGTATTGATAATGAAGGTGAGAAGGTTGCTAAAATAATAGCATAGAAACAAGCATAAATTTCATAAATAGAAATTAAAAAACAAAATCATTATCTAAAGGCCAAAGGTACCAAGGCACAACAATTGAAGCCCAATTGCAATGCCAATATTATCCATGCTTTCATACCTTTCATTAATATGGAAACTATCATACCCAGTTGACTAGGTATTAAGCTTGGTTTTGATGCTTTGTTAGAGTTCCACAAAATTTTCATTTTATACAAACTGAAGAGAAGAAGAAATATGTAACAAAGAAACAAATTGGTGATGTGTAAAAAAACACTTGAAAAATGGCTTTATTTGCCTTTTATTTAAAGTTGTTTAGGAAGGAAATCGAACACGAGAATTTTCATGAGCAACGGAAAGATCATTCCAAATTACAATCATATATAAACTTTACAATTATAATCTCAAACAGAAATATATGGTTATGCATTAATTACAAAAATTACAGCATGATAATACAAATGATCAAGGGCAAATGCTACACACTTTTGTAGACTCATCGCCAAGCTCCTTGATCACGAATACTCGATCAAGAAACACAACAACCACGAACGTTCGTCCAACATGACCGCTACACAGCACGAGCACCGTGCACTCGAACTCAGTGATCGCCTTGGTCACAAACATCCCAAACAACACGAACGGCCTCCACATAACCTTGACAATGTCGAGTTGAGTATGACACCACCAAGAAAGCTACCTTGGTATTCTCGGTGTGAGAATTCAGAGGGTGGGCTCTGTGTGGACTTGGTTTGAGGCAGAAGACGGAGGAAATACAATCGTGTAAACGATTGAGCAAGTGGGAGATGACAGAACTTATCGTATAGGTCGATGCCCAATCGTTTAGCTCATCGCTTAGCTAAGTGTCTGTCGCCTACAAACACTCCATGATTGTTTATCTTATCCAAGCTGTCGCTTTGTAAATCCTATTTACTTGACAACTTCCGTGAGAATATTTTCGAGAGAGGAAATCTCCAAACAACAATTTTCAACCTTTTTCTTTTCTTACTAAAATTAGGAAAACATTTTTCCTTTTATCTCATGGTTACCATGAAACCACCAATAATCTCCACTCAATTGGTTATTAGAGAAAAAGAGTTAATTATCTAATAATTAATATTATTATAAATATAAATGATAATTAACTTACAATATTATATTTATAACCTATAGTTTAATATTTCATCTCATGAAACATATAAACCATAGCTCTTTTTCTATTCCACGGCACTTAATGTAAATCTCATTTACATTAATCCACCACTAGATGTATCTTATACATCATACCCATCATATCATATATAATCGAATTACCTCTTATCAATTTGAACATTTCAAATCAACACCAAGAATTGATCCTCAACTGAATCCATTGAGTTACAAGAGGACCTTATGAACCTATAGCTCGAAGCTCCAACGGTACGTGAATAACTGACTAAACTCTTTAGTCAGGGGATCCACCATCCGTTAATTGCTAGGCATTCCACTAAAGATCGACAACTGGACTCTCCTCACTACAGATATATTATGTGTCCATCTTAACCAATTAACAGTGCGACAACCCTTCATAGATTGCTCGTAAGTACAGCTGGGCCAATAACCATTATGTTCCTGTGGTTACATCTAACTCCTTAAGTACCACTAATACCTCTAATGAATATAAGTCATAGTCCTACTATGACCGAGTCCTCTCTTCCAAAGAGAAGCTGTGGCCATTATGTGCAAGCCCCAGAATCAGCCCTTAATGGAGCAATCTCTCTACTTATCCCTGCTTCGAGAAAGAAGTAAATTCCATCTTGTGTATTGAGTTCCCAGCTCCCAAATCAGACAAGTCCCCAAAAAGGTAGGCATGTTGAGTTGGCAATTTGGCTACTCACCCCCATACTAATCAAAAGACCGCCCTCAAAGGCAAGAGTTCCCAAAAAACTCAGGATTGAGATTGTGTCATCTATGGTCATTTAGGTGAGATGTAAGTCTCTAGTATCAATGGGGCGTTATATACAGAGTCTAGTCATCTCGTAGTCCGGTCTTATACAAACTTTTTGTATAGGACACCCCCACTTACACTTCTCCACATGAATGGTCAGGATCTACCATCTATAGTAGTTTACAATACTTGCAAACCTCTACAAAGCGGGTTGTATCTGTAGTGTCACCAGGATTAGGTATCTCACCTTAATCCTTATACTACAGACCCATTTAGGTTATCACTTAAGTCATGATCTACTTGCATATCACATATACATGCTTAAGTATACATAAGATAACCATGGAGCTTTGTTTATTGGATTTGAGTAAAAGCCAGAATGAAATAACAGTTATTTTATTCATAAAACAATGTGTATCATTACAAACAACGAGACTCCGGAAGAATTAGGACACTAATTAATATTATAAGATTTGATGTTGTTTGCTAGTGATTTTCAGGATTTGAGCAAGAGAACGAGATTTAGAGTTAAAGAGAGTGCAAACAGGCCGATTTTGTCCAATAAAGTCAAGGAAGAGGCTAAATCTCCAAAGCACGAAAGAAAGAAGGCCAAATTGCCCAAGAAGAGGGGTGGCCTGGCGAATGCATGGCACCTTAAATTGAGTGCATCAAAGGGCATGGTGCTGTAGAGCCGTGGTCAATTACGCATAAAGACTAGTCGATAGAGATGCAATGTTGTGTACAACACAGCTGGACGGTGTCGTAACGTTATTATAAATATGGCAAGTTTTTTATTATTTATTCTAGGGTTTCAGCCGGCCACCATATCGAGCTTTGGAGTTTTTAAGGCAAAAAGAGAGAGTTCTGAGTAGATTACAAAAGGTCCTTGGTGCTAGAGTTGATTGGAGAGCTTGAAGGGTCAATTTCACCACGAAGATGAGATTAGAACGCTGGATAACACCCTTATTTCCCTTATGTATCTTTGATTCCCCTTTGTATCTTTGCATTCTAATATTTGTTCTCTTCATAAAAGCCATGTTAAGCTGATCTTTCATTGTTCTAAGGCTAGATGAATTCTTTAGTTTATTACTAAATACTTTTGTGGATCTTGAATGCCAATTTACATTCATATTTTCTAGCATAACTATTCTTAATTCTTTTGAATGTTTGATCAACATTTGAATGTTTTCATAGTTCAAAATCGTGCTATAACAAAATGGTTTTATATTAGATTTTGCATCCTAAACTATTGTTTAAATACACTAGAGTAGTTGGATAACAATAGATATTGTTGATAAAGAGTCTTAATATTTGACTTAATTATCTAGTGATCAAGAGATTAGTAATTAATAGTTAAGTGAAAAAAAAAAAAAGATTGATTTCAATCTGGATAAAAGATTTTGAGATTTGAGTTGTTAGAGTTTTGTTATTGGCTGTATATTTGTTTAAGATTGCTGGGTTGTGGTTCTTCAAAAGCTGCCATACAAGATGTCTCACAAGATACCAATCCTGCAGTTTATTTCTTTCTCTATCTGAAAATTTTGTAGAGTTTTTTTTCTTTTTTTTTCTTCCTGGATTCTTTCCTTTTTCATGTTTTGCAAAATTTGATTGGGGATATTCTCTTTTTTTTCTGCACTATTTAACGTGCTATAAGCAATCTTGCTAGGGTTGTTGCATATGTTTTTATGAGAGATCGCAGACAAATCTCCATGGTGTTCATTGTTCATAAAGCAAGAAATATTCATGGTTCTTGGCGGTTTGTTCTACAGTCTTGCTGCGAGTGATTCATTCTTGAGAAGCAATCTTTATCTTTAGGGGAAGCCTAAGGCAAAGTAGATAGAGAAGAGATTCTCTTCCTTAGGGGACCCTAAGATAACATTCCTAGAGAAAGAGTTCTTAAACTTAGGGGGAGCCTAAGTTCTTTAAGTGAAAGGAAGTTCACAAAGAGGAAAAATATCTTCATAATAAGTGGGAGTCTCACTCATTTAGGCGGAACTTAAGTATTACTTCACTAATATTCATATACTTATAAGGAGCCTAAGTTCAATTAAGAAGGAATCTCACATCTAGAGGAGCCTAGGTGATCAAATAAATTAGGCTCAATGTGTGTCATTGCAATCGTCATTATTTTATAGATAAGCACAACCTTGTAAATGTAGGACTTTTTCATATTAGTGAATTATCTTTCTTGAGCACACTGTCCTTTAGACATAGGTGATTTATCACCAAATTAGGTTACCAATCTCCGTGTGTTCGTTCCTTGATTTACAGTTTGTTATTCTTTTGTTGTCTCTGAAATTGTTAGGATGTCTTATTTAACATCTATAGTTTGTGTGACGGGTCACTTCAAAATTTTATAGGTGTTGTGTTAATTGTTTCAAGAGGTAAGACAATTGAGTTTAGTAATTCTATTGATGTAATTTATTCCCTAGAACGTCTCTTTGTTGAAAATCTCCCTACTTGATCACTTATTGTTTTCTTATATTAGTTCAGATTATTTTGCATAGTTACAACATCTGTGAAATGCAATTATAAATATTTTATCTTTTAGCTTAATTTGTTCATAGTGATGATTGAGTCTAGTTTAACAACATTATATTATTGTCGTCATGCAAAGTAATTACATCCTCTTTTAAAAGTCTTGTAATATGACAGAGTTTTGAAGTCAACATCAAATATAATGAGAATAATAACTAGTCACACCATGGTATTATGTCTTTATTATGACCTTTTGAGAAAAGTATGCTAATTAGCAAACACTACCTCATGAATTAAAAAACACAAAGTGCTAATTGGTCAAAAGTGAACAAAATTCAGCTAATATATGAATGTATTCGTGATTAATAAGGGTTAAATGATATAATTAAATTATCTTCACTCATTAGTTTAAATTTTTGAGTCAATTAGTGATCTAAGATAACATTAGCTTCACTCGTCAACAAATTTAATTATATCATCTAACATATATATATATATATATTGAACAAAGGTCTACAAAAGATTATTTTATTTTATACATAATCCCAAATTTATTTTCAGCCCATAATTATTTTCCTCTGTTCTAATAATATAACAGTGTTCAGCTAACTAATTCTCTGAGATATATGGTTGGATCTCTGTGAGAAATTTAGTGTATTATTTCATTTTGTTCTCACACAATATCAACAAACCAATTTATTTTAGGGGACGTGAATTGAATTTTGAATTAGTTTTTGTGAGTAGTATAATCTCTCCTATATGATTCTCTTATACAAGGGAAATTTCAGTCTTCCAAGCCAATGATCTTTAAATTATTTAAATATTGAAGTATTTTGATCTTCAAAATGTTTTTGACCTTTGAAAAGTGGGGACGTTTGGGGCAATGAATTAGTTATTATAGTTGGATTATGATAGTTTGTGTTTGGGGTGTAGATTATTATTTTATTTTGAGTTATAATAGTATGTTTTGAGATATAAATTATTTTAGTTTGAAAAGGAAATAGTAAATCATAAATAATAAAAAAAAATAATGTTGTTTCTTAAAAATAATGTTCAGGTAGAGAGCTTTGATATTGTTTTTCACCCTTTTATTGTTCCTTAAAAGTGTGTGAGTAGTTATGGGTGTACATGTTTGGTGTAGTTAGTCTATCGTCCCCTCATTTTTGGTTTCTCCAACTTCTGGGCTGATTTTGTGGAAGTGATTATGACTAGTTGGTTCCCCTTAAGGCGCGATAGAGAATGGAATTAGTGCATGTTGATCAGTTGGTACATAACCTCAATTCCATTGAGTTACAATGTCATGCTACGGAGGAAACTCAGTTGTTTTGGGCCTAGACTTGTCAAGAGCAGGCTTCTCTCCAAAAGAAATCTCGTGTGCAATGATTAAGACTCAGGTTGATACGAAAAACCCTAACAATTTGTAAATTAGGAACCCTTTAATTGAACCCCTAACAACAAATTCTAAAACCAAAAGAAAGAAAATGATAAAATCAAAGCTCATAGGAGCATTAAGATACAGAAATGGTAGAATACAAGATCTAAAAAAAGCAGATCGAAAGAGAACCGTACCTTGGGAAGTGAAGAAAAGGAAGAAGAGAATGAAAGTGGAAGAACCAATTAAGGGAATCAGCTAGCTACTCTCGTTTTCAGGCTGAAATAACTAAGAAGGGCCAAACTCACTCCACCATATGAGACCAAAAAATTAAAAAATGGGAAAAGTAGGGGTAAGAGGGACGAATATACTAAATGTTATAAATCATATTAATGTTAAACCAGATTCCACAAACATCAAATCTTTACTTACTGGAAAAATAATAACAAACTATAATATAGGAACTAAACCATGATATGTATCAAAGCACATAGAAAGAATCAAGAGACTCATCTTCTTATTGGTAACATATGAGATGGGTAACTTTAATGGCTTAGAGAACTGAGCATCTATCAAGCCAACCATTGTATACGAAGTAAATGGGCAAAAAATGTTATTTCGAAGATCAACGTATTATTTTTCAAAACAAGCTTTCATATCAATAGAGAAACCCAATATAGGTTTCTCAAGCAAACAAACACCTCCCCACATTCCAAACCTATTAGTCACAAGTCATCAAAAATTAATGCGAACGACTATATTTACCAAGCACTATGATTATCATATCTGGAAGATAGACATATCACTACAGTACACACTTAATCTAATCTTGAAGTTCATAATAATGTTATAAAAAGAAAACGAACTCTCCCCCAACCCACGCACATTCTATTACTAGTGTTTTATTGGTCAACCAATGGACCATTAATGAATATTAGATGAATGTAATACTCCAAAGTTTTATATTCCAAATGAAAGAAAGACAGTTAAGCCATGCTACTATCAAAATCAAACATTAAAAAAACCAATCTAATATAGTTTAATTCTTTCTTCTATATATTAAAAGCAATATTACATATTAGCCCTCTCCAATGTCAAACACAAAGAACAAAACATCATTTTTATAAAATTAAATACTTTTAGACACAAAGAACATGATATATCAAAGAAAATTTACATAGCTAAGAAAACAAATAAAATGAAACTACAATTGGATGGATATATCTCAACAAAGAAATTTATCTTCTTACTATCAGTGCTCGTAAGCCTACCTTTAAAAATATCAAAACAATTGCAGAATACATGTATGATAAACTTATTAATGCAACAAAGGGTTTGTCTAACAGTTACGAAATCAAGAAAAAGGACAAGATTGAGAGAGTTGCAAATCATTGAGATTATTTTCAGTGTTCCAATTATGTGACACAATAAGAGTTTTCAGGGTTATATTTTTGTATGTAAAGAAGTATAACATTGAAAATGATATACAGATGAAAAGAGTTGAAGATAAAATGAGTGAAGGAAATTAGTCAGAGAAGAAATTTCAAGGTCGACACAGCGAAGAGAGAGGTTGCGATATTATACCTTTGGTTGCAAATCTCTGATTTTAATTTGATTTCACTACGTAGGTAGAGGAATGAAGCCAGTGGACGCCAGTGATGATGTAGCAAATCTCCGACATAGTAGCGTGCTGGAAAATGAGAGAGAGAAAGAGAGTCGGTGTGAGATGAGGCAGAGAGAAGACTTTTTCGTGAGGGATTGAAAGGAAGTTCTTGACTAGAGGAAAAGTGATTGATCTTGCCGTGAGAAAGTTCTTGTTGCGAGGGATCACAAATTTCTACCTCAGTGAATGTCGATGCCATGAGAGGGATTGTTGTGAGGTTGTGATGATGCTGTAAGCTGGGATTGAGGGGTAGGTTGAGCAAGACATTTTTTAGAATGTGAGAAAGAAGAGCTACGGAAGGTGGAAGAGTACTGATGTGTAGAGACTAGGGCAAGAGAAAAACGGTGGAGGGAAATACACCAAATGTTGCACGCACGCCCAAATTTTCATCTTTCCGCCTTTTTTTCTTTCTTTTTTCCCACATTTTTTTCTCTCCTTTCCCTTATCTTTTTTATAGCATATTTATAAAGTCCTATAATCAAGAGCTATAATATGTGGTATTTCTTGTAATGTTGGTTAGAGCAATACCTATCATTATTGATTCGTAAGCTAATCTAACCTATCGCTTCTTATAGATCAACATACAATTATATGTCACGTATCATATGTTAATCTAAAGAAATAATCATATAATCCTCAATTGTCCGACAATATGATAATATTCTATTGAATCAGAATTGAGTCTAACAAATACAAAGAAATTCGAGATCAAAGGATCACAAGTACTTGATAGGTTGAGAAATCCTAAAACTCAAGTTAGATTACATTACCTTAGCCCATAATTGATATGAAGATCGACGAGGAGAGTTTGGATACATCAAAGATAAAAAGAAAGAAAAGAAATAGAGAGAAACATAAGAAATTAGAATAGAATTGGATAGATTAGCCCTAAGCTGCTAAAATTTGTTTTTATAATTATTGAATTGGCGCCACAGTGCTAGTATACAACTCTGCAGCTCTGATGAACGGATGCACGTGATGGACTTCAGAGAGCCGTGAAGCTGTGCAGTTTGCTCATAAATGGAGCATTCTACCTTACAGCACCGAGTGTATCAGGGGAAAAATGGTTATTTTTACCACTCTCTTTCCCGGTTGATGCAATTAAGCTCTGTTTTGGTCCTTTTTAGCTCCATTTTATTACTAATGCCCAATTCTACCCCTCAAACGCTCAAAATGTATAAAGTCATCAAATAAACACATAAAATCTAGGAACATTCTCGAATTAAGTGGAGCAAGATAACAATATTTCGGTGCTATTAATGATTTGATGATATTTAGTGCTAGGGATCATGGTTCTTTGACTTTTGTGCAGACTGTTTTAAGAAGGTTTCAGGTGTTGTCTGGGCTTGTTGCTAATGATGGTAAGAGTTTGATATTTTGTGCCAGTATGTCCCTTGATGTGGCTGAGCGTTTTTCTGAGTTCCTGGGTTTCCTATAGAAGGGATTTGAATCCCAGCAAAGATCGTGTTCTTTGATTCTTGAAACAATTAAAAGTACAAATAAAAAAGAGAAGGTTAAGAACCATACCGTTGCTGATATGTGACAACAGTGAATCTTCTCTCGAATCTTGTCGTCTCCTTCTTGAATTCTTCAAATTCCATGAGATATTCCTTGCTATAACTCTGGCAAGGATCCAGTTTGTGGGAACCACTTATTGAAAGAATAAAGAGAATGAGAAGAATAATTTTCTTGAAACTTTTTAATGAAAATTGGGAGAATTTGTGGAAAGAGTTTCGGAGTAATCTCAAATATTATTATTGTAGAAAGTGTAGAGTGTCTGTTCTATGAAGGCTTCGAAGGACCCTATTTATAGAACTTTATGGGTTATTCCTAATCCTATTGAGATAATCCTTTGTAGAGATTTCTAATTTAAATATTTAATAATATTTAAATAAAATATTTACCCAAATAATATCTCATATTAAATGGGTTAAAATGTTTAAATCATATTTAAATATTTATCTCTTGTAGAATCTTTAATTTGAATGATTAATTATTTGAATCCAATTCAAATTAATTAACTAATTATCTCTCTAATTATTTAATTTAAATCTCATTGAAATCAAATAACTTATTATATGAATCTCATCCAAATAATTTAGTTATTTGAATCATATTTAAATAAATTAGTTATCCATATTATAAAGTTTCTATTTGAATCTCACCCAAATAAACTTTATAATAAATGATATCTTTAATTGTATCCAATACAATTAATATTTTCTCTAAAAATTTGAGCACTTCAAGTTTTTCTTTCAATAATCAATGGATCCTTATTGGTCTATGGTGAGCTAGTAAAGGGACCTTATGCACCTAGAAATTATAAGTTTTAATGATCAAATATTAATTAATTAAACTATTGAATTAAATTAACCTTCACTCATTAACTATAGGGCAAACCTTATAGACCCATAGTTGAACTCTTACGCACTATAGGACACGTTGTGTTCATTGATATAATCGGTATAAGCAAGTTGATCTTTCACGATTTGTTTATAATTACAGCTGAGTCAAATGTCCGTTTTACCCCTATAATTACATCTTTTGCTTAAGTCTCACTGATTCCTCAAAGGAACAATTTGTTTATGGTCCAATCATAAACTAAGCCCCTCTCGGGCCAGTGAGAGGGTGGGATCATTTTTTCAAGCCCCAAAATCAGCACTGAAGGGAACTATTCACCTATGCTCCAATTAACATGATTACTGTTTTGTAGCATATTGGGGGTAGCGTCGCAATGCTAGCGTTACGCTACCCTACCCTTTGATTTCTTTGACATTTTTACTTTCTTCTCTTCACTCCCTTTGGTTGCTTGGTTTTGGCTTATTTTGAGTACAATTCACTTCTTGATCATAAATTCTAGAAATCACTAGCAAACACATAAAATTTGATAAAAACATATTAAGAACCATCCTAAAACTAAGGCGAATAATGCACATTTTGTGTGTGTTTCACCACCCAAAACTTAAGAATTTGCTAGTCCAGAGCAAAGAAGAAACAAGAAAATAGAAAAGTTATAAATAAGTGTGCTAGTGATTCATGCCTCAAAGAATAGCCAGCTGAGAACTCAAGCAAAAATCTAATCATCTCCCATGTGTGTGTGTGCAAGTCATAGTTAATTTAAAACTCAAAAACTAAAGTTAGGTTCAAGAAAGTGTCTCTAGTTTTTCCCCTACTCTGGCTCATGCACCAATCATCAAGTATCCACACATTTCAAGAAAGTAATATGTTCATCAAGGTGCCTTATTAGAATTCCTAGTTTTAAAACTTGCGTCACTTTACCTAAGGGTACTAGCTTTCATGCACTTAATATAGAGAACCATACCTAGTCAGTTCTCAGGTGTCCTAATTGATCACTAGAAGGTAGCTCATTTACCCTCATCCATGCATACACATTACATTACAGGTTTACAAAAAAAAAAAAAAAAAAAAAAAAAAAAAAAAAAAGTAGAACTTTATTTTAAGCACATGAGTATAAACATTTTGTTTTTAGAGGCTAGCAAAATATTCTTTTCTTTCCTCTTAGTCTAACATTACAAACCATCATGTCATTAGCTCTCTAACCAGTAGGGCCTTTTTGTTGGGCTTGGTGGCCTAAATCTTGTAGGGTCTAAATCTTGTAGGGTTCTATAGTTTGTAATTGTATTGTACAAACATCTTATTTATTTAATAAAATATGTGTTGTTCTTTTTTTTTTTTTTTTTGACATTTTAGTTGTATTAATTCACAAACTAATAAACTAACAACCAAGATTATCTTGTAGCTTAAACATATATGTAGAGACATACGAGGGGATTATGTTTAAGTGATAACCTAAATGGTTTGTAATAGATGGATAAGGCTGGATACCTTATCCTTGTGACATTACGATCATGGTCATGGCTCGCTTTATAGATGTTACAATTGTTGTAAAGTGCTACAAATGATCTGATCTTGATCATTCATGTGGAGACATGTAAGCTGAGATATTCTATACAAAGGAGTTTGTATAAAACCGGACCACGAAATGACTAGTCTCATTATATAACAACATTCATAATAGAGATTTACATTTCATTAGGATGACCATAGGTGACATGACTTGAATCCTGAGTGAGTTGTGAACCCTTGCCAATTAGGTGGTCCTTTGATTTATATGGGTAAGAGTGGCCAGATCACCAACTTAACAACCCTACCATTTTGGGGATTCGTCTGATTGGGGAGTTGAGAACACAGCTACACAAGAAGGAATTCACTCATTCCCCAACGTCGGAGTAAGTAAATGAATTGCTCCTTTAAGGGATGATTCTAGGGCTTGAACAATGTGGTGTCACACCCTCTCCTGGCCCGAGAGGGATTTAGTCATAGTTGGACTATGATTTATTGTTCATTAGAGGGATCAATGGTACTTAAGGAGTTAGATGTAACTACAGGGGCAAAATAGTAATTTTGGCCCAATTGTACTTATCCAATAGACACATAAATATATCTGTAGTGCGAGCTGTCGATCTTTAGTGGAGTGTCCGAGAGTTAACATTAAATATTTTAATTAAAGAGTTTTATTAATTATTCACGTATCGTTGGAACTTCAAGCTACAGGTCCATGAGATACTCTCTATAGCTCAATGGTAATTAATGAGAAACAATTTTTGGATTAATTTGATTTGTTCATATTAATAGAGGGAATTAATTATATGTGATATAATTATTTAATTTAATTATATGTGATATAATTATTTAATTTAATTTATACTGCTGATATAATTATTATAATTAAATTATATATGATATAATTACTATAATATATTTGATACATTATATATATAAAGTTTATTTGAGAGAAATTAAATATTTGAATATGATTCAAATATTAATTATGTGAATTAGATTCATATAATTAAATTTAATATATTATATTAAATTTTGTTATTGAGAGAAATTAAACTATAGGTTATATTGTATTGGACACAATATTAAACTATAGATTATGTGTTATATTTTGATATAACATATAGTTTAATATATATTATATATGATAAATTTTTAATCATATAAATATATTAAAGTTTTTATTAAAATTAATTTGTTTTATTAATTTACAAATTTAGGGAGGGAGTTGTAACTCGAAAAATTTCACAAAATGACCCAAAACCCAAAAACTTTTCTACCAATGACCTCTTCCTAAAAACTTTTCTACCATTGACCTTTTTCCCATGCGAAATTCCAAATTACCCCCGATTTTTAAAAACCCTTCAGACCATTTGGTGAACGCACGTCTCTACTATACTTTACAACGATAAGGTCTCCCTCCATTTCATTCATTTCATGCTCAAAGCATTTCTCTTCGAAGCATTTCTCTTCAAAGCATTTCTCTTCAAAGCATTTTCTCAAGATTTTGCTCCGTTTTCTCTCAAATAAAGTTTTGCCATATTCCACATTTTATCCCAAATTCAAATCATCAAAGTTTAAACTTTTATCCCTACGTCTAATTAAATTGTGGATTATATCTCCAATTTATCTCAAATTTAAATAGGGGGGGCAAAATCCAAAATTTTATCCCAAAGTAAAATAGTGTAAAATTCAAACTTCATCTCTAACCTTCATTCCAAGTTCATGCCAAACACCTTTATCAGAAGTCAAAATTCTACTCCAAGTTAAATTTGAATAAAGTATAGCATGAGTTTTACTTAAATTCAAATCAAAGTTTCTACTATGAAAATCAAATTAAAACTTTGACTTAAATTCACGTTTTAGTAAGTTGGAATAGAAAAATAGCGTGTCAAATATTAACAAAATTTAAATCAAACTTTATCTACCAAATTCATGGTTTGATTAAATTGACACATCAAACGGAGTTAAGGTAAGGACACATAACTTGTATTTTGATTCCAACTTTATATTTTTCGAGATTCACCAACCCATACATGTGCATAAATCTCGCGAATGAGGCATTTGTTGAATGAGAATCTTTGGACCAATCGTAAATTGCCATGTATTTTCCAAATTAATGTCGAAATTACAAATAATCAAATTTAGGCCAATTAAAAGTTGACATGTGTAGAAAATTGAAATTGAAGACATGAATTGGCGAATTCCAATGATGCCACTTGTTCTCATCATGGCCATTGGATTAAATAAAATTAATTTTGTCCAATTTGATATTATAATTTGGGATAAAGTTCAATTAAGCCCAAAAATAGGTTTAATTTCGCTCAAATACCAAATTAGACCCAAATCCAATTAATTGAGTCCAAGAGCCATGTCCATGGACCATCCAAATTGAAGCTCACAAAGCCTCCAGAGAACTCTATAAATAGAGAAATTCTCTTCATTGGTAGGGATCATAAATATAGACACTAGAGAGCCTATACAGAATTCTCAAGAATTAGAAGACTCCTACTCTTGAAGCTGACCACACTTAAAAACTGAAGTCCTAAAGTTCTTTAGAGATACAAGCATTCTTCAAAGGCTCTAATTTCAAGAACATGCACATGCACCATTTCCATACATCAAGCGTACATTCAACTGAGAGAGAATTAAAGCATCAAGTACTAGAGATCGAATCATATCCACATAGAATCTACATCAATGGAAGTTCAACTCCACGAAATACATTTCTCCAAAAGCCTCATGCGCACATTGATCCTCCAAGAAGATCATCAAACCCAAAGGCCGGTCATCCAAGAAGATCAACAAGCCCAAAGGTCGATCATACTAAAAGATCATCAAGCCCAAAGGTGGATCATCCAAGAAGATCAACAAGCCCAACGACCGACCATTCAAGAAGATCAACAAGCCCAAAGGTCGATTATCCAAGAAGATCAACCAACTTAAAGATTAAATTTTATTTTGAAAGCATCAAAGGATCATGTATTAGAGATGTACTTGCTATATTGGAATTAATATAAATATAAAAGTTCAAATCCCACAAAACAAGTTTCTCCAAAAAATTCGTGCGAACAAATTGGTATGCTCAGTGGGACCTCTCTACCTTTCATCTCTCTTTCACCATCCAAATCAATAAATCAACAACTGACATGAAAGAAAGCTACATCCAAAGCAACCATCACAAGCGAATCCTGCATGAACAAGAACAAGGCTCTGTCATCGCACAGAAAATCTGGGGACCGCTGAGGGAATTTCCTAAAGACGGGATCATTATAAGAAAGAATCCTTTCTTAAAAAACTTTACTCTTACTTTGATCGATTAGAGAAACAATAACACTTTGATGTAGTGTTGTCATGATGGTTGACGTAACGACTGAGTCGGTCATGGTAGAGATAGAGAGGAAGATAAATCTCTTAATGAAAGGTGTTGAGAAGTGAGACCATAAAATCATTGCCTTAAAAGATCAAATATAGGCTCAAAAAACTACTGAGACGAGTCAGACTCCAACTACCAAAGCTAATGACAAAGGAAAGACTATTTTATAGGAAAGTCAACCGCAACAATCACCAATTTGGTCTCCTTATCCATTCAATAGTTGTAGGATATGATTACAAACTCCATAAGGGCTCAGTATAGAGAACTGTTGTAATCTTCTTTCATGTAATCCAAGTCGTACATCAAGAGAATCGAAAATTTGAGAATGCCAACTAGGTATCAACCTCCAAAGTTTAAGTAGTTTGATGGAAAAGCCAATCCAAAACAACATGTGGCTCACTTCATTGAAACCTTCGAAAATTTAGAAACCAGAGAAGACCAGCTAGTCAAGCAATTATTCCATACCTTGAAAGAAAATATTTTGGACTGGTATACTAGTCTAGAGCCAGAAATGAATGACAGTTGAGAACAGTTGGAAAGAGAGCTCCGAGTCTAGATTACAAAGATAGACTCACTGAATTATCCACAGTAGAGAGTGCACCCAAGGCATGTACTGGGAGCTTCTCTACATCCTACAAGGAATAAAATCCTGTACATTTGAGAGTTGACTATACGCGCTCATGACATGGAGCTGAGCATCACCAATAGGGGAACTAATGATTTCCTAGTCCCTGAAAGGAGAAAAGAAAAGAATGAAACTAAGGGCACTAAAAAGATCGTGAATAGTGCCATTAGAGAATCTATGGTCATTCATGTAACCCAATTTTTCTCTAAAGGAAAACAAACAAAATTTGAAAGAAAACACAATGAGGGCGAGAAGCATCACCCAAGTCTTAAAAAAAGGCAGGAAAAAGTTTATCCATTCCTTGACTTTGATGTTGCAGACATGTTGGAGTAATTATTAGAGAAACAACTCATTCAATTGTTGGAATGCAAGCAACCAGAGCAGTTAGAAAAAGTGGACAATCCTAACTACTACAAGTATCATTGAGTCATTAGCCACCCAGTGAAAAGGTACTTCGTGCTAAAGGAGTTAATTCTAACTTGGCTCATGAAAAGAAGATTGAGTTGGATCTTGATGAAATAGCTCAGATAAATCATGTTGCCATTACGAAAACTTCAAGTGTTCTAACATCGTTTGCACCTTATGATAAAAAAGAAAGCTTAATCCAATTTGGGACCCTCGAACTCGTAGATGTTCAGTTTCAACAAGCGGTCTCAATGTTAGATTCTCAAAACAAAGGTGAAAAAATTGATAGTTATGACGACGAATGATGGATACTTGTGACTCGTCGAAAGAGAAGAAAGTCGCGTTCCACCAAAAAAGAATCACGCTCCTATCGAAGCTATAGAAGAGGGAACAAGACTCATAAAAAGAAAGGCAAAAAGAAGGCAGGGAAGTCTAAGCCTACTAAGAAAGAAAATGAGGACTTCCCAAAAAGATGAGGAGTTCCACCAAAAAAGAATTGGCTTAGGAGCGTACGTCTTTCTGGGCTGGGATGAACAGAGTCGTGACACTTCATCCCAGCGTTGCAATGCCTTGGGCTCCAAGATGAATAGTTTCGTGACGCTCTGTGAACAGCATTGCGATGCTACGAGGGCAGTAGCTTAGATTATACCCTCGTTTCAATTCTATTGACTCTAAAAAAATTACAGACTCTAGAGCACACTTATAAGCTCATCAAACAAAATTCAATTACAAATTAAACTTCATAATCAAAGAGAAAACTAATGCCAAAGTTGAATTTCAACCATATCAGTTAACCAAATATGAATTCTTAGAAATCCACCCATCAAATTCAAATTAACGTTAATTGAGTGCTTAAATCATGCTATGATACTAATTGATAGAGTAATCATGTATAATATGGAAGAAATCAGAATTAATAAGTACTCTAATTACATTTAATTTGAGCTTTAAAGCATGTAATAAAACTGTCATTTAAAGTTGGGTTTCGTAAGTGTATTACCTTTGAGGAATTCAGCTTCCAAATGCACACTAGACCACCAAGAGGATCTTCTTTACTATCTTCTCACTCATATTGTGTGGTGAAAACACTGAATTGAGGCCAAAATGATAGGGAAGGAAGAGGGTATTTGAGGGTAAATCAGAATGTCAGAAATCAGTTTTTGCATGAACTCTTCAAATTCTAAAATTCAGAGTATTTATGTACCCGATTCATGTAAACACTCCTTAAACATCTGATTGACACATCAATCAACACTAATGAAGTGAATTAGGTGTAGAATTGTGGATAATTTCTCTTCAAACTCCAAAAATTGGACATTTCCACTCAAATTAAAAAAACCATTTTAAATTTTTGTTTTTATTTATTTAATTTTACATTTTAAAATTAAATTTAAATAAACCAAAAATTCAATCCAGAAATTGAATTTCAAAAATGAAAAGATTTATTAATTTAATTTAATTAATTAAATATTAATTTTATAACAAATATTAAATTAATAAAACACTTACTTTAAACATGAATCCTATTCATGCAAATCAATATTTAAATTTTTTAATATCTCTAATTAGTTTAATTTTGATAAATTAAACATTTAATTATATCGAATATAATTAATAAAACCCTTAATTGAATTTGAACACTTCAAATTCAAAACCCTAATTTCGAATTTGAATATTTCAAATTCGCTCAATTCGCTACTCCAAGATATAATTTTACGAGCTAGCAGAGGGACCTTATGGACCTACAGATCATGAGCGCTAACGATTTGATATTAATTGATTAAACTTTTTAGACTGAATTATTCAACATTCATTAACTATCGAGACACACCACTATAGCTCGATAGCTGCATTCTCCTCACTGTAGATATATTTCTGTCCACTTTAACCGTAATCAATATACAGCTAGGTCAAAATTACTATTTTACCTCTGTAAATACATCTTGGTCCTTAAGCTCCCACTGATCCTCTATTGAACAATTGGTTTATAGTCCAACTAATAAACCATAACCCTCTCAATCACGAGAGGGTGGGGCTCCGATGTTCGAAACCAGGAATCGGTACTTAAGAGAACTACCTATCTGCTAACCCTAAGTCGGGTAGGAGTGAATTTAAAGTATAATCCCAAATAAACAGGATTCATAGTTAGTTCAGGATTAAGATTGAGTTACCCTAGGTCATCGAATTTGAAATAGTTAGTCTTAACTAGAGATGTCCACGGGGCGGGGCGGGGTCGGAGATTCCATTCCCCATCCCCGTTTCCCATTTCATTCCTCATC
The DNA here is from genome assembly GCF_009727055.1 of Benincasa hispida. Classification (NCBI taxonomy): domain Eukaryota; kingdom Viridiplantae; phylum Streptophyta; class Magnoliopsida; order Cucurbitales; family Cucurbitaceae; genus Benincasa; species Benincasa hispida. The sequence continues at coordinate 36,661,005 of NC_052359.1, forward strand.
CCCGTGAAATTCCCAATGGGGATCGAGGCGGGGATTCCCCACAAGTAATTTTTCCCCGTTACTTTTTTTTTTTTTTTTAAAAGGTCAATTAATTTAAATCTCTAATGTGAGCAAATTTTAATTAAATAATTAACTTTATCACTATATTGTTTAATATGGTTACTTTTGAATGACAATTTGAATTTAAAGATAAATTACTCAAATTTTGGTCTAAAAAAGTTAATTATTTTTTTTTAATAGAAAGAAATAAATATCAATCAAATTATATAATCTAAATTTAAACATTCAATTTAAACATATTCATTATCTTTCCCAATAAATCATCAAATTTGAAATTTAAATATAATATTTATTTAATAATAATAATATATCATTAGATAACTATACTAAATAAATATGTAAAAGCTAATCGGGGCGGAGACGGGGAACGGAGCGGGGTTGGGGTAGAGGGCGGGGACGGAGAATTCATTCCCTATCCCAGTCCCCATTTAGCTCACGAGGAATTTTTTCCCCCACTCCTTCCCCCATTCCCCGCCTAATCGGGTAATCCCCACCCCATTTGGGGCGAGGGCCCGTTCCCGTGGAGAAATTAGACATCTCTAGTTTTAACAGTAAACAATCGCTATAAAGAAAAGTTACTATTTCTAAGGTCGGTCTTATGCAAACATCCTTTGCATAGGAGGCTTCCACTCGCATGTCTCCATATGAATGATTTTGGAATCACATCATTTGTATCAGTATACAAATTGGGCCGCATCCAATATCATCACCAGGACTAGATATCCAATCTCATTCATATAATTATAGATCATTTTGGCTATATACTAAAACTTGATACACTTTTATGTCTCCACATAAAGTCATTTATATTATAGTCATGGATTCGTTTATTGGATTTTTTTTACAGAATGCAATATTAATAACATTTTATTGAATGAAAAACTCAATAATACTTTTATTAATAAATAAAATATGTTTCTAACATTTACGAACTTCGAGTTTTAGGACATTCCCAACATGTTTAAAATCCCTGTTGACTGCATATCATGAGTTAATCTGCCCTTAAGTGCTATAATTTGTAGTTGATCGCAGGAATTCTCCGAATGCGTCGAGCTCACATCGGAGGAAGAAACGGTTGATCGCATGCCTTGGTATCTCTAACGTAATCCCAGTGGATATTCTGCCACAACTTAGAATGATGACCATGAAAGCAAAGCTAACATTCTCACCTGCATGGTTAGGGATAGCGACTAATCATTGCGGGATCCTTAAAGTCATCAGCGAGTGGCTCTATAAATAGAGCCTTGGCACCAATGTCATAAAAATCCAGAACTTTTGTCTGAGAAATCTGTGATCCCGAGAAAGAGCATAATCGAGCATACCTTTGAGAATCCTTCACTCCCGAAAACCACCTCCGACTACCGTCGGAGTTTCACTTGAGCAAGAGCTTGAGGAGTCCTTCTCCACACCATATCACTATGTTGTCACTAACAGCCTTGACATTCCATCTGTTTGGCGCAAGAGATTGTTAACAACTGGCCTATCATCATTTTCTTCTTATCTTACTGTTGTGTTATATTGTCTACTTAAGAAATTAATCATTTTGTAACAACACTTCTATTTCGATCTATATATCAATCATGTCTACTCCCATTATCTCTTTTATCTCTATCATTACTTTTGCATTTACCATAAGTAATTGATCTCAATGGGATAAAGGGGAGTTTAATGCTATGAGCTAAGTTAAGTCTTTAAGGGTTAATCCTATTTGCTTAAGCGTATGACTATTTAAATGCTTGCCTATGATCACTCTTTGATTCCAGTGGCTATAACCAACTGCACGGGAGGTTAAGTAGTTGTGGATCTTACTAAACAAAATGAGAAGTGTTTCTAAAGATAGAAATAACCTTATGCTCAATGCAACATCTTTCATGCGTCATAAAGATATGAAAAATACGGCTGGTCACCGAGAGGTGTACGATGAACGAATGTTGCAAGCCTGGATTACTCTTGAAGCTAAACTTAGGAATTAGGAATAGACTTCCCCCTAACCTTGCTTCTCCATATGTTTTTTTTACACACATTAAAGCTGCTATCTTTTTAAGTTTTCTCAGAATTAAACTTGAAGCGCTCATTGTTTGTTTAGATAGTTTCAATGCATAGTTTCTTTAATTGTATGAATTTTGACTCTACTATAATTACTTTAGTCCTTGTTGCATACACATTACTTTCCAAATATCTGTAGTTACAAATCCCTGAGTTCGATCTCGGCTCACATCGAGAAACTTGTAGTATTTTTATACTTGGCAAACTATAAGAAAACTTATGATCAGTGCATGATTAACTACAACTTGGCACATAGTTAGTTCAGTGTATAATAATTCTTTAATAGTTTATGTTAATCGCATCGAACACAACAACACTGTTAGCATTGGAAAGTCCACAAAAATCATATAACTACTGAAAAGGTTGACTACTCAGAAGAAATGAAGCAAAGAACTTCTGTCTTCGATCATATCAAGCATTCAACTACTCGATCTTCAGTCTTCCAAAGATTGAGTATGAACATGATAGAAGAAGAAAACCAATGTCCTATGTCCACTACCATTCGAACTTTAGCCTTTAGAAAGCTAAGTATTTTCACATCAAAGAAAGATCGACCTTCAACATCTACTTTTGATCGTCTGAAAATGACAAGCAATCAAAATGAAAGAAAGATGAAAACCTTGAAGGCAAGACCATTTCATGAAGAAAACAAATGACTAGAAGATTCACAGTTGTGTCCCGTCACGCATGAAGAGGAAGTTTTCTATTGATATAAATACCGAAGGTTTCTTGATAGTGAAGCCAAAGCTTATCATATTGATGAATTCTATAAATGAAGAGGATTATCAAGGCCATGACGAAATAAGAGCTTCTGAAGTTTAAATGTAGAAGCTTCTTATCGTAAGAGCCTAAACTACATGGTGCAACTGGCCCACATAAGCTTAAAAAGTGAACGTCGTCCCTTTTCTTTTTTTTTTACTATCTTCTTCAATTTTTTTCCCTTTACTATTTTTCTTTATTCAGCCACCGGAGAGGACAGCCGTCTGTGGGATACGGTGGCATTGGGAAATCAATTTCAAGGTCGTGAGTATATGTTGTGAAACCACTAAAAAGTCTCTGTTTGAGATGAGAGACGCTAATTGGTGAAGTTGCGATGAAGCTAATAGTGAATGACCGCTCTCACGAGGTTTGCAAGTTAGTTTTTATCAGTAAAGGTGGTCTGAGACTTTATTATCTCGAATCAATGAGAGATTTGTTTAATTTGTCGGAAGTGTTTGAAGTCTTTTGAAGATACAAGCATTCTTCCAAGACTCTAACTTCACAAACATCCACATGCTCCACTTCCATACATTAAGTATACACATTCAACTGAGAGAGAATCAGAGGATTCGAACCACATCCACATCAAATCTACATCAACACAAGTTCAACTCCACGAAATACATTTCTCTAGCAGCCTTATGTGAACATTGATTCTCCAAAAAGATTATCAAGCCCAAAGGTCGATCATCCAAGAAGATCAATAGGCCCAAAGGTCGATCATCCAAGAAGATCAACAGGCCCAAAGGTCGATCATCCAAAAAGATCAACCAGCTTAAAGATTAAAGTTTTTTTGAAAGCATCAAAGGATTATGTATTAGAGATTGTACTCGCTATACTGAAATTAATAATTTGTTTGCACGAGGTTTCCGGAGAAACTTGTTTCATGGAATTTGAACTTTTGTATTTGTATTAAATTCAATATAGCAAGTACATTCTCTAATACATAATTCTTTTATGCTTTTAAAATAAACTTTAATCTTTAAGTTGGTTAATCGACCTTTGGGCTTGTTGATCTTCTTGGATGATCGACTTTTAGGCTTGATGATCTTTTGGGATGATTGACCTTTGGGCTAGTTAATCTTCTTGGATGATCGACCTTTGAGCTTGATGATCTTCTTTGATGACCAACCTTTGGGCTTGATGATCTTCTTGGAGGATCAGTGTTCGCACAAGACTTCTGGAGAAATGTATTTCGTGGAGTTGAACTTGTGTTGGTGTAGATTTGATGCGGATGTGGTTCAATCTCTAATACTGAATCCTCTAATTCTCTCTTGGTTGAATGTGAATGCTTGATGTATGGAAGTGGAGCTAGTGGATGTTCTTGAAGTTGGAGTCTTGGAAGAATGCTTGTATCTCTAAAGGACTTCAACCTTCAAGTATAGTCAGCTTCAGGAGTCAATGAGTCTTTTTATTATAGAGAATTCTCTATGGGCTCACTAGAGTATAAAATTTCTGACCTCTACCAATGAAGAGAATTCCTCTATTTATAGAGTTCTCTGGTGGGCTTTGTGGGCTTTAGTTTGTTTGGTCCATGGACTTGGCTTTTGAAACCAATTAGTTGAATTTGGTTCTAATTTGGTATTTGGGCCAAATTAAGCCTACTTTTGAGCTTAATTTTATTCAATCTAATGGTCATCATGAGAACAAGTGGCATCATTGGAACTTGCCAATTTATGTCTTCAATTTTAGTTTGGGACACTGTCAACTTTTAATGGTCCTAAATTTGATGATTTGTAATTTCATCATTGATTTGGAAAATGGCGTGGAAATTTGTGATTGGTCCAAAATTTCTCATTCAACATCTAGCTTCCATTCAAAATAGTTTCGAAGTATATTTTAGTTAAACAGTTTTACACTTTCGGAGGCCAAGGCCGAGGCCAACTTGCCCCTCCCATTTGGACATATGCCAAAGAAGAAAGGACGAAACAATTGGGGTGCATGGTCCAATAAGCCTACCACAGCTTCCAAGGCCTAGTCTGAGCCAACTCATCAATTTTCTTTAGACAAATGATAAAGAAGAGAAGAAAAAGCAATTGGACCAAAACGAAAACCTAACGAAGTAACCAGATCCAATGAAGGAGAAAAAAACAAAACTGCACGTAGACGAGAATGTAGAGCCTGTCTCTTATACACATCTAGATGTGTATAAGAGACAGTTTAATGGCATTGAGCATCAAAGAGGTAGAATCAAGCGTTAGTGGGAAAATGGAGCCAAAAAGGACCAAAACGAAAACCTAACGAAGTAACCAGATCCAATGAAGGAGAAAAAAACAAAACTGCACTTAGACGAGTATGTAGAGCTGCGACAGAGTGCAAGCTATAGAAGCTCGGATGTAGTACAACATCATGCCGCTCCAAAGGGTTTTCACAAAATGAATTTTCATAGGGTCGTGCTATAAATGGGTTTTCTCCAATTTTAGTTCATTAAGCTTGAGGTTTTTAGGTCCCATTTGATTCTCTCCTCTCTCTTCTGTTTTCCTCTATATTTCTTAGTTCTTATGATTGTAATCTTCATCTTGGATTGGATTTGTGGCTAAGGTGAGTATACTAGCTTAGGGGTAGGAAGAAACTCATTTACTTGGTTGTAAGGATTTATGGTAATCTCTAATTTCTTACTGAAATTTTGTGATTCTTGGTTATATTTCAACTTCTATGCATTGGATTTTTGAACGATTTGTCTAATCTTCCTTTCTTCATTGTTAAGCTAGGGAGTGATGCATGATTTATGAAATACAATTTTGTATTAATCTTCAAGTAGGAAAATTCAAACATGCTTGTGTGTGAATTTTAGGTTTTTAGTATGATTCTTTTATAGCATTGTAGGATTGGATAATCCAAGAACATAATTAATTACTAAATTAGACTATCTGGGTTATTGATTGTCTTATGAAATATCCTAGACTTAATGCGAATGTTTGGTTTTTATGGATTTTATGAACCTAAACTATCGAGCATTCGGTTTAATTAAATAATTAATTAATGTATTAGGGCACTTGTCTGAACAATCCAGGTAAGTAGGCTAAGCATGTTAATTCATGAGAAATAATTTATAGACAATCCTTTGTCAGTCAAGCAATTGGGTAGATTCTATTCTCTAAGTTAGACATGTTTTATTTTCTTAGCTAGACATGTTTTATTTTCTTACACTTTATTTTTTTCCATTTACTTTCCCACATTTTATTTTTCTCACTTTAAATTCTTAAACTACTCCAAAACTCCCTTGTTATTGCTTTAGCTAGAGAATCCTAACTAGTTTGAAACTGTATTCACGCTTCCCTGCATATCGACCTAATCTTGCCACTTATACTATGTAGTAATGTAGGTGGTATAGATTAGTAATTATAAACTGTACTTGATTGGTCATTTGCAGGTGATAGAAAAAGGCTTGATCAAGTGTCCCAATCCAACTTCAAGAGTCCTATTTGTAAAAATAAAAAGGAAACTCTAGGCTTAGCCCCTCTATATAAATATATATAGAACATGACAACTACATATCATGTAAGTTCATCTTCTTCCGTAAAAGTTTGTTTTAATCCTTGTGCTAATAACTAACCTAAACAGTAGAGTGTTTGTGGCAAACATGACACTAGTATATGATTCTGATTGTTTTATAGATGACCTCTTACCCAAAATACAAATTAGATCATCTTCGGTGGCATGTGAAGGTTATGAGTTCTCTTAACTGTAAAATTCAAATACAACAAAAATTAATTTGTGGTCAAGAGATTAAAAGCATTAGCTAGACATGCATGTGCATGAAAGGAACCAAACCACTATTTAACCATTCAATAAATTAAAATATAAAATTCAACGGTTCGCATCAATCTCTCCAGAAAAATTAATTCATCTATGCATGATCAAATGAAAAAATTAATCTCATACTAAAACACGTGAAATTATTTAAAAAAAAGTACAGAGATAAAAATAATAATAATAAAAAGAAAATTGGAGTCAAGCAGAGGAGTCAACATCTCAACCCTATTTTAAAGCGTTGAAACACTACAATTTGAAGTATTCTCGCCAAATCATTTGTAGTGTCTCAACGTTGTCGTGTGAATTCTTGTAAAAATTAGGATTTGAGTGCATCGTAATGGAGGATTTTTTTGAGAAATTATCAATTTGTCAATGGAATCTGATACATATATATTCTTGATAATTTAGAGCCATTATCAATTCGAAGTCAATTTGGAGTCATTATCAATTTGTCAATGGAATCTGGTACGTATATATTCTTGACAATTTAGCATGAATTATCCTAGGTTTTATCTATTCAATATAGATATAAAGTAATTATGCTAACAAGTGGTATCATGTGGTATCAGAGCATGAATTTTATCTTGGATTGTTAGTTTTATGCATTTTTCATTGGTATTATTGATTAAATTTTTGTTTCAGTAAAGAATTTAAAGAATTAAAAAAAAATGGTTAGCTTACTATAGCAACATTGTAAATCTCACTGGTGGTAGGTTGGAAATCTCTGCAGTCATTTTTTTCTTCGACAATATGTGTTCTTGCAACCCGTGTTCTTGTCAGTAGTATTTGGCATATCCATCACCGATTATGAATGATGTGCTAGTGGTAGATTAAAGTGATTTTTTTTGTTGATTATTTTGATTGAAGGTTGTTTCCTTAAGTTTTTTTTTAAAAAAATCTTAATTCTATTATTGTCAAAATTAAGGATGTTCAATTCAACTTTCTTGACAAAAGTCTACCAATGTGATGAAATCCACTGGAAAAGGTTAAAGACCAATTGAAGGAGTTGGGTCTCTTACTGCTACAAGTTTTTCCTATCAAGACTTTTGGTTAATGACCGAATGGAGTTTCCGTCAGAAAAAGGTATCGGTAGATTACCGATTAAAGTCTTGCCGGCGGTTCTTGGTTTTAATTATCAGCTTTTTTTATTCTTTAATTATTAATGGATGACTTTATGAATTCGGTTTTAAATTTCATTATAATGGAAAAGTTAATGTTATCCCTATTTTTTTTTTAACTGAAAAGTTATGTTAATACTTAATTGATGAATATGAGTTTCTAAAACTCAATTGGGATTGATAATTTTGAACACCGGTAGTTTTTTTTAAGGTTTTAAAAAAAAACTGATTGAATTCGGTGAATTTATTTTTTAATAGTTTGATAATATTGAATTTGTCAACTATTTGAATTAATTGCTTATTGAATTTCTTGCCCGCATTTCGAAGTTTTCTTGATTAGTAATTTGGTGAAATTCTTGAAAAGGGATCTTAGTTCTTGATTGATAAGTTTGTGAATTAAAATCTACAATTTGATTGTTTTGGTGATATTCACATGTTTAGGTTGCTTTAATTGTATAATGTGTATGCAATTATTAAGTGAATTTTGGTAAATACTATTTGGTGTTCTTCCTTCTTTATTTTTGTACAACAATATTATTATATTATTGTGTCTTATATTTTAGATTGAATTGGAAAAAATAATATTTTACCAAAGTAGCCTCTATTATCTAGATCGGTTTAATTATGAAAAATAAGATGTACATATTCAGGAATTTATGCGGATAATTATCGGCCCAAAGAAAGATAATTATTTGGAAAAATTATGGGTATGCATGTGGTAATGAGTATGTGGTAATTATAAGGATTGGTCATGTGAAAAATAGTCGATCCAAAGAAAGGTTATTTTTGACAGAGTTTATTGTCAGTACTTTGATTACTATGTTGAGAGTACCATCTACAGTTGGTGTGTTTTTGCCCAAAGGCTGGACATCAATGTTGTGCTAGGTATCTTGTTAAAGGGGTCCACCACGTATGTGAAATTACTTTGTTATATTTTAATTATGAGCATATGTTTTTTTGTTTATTGTTTCAGTTGGTCTTACTCAAATATCTGAAAATCTAAGTTCAATCCCTAAGTTGAATGGATCGAACTTCAAGATTTGGAAGGAAAGCCTAAAGATACTTCTCGGGTGTATGGATTTGGACCTTGCATTAAGGACCGATAAACCTACTTCTACTGAGAAACAGTCAAATACGACTAATATAGAGAAGTGGGAACGGTCAAATCGCATGTGTCTGATGATCATTAGGTACTCCATTCTGGAGTCTTTTCGTGGCTCTATCATAGAAAGTGAAAGTGCCAATAAGTTCCTTGTTCAAATTTAGAAATATTTTGCTAGTAAAGAAAAAGGAGAAGCAAGTAGTCTTTTGACTTCTTTAATTTCTATGAGGTATAAGGGCAATGGAAACATAAGGGAGTACATTATAGAAAAGTCCAATCTTGCAGGTAAATTAAAGGCACTTGATATCGAGATAAATGAAAATTTACTCGTACATTTGGTACTTATCTCTCTTTCTGTACAATTCACTCACTTTAAGATAAGCTATAATACTCAGAAAGATAAATGGAGTATTAACGAGCTTATCTCACAATGTGTGCGAGAAGAAGATAGGATTGAGAGAGAAAGGACAGAAAGTGCTGATTTGGCAACAGAGTCTTGTGAAAAGAAGAAAAGGAAATTTGTGGATGTTGCAGAGGGGACTTCTCAGCAGAATAAAAATAAGAAACAAGTTACTGAAAATCCTTGCTTTTTCTACAAAATGAAAGGTCACTTTAAGAAAGATTATCCCAAGTATGCCAAGTAGCGTGTAAAGAAGGGTAAACTTTTTACTTTGGTTTGTTCTGAAGTTAATTTAGCTTTTGTACCTACAGATACTTGGTGGATAGATTCTGGTGCTACTACTCACATAAGTATATCAATGCAAGGTGCCTGTGCAGCCGGCCACAGATGCTGAAAGATTCATCTATGTGAGCAATGGCAAAACAGTTCCATTGTTTTTTTTTCAAGATTCTAAGCTTATTGGTACCAGTTCTTTAATTGATAGTCTATGTATGCTTGATTCTTTTGCTTCATTTAACTTCCATTATCTAATTTATGTGGTACAAAGCGTAAATTAAATGAAAATTCCACTATGTTATGGCACAAGTATTTAGGTCACATCTCTAAACAAAGATTTCAGATACTTATGTTAGATGGAATTATTGATTCCCTTGATTTAAGTAACTTCGATGTTTGTGTGGAATGTAATAAGGGAAAACAAATAAACATAAGAAAATTAGGTACCAATAGAACCCCAGACGTCTTAAAACTAATATATACAGACATTTGTGGTCCATTCCCTACTGCTTCTTAGAATGGAAAACAATATTTTATTACGTTCATAGAAGATTATTCAAGATATGAGTATCTATATTTAATTCATGAGAAGTCTCAATCTTTGAACATTTTCAAGTCTTTCAAAGCTGAAGTTGAACTTCAAATTGGAAAGAAAATTAAGGTTGTCAAATCTAATCATGGTGGTGAATATTACGGTAGATATGGTAGATCAGGTGAACAATATCCAAGGCCCTTTGCCAAATACCTAGAGGAATATGGAATTGTCCTGCAATACACTATTGAAACGGTTATAGAACAAGACTAATGAAGTCCCCGTTGTTGAATCTGAAGTTCAAACTCAACAACCTCAAGAAGTGCTACTAAAAAGATCTACTAGAGAGAGAAGAAGTGCAATTCTAGATGATTATATTGTGTTTCTTCAAGAACATCAGGATGATGTGGGCGTAATGGAAGATGATCCAATCAACTTCCAACAAGCTTTACAAAGTTCTAACTCTCAAAAGTAGATAAGTGTTATAGAAGAGGAAATAAAATCCATGAAAGACAATGACGTTTGGGAACTTTTCGAATTGCCATCAAGAATGAAACCCATATATTGTAAATGGATATTTAAAACCAAAAGGGATTCACATGGCAATATCGAAAGATATAAGTCTCGTCTTGTTGCAAAGGGTTTTACTCAAAATGAAGATATTGATTACAAAGAGACTTTCTCTCCAGTTTCATCGAAAGACTCTTTTAGGGTAATCATGGCACTGGTAGCTCACTTTGATTTAGAGTTACACCAGATGGATGTAAAAACTGTGTTTCTCAATGGAAACATTGATGATACGATTTATATGGTTCAACTAGAAAACTTTATGTCTAGTAATTCAAAGTCTATTGTGTGCAAATTGAAGAAATCCATCTACGGTCTCAAGCAAGCTTCTCGTCAAAGGTATCACAAATTCTATGAAGTGATAACCTCCTTTGGTTTTGAGGTAAATATAGTGGAATATTGTGTATATCACAAGTTCAGTGAGAGTCAATCAATCTTTCTGGTGTTATATGTCGATGACATACTCATAGCAAGTAATGATGTAGGTTTATTGCATAACACTAAGAAATTTCTCAAAAGAAATTTTGAGATGAAAGATCTTGGTGATGCTTCTTTTGTATTAGGAATTGAAATACTACGAGATCGTTCTCAAGGTATTTTGAGATTGTCACAAAAGAACTACATTGAAAAGATTTTGAGTAGATTTGACATGAAAGATTGTGCGTTAGGAGATACGTCAATCACTAAAGGTGTTAAATTTCATTTAGGTCGATGTCCTAAGTCCACACTCAAGACTAAAGAGATGCAGAAGGTTTCCTATGCATCGGCTATTGGAAATCTAATGTACGCTCAAGTATGTACCCATCCAGATATTGTATTCATAGTTGGAGTGTTAGGCAGATATTTGAGTAACCTAGAGATGGATCACTGGAAAGCAGCCAAATAGGTTATGAGGTATTTACAGAGAACAAAAGATTATATGCTCACTTATCGGAGATCAGAAGTTTTGGAGATCATTGGGTATTCTGATTCTGATTATGTTGGATGTCAAGACACTTTGCGATCCACTTCAGACTATATCTTCATGTTGACTGGAGGAGCTGTATCCTGAAAAAGTTAAACAAATATTTATGACTTCTTCTACCATGATTGTGGAGTTTATAGCATGTTTTGAGGCATCTAATCATGGAATATGGTTGCAAAATTTTATCACTAGGTTGCAGATAGTGGTTGGCATAGAAAGACTACTAAAATTATTTTATGACAATAAGTCAGCAGTGATGTATTCCAACAACAACAGAAGCAATACGAAGTTAAAGCACGTAGACGTGAAGTTTCTGGTTGTTAAAGAAAGAGTTCAGAATGGTCAGATTTCGATAGAACACATAGGAATAAACTCTATGGTGGCAGATTCATTGACTAAAGGTTTTCCACTTAAAGTTTTTCATGAGCATGTTGCTCACATGGGTGTTAGTCACTTTTCTGATTCCATGGTTTAGTGGGAGTTTGTTATTGAGGATGTTCTTTGACGTTATTTTGTTTATTTTCTATATAGAATAAAGTTGATAGTTTATGTTTTATTATCTGAACTCGTTCATCATACATGCAGTTTAGCATAAAGTTTTCATGAATGATCTCATTAAGGAATTTGAATCAGTTGGAAACATGCATAATCTAGATCACTTTGCATGTAGTTTCCATGCTATCCATCCATACTAGATCTATGTCATTGAATGGTGATCAAGGAAGGTTTAGTTACAAGGGTAATGACGAAAGCTGCCTTAATTCTGTGCTAATACAAAAGATGGATCAGATTGAATTCTATTGTTGAAATAACCTGTTTATGTGTGCTTAAAGTTTATGTGATTTAATTATATCAGGTATACACAAACATAGCCCAAGTGGGAGATTGTTAAATATATTTAAATAATAATATGTTTAATTAAAGTATGAGCTAAGTATATGGATTAATAATTTATCACATTGGGTTATTTTATTAGATTGTGCCCCATTATGTGATCTAATTAATTAAGACCCTAGATTCCTAATTGGACTTAATGGGTAGAAGCCCATTCCTAGTTAATTAGGGTTTAATGGGAACCCTAATTAAACAAATATATAAAGACACCTTAGGCTATGGTCCTCAATATACCAAAACAATAAGCAATCAATCTTTCTTGAATCCCATCTACAGAAAGATCTCATTTAGAGCATTTGGAGTTTTGGTTAAGGAAGACAATCACCATTTAGAGCCATTATCAATTCGGAGTCATTATCAACTCGTCAATGGAATCTGGTACGTATATATTCTTGACAATTTGATATGAATGATCCTTGGGTTTATCTATTCAATATAGATATAAAGTAATTATGCTAACATTAGAGAGTTTATATAGCATACTACTCTAAAGTCTAGGGTCATAATCATAAATAACTACAAATAAGTAAGTAAATATGCTAAACACAATTCTTAATAGGTTTTTTTAGACCCCGTATTTGGTTGTTCGAAGTGCCACAAAACAAATCCAAGGCATTCCAATAGACTCTTCACAATTTTTTTAACCAAATTGAAGAGTAATGAGACCACTAGAAAGCTTAGAAAGGGGATTGTTTAAGGTCGAAATCATGAAGGTTGCACTAAGAGTAGAAAATTTAAACGACAACAATTATTTGTTCTCCTTTTCCTCGACTTCGTGTAACTTTTTACTGATACGTGCAGTACCTAGTTTTCATGGTTTGATTTATTGAATGCTAATAATACATTCATACAGTTATATGCTTAAAGCTTTTTAATCTCTCGGATATTGATTAAATGTTATTTTTTAATCTTACGCTCTAGAGAAAGGGATTTAAAGTAGACCTTAACTACATTACTCAAGTGAATCTAATATTGGTTTCTTATGTATACTTAAGAATTAATTACATTTGAGAGAGTCAGTTATGACCTTAAGAAATTTTTCACTTATAGAATGTTAATATTTGTGAGTACCTAAGTGAGCTGGAAACTCAATCTTAGGACGATATGTATAATTCACTTATAAACTATAATAAAATATGACTCATATACTTGCAGTTAGGCTTTTTTTCTTTCTTTATTATTTATTTGCATATTCTGACAAAAAGATAAATCATGTCGGACGTGGCAATCTCCACTATCACAAGCCTCGAAGTTTATTTTTGTAAGCTTGAATGTTATCTCTCAAGCCTTTACAATTCATACTTCTTTTATTCTAGCCAATTCCTTAGCAAATGAGTTTTTTTTTTTTTTTTTTTGAGATTTAACTATTTTTTTTAAAAAAAAATTTAGATTTGAAGATTTAAATTTAGGAGGAATTAAACTTTAGAAATTGTAAATGGAGATTCTTCTTTTATAAAAATAAAGATATTAGATATTGGTGAAGGGAAGGGAAGGGAATAAAAAAAAAAAAAAAAGATCTTATTTTCTTTAATAAAAGATTGTAGTTTTTTTTTAAAAAAAAAAAAATTAAGATGGTTTGACAATAAAAACTTAGATATTATTGAATGAGAAATTTTGGACCAATCATAAGTTGTCACATCGTTTACTAAATTAATGACGAAACTCCAAAATATTAAATTTGGGACCAATCAAGAGTTGACATGTGTCCCAAATTGAAGTTGAAGACAAATTTCGATGACGCCACATGGTTTCATAATGACCGTCGAATAAGATAAGATTAATTTGACCCAATTTGATATAATTATTTTGGTTAAAATCCAAAAATAGATTGAATTTGACCCAAATGTCAAACCAGGCCCAAATCCAACTAATTTGGCCCGAGAGCCAGACCCATGGATCAACTAAGCCCAAGTCCAACTAATTGGGCCTAGGGTCAGACTCATGGATCAACTAAACCCAAGCCCAAGAAGCCCACCAGATAGCCCTATAAATAGAGGAGCTCTCATCATTTGTTAGGGGGTTAGAAATTCTACACTCTAGAGAGACTAGAGGGAATTCTCTACAATCAAAAGACTTCTTGACTCCTAAAGCTGACCACGCTTGAAGGCTGAAGTCCTTTAAAGATACAAGCATTCTGAAGACTGAAGTCCTTTGAAGATATAAGCATTCTAACCATGCTTGAAGACTGAAGTCCTTTGAAGATACAAACATTATTCTAAGACTCTAAGCTCAAGAACATCACATGCCTCCCCCCCCTCCCCCCCCCCCCCCCAATTTTATACATCAAGCGTATGCATCAACCAAGAGAGAATCAGAGGATCAAGTATTGGAGATCGAACTGCATCGCATCAAATCAAATCAACATCAACACCATCGCGAGTTCAACTCCATGAAACAAGTTTCTATGGAAGCCTCGTGCGAGCATTGATCATCCAAGAAGATCAACAAGCCCAAAGGCTAATCGTCCAAGAAGATCAACAAGCCCAAAGGTCGATCATCCAAAAAGATTATCAAGCCCAAAGTCCAATCATCCGAGAAGATCAACAAGTCCAAAGGTCGGTCATCCAAAAAGCTCATCAAGCCCAAAGGTCGATCATCAAAGGAGGTCAACAAGCCCAAAGGTCGATTATCCAAGAAGATCAACAAGCCCAAAGGCCGATCATTCAAGAAGAACTAGCTGAAAGATTATAGTTCATTTTGAAAACATTAAAATATTATGTATTAGAGATTGTACTCACTTTCCAAAAAATTAATACAAATACAAATGTTCAAATTCCACGAATTAAGTTTCTCCGGAAACCTCATGCGAACAAATTGGCACGCCTAGTGGGTCCTCTCTACCTCTCATCTCTCTCTCAATATCCAGACAAATCAATGACATCAAAGAAAGTTGCGTCCAAAGCAACTGTTGTAGGCAACACCAACATAGGACTTGTCACCTGCAACCATTCAAAAGAGAGCATGCAGGAGCAAGAACAAGGTTTTGTCTTTGCAGAGAAAATCTGGGAGCAGCTGACGGAATCTTCTAAAGGAGAGATCATGATAAGAGAAAATCCTTGTTGGACAACTCTAACTCTGCTTCTAACCAATCAAAGGAAGAATCGTACCTTGATCTAGTGTATGTCATGATGGCTGATGTAACAACTGAGTCGGCCATGGCAGAGATGGAAAAAAAGATAGATATCCTGATGAAAGCGGTAGAGGAGTGAGATCATGAAATCGCTGCTTTAAAAGATCATATGCAAGCACAAGAAACTATTGAGTCAAGTCAATCTCCAGCTGCAAAGGCTATTGACAAAGGAGAAACTCTCTTCCAGGAAGACTAGCTGCAACAGTCTAAAAGAAAGATAAATCGAGATCCAGTGAATGGAAGCAGATCATTCCAAATCCCATTGAAAAAGAACACAACAATTACACTCCACACAGAAACGATTATGCATAATCAGAAATTACAGCATGCTACTTCTAAAGGAACAAACACGGGATAGAGTATGCGAACCTTTGAAGAACCTTTCTTCACGTATCCCTCGATCATTCAGCAAATCGTTCAATCAGCACGAACTCAAATGCAATGAACAGAATATAATCTCAATGAACATTTGAATGAACCTCGATCTCAATCGAGTCCAACTCGATCCTTGAACCTCGAACGGAACTAGAACACCACCACAAGAGTTACCTTAGTATTCTCGGTATGACAATCTAAGAGTTGTGGGCTCTGGAAAGTAGGAGGTAGACAATCGAGTAAGTGAGAGATGAATGTTTTGTATTGTATGGACGAAATACTCGATCGGTTAGAAAAACGAAGCCTATCGTATAGATTTTGCTACTTGATCGTGTAGCAACAAGTAAGCAAGTAACTATTGCATAGTAAACTCATAACTCAATCGTGTATAAGCAAGTAACTATTGCATGGTAAACTCGTAACTCGTTTGTGTATGCTCTCTAAGCTATCGTTTAGTAAAACACTTTTACTTGATAGCCTTTTTGTGAGATTAATCCGAGAGAAAAATCATCAACTGAATTTTGGAAAACTATTTTCCTTTTATCTCATAGTTACTATCAAACTTCCAATAACCTCTCACTCAATTCGGTTATTAGAGAAAAAGAATAATTAATTATCATATAATTAATATGTTATAAATAAATATAATAACTAACTTATCATATTATATTTATAACCTATAGTTTTAATATTTCATCATATGAAACATATAAACCATAGTTCTTTTTCTAGTTTATGGTATTTAATATAAATCATATTTATATTAATTCCTCCAATTAATGTATCTAATACATTGTATTAATTATATCACATATAATTGAATTTTCTCTTGTTAATTTGAACACTTCAAATTAACCCAAAAACTCATTCTCAACTTGAACCCATTGAGCTACCCAGGGGACCTCATGGACCTGTAGCTTGCAGCTCCAACGGTATGTGAATAACTTATTAATCTCTTTAATCACGAGATCCACCATCCGTTAACTATTGGTCACTCCACTAAAGATCGACAACTGCACTGTTTGCACTACAGATATATTTCTATGATCATATGACCAATCAATAGTGCGACGATCCTTCACAAATCGCTCGTAAGTACAACTGGGCCAATTCACCGTTTTGCCCTGTGTAGTTACATCTAACTCCTTAAGTACCATTGATTTCTCTAATGAACAATAAGTCATAGTCTTACTATGACTAAGTCCTCTCGGGCCAAGAGAAGGTGTGGCCACTATGTTCAAGACTCGGAATCAACTCTTAAGGGAGCAATTTATTTACTTACCCCTACTTTGGGGAAGGAGTGAACTTCGTCGTGTGTAGCTGAATTCCCAGCTCCCTAATTAGATAAATCCCTAAAATGGTAGACTTGTTGAGTTGGCAGTCTGACCACTCTCACCCATACAAATCAAAGGACCACTCTCATAGGCAGAAGTTCCAATCTTACTCCGGATTAAGGTCATGTCAACTATGGTCATTTTAGTGAAATGTAAGTCTCAATTATCAACGATGTTATATAGAGGATCTAGTCATTTCGTGGTCCGATCTTACAAACTCTTTGTATAGCATACCTCCACTCGTATGTCTCCCCATGAATGGTCAGGATAAGACCATTTGTAGCACTTTACAACACTTGGAACATCTACAAAGCGGGTTAAATCCGTAGTGTCAGCAGGATAAGGTATTTCTCCTTTATCCATCTACTACAGACCATTTAGGTTATTACTAAAGGCATGATCCACTTGTATGTCTCCACATGCATGATCCACTTGTATGTCTCCAAATACATGCTTAAGTTATATGAAATAACCACAGATCTTAGTTTATTGGATTTGAGTAAATGCTTGTAAAATAACATTTATTTTATTAATAACAATATGTTTACAAAATGTTTACAAACTACGAGACTATCAAGAGAATTAGGACACCAATCCCAACACAGTCTACCTCTGTTACCTCCCTATTAGTTTAATAGCTGCAAGATATGATCACAAACTCTATAAGGGCCCAGTATGGAGGACCATCGCAATCTGCCTTTATGTAGTCTAAATCGTATACCAAGAGAATCGACAACCTGAGAATGTCGGCTGGGTATCAACCTCAGAAGTTCCAGCAATTCAATGGAAAGGGTAATCCAAAACAACATGTTGCTCACTTCGTTGAAACCTACGAAAATGCAGGAACCAAAGGAGACCAGCTAGTCAAAAGTTCATTTGTACCTTGAAAGGAAATTTTTTCGATTGGTATATTGATTTAGAGCCAGAAGTGATTGACAATTGATAACAGCTAGAAAGGGAATTCATGAACCGCTTCTACAGCACAACGTGCACTGTTAACAAGATGGAGTTGATGAATACCAAACAGTGCAAGGGAGAGCCAGTCATCGATTACTTCAACCAATGGAGAGTTCTGAGTCTGGATTGCAAATATAGACTCACTGAGTTGTCTGTAGTGGAGATGTACACTCAAGGCATGCACTGAGAACTTCTTCACATTTTGAAAGGGATAAAGCCTCGTACATTTGAGGAGTTGGCAACACACGCTCATGATATGAAGTTGAGCATCGCCAACAAGGGAACTAAAGACTTCCCAGTCCCTGAAGGGAAAAAATACAAAAATGAAGCAAAGAGCACAAAAAAGATCGTGGATAGTACCACAAGAGAATCTATGGTTGTTCAGGTGACTCCGTTGAAATTTTCCTCCAAAGGAAAAGAAACAAAATTTGGAAGAAAACACGATGAGGGAAAGAAGCGTCACCTAACTCTAAAAGAAACACAAGAAAAAGTTTATTCATTTCTCGACTATGATGTTGCAGACATGCTGGAGCAACTGATAAAAAAGAAGCTCATTTAGTTTCCGAAATGTAAGCGATCGGAAAAAGCAGGAAAAGTAGATGATCCTAACTACTACCAGTATCATCAGATCATTAGTCACCCAGTGGAAAAGTGCTTCGTGCTGAAGGAGCAAATTCTAGAGTTGGCTCGTGAAAAGAAGATTGAGCTGAACATTGATGAAGTAACTTATGAAAATTATACGGTAGTGACAATAACTTCAAATGTTTCACCATCAACATCATTTTATGATCAAAGAGGAAACCTGATCCAGTTTGGAACCTTCGAGCCCATAGTTATTCGGTTTCAACAAGAGATTCAAACGACAGACTCTCAAAAGAAAGATGAGCCTGTTGAAGATAACAAAAAAGGTGGATCCCCATGACTTTTCGAAAGAGAAGACAACCAAATTCTACCAAAAAAGAGTCGTGATCCTATCAAAGCTATAGAAGAAGGAACAAGACTCATAAAAAGAAAGATAAAAAGATGGTATGGAAGTGTAAGCCTGCTATGGAAGAAGATAGAGACTTCCCTCAACTTCAATGGCCGGTGACTTGGCAGAATTTCTCCCAAGAAGTTTCCTCGATAATCGTCTAGAGGAAGTATTAGAAGTTACTGCATATCACATTTTCGGCATAGTGGAAGTCGACAACAATCATATAACTACTGAAGAAGTCGATGACTTAGAAAAAGTAGAGCAAAAAACTTCTGTCTTTGATATTAAACTTTAAAGTTCTCGATCTTTAGTCTTTCAAAGATTGAGTATGGCTACGAGAGGAGAAGAAGACCAATGTCCAACGACTACTTCTACTCGAACTTGAACCTTCAAAAGGCTAAGTACATCCACATCAAGGAAAGATCGACCTTCAACATCTTCTTTTGATCAAGACAACAAGCGATCAACATAAAGGGAGGATGAAAATCTTGAAGGCAGCATCATTTCATGGAGAAAATAACGACGAGAAGCTTCGAAGTCGTGTTTCTTCACGCCTTCACGCATGAAGAGGAAGTTGTCTATTGATATAAATACAGAAGGTCCCTTGATGGTGAAGCCAAAACTCATCATATTGACAAATCCTATAAATGAAAATGATGATCAAAGCCATGATGAAATAAAGGCTTCTAGAGTTTAAATGTAGAAGCTCCTTATAGCAAGAGCCTAAACTACATGGTGCTTCTGACCCGCATGAGCTTAAATGGTGAACGACCCAAAAAAAATCTCTTTGTTGAACTACATTAGACTTGATCCCTGTCATTGTAAAGGGTACGTAGGTAGCTTGAAAGAAACTTCAAGTTCAGTCCAGTAAAAAAAAAAAACAACACTTAAACTACGTCATGATTTGATCCCTTTCTTTAAGGGTATGTAGGCAACTTAAAGAAATTTAAGTTTAATCTATCAGAAAGGGTGCCACAACCACCTAAGTATGATACTACAAGATTGATGTTGATCATCCCCATAAACGAATGGCACTATAGATTGAAGATGTTTATCCCTGTCGAGCGTAACACAAAAAAATGAAGATGTTCATCTCTACTGGGATAGCACAACAAATTGAAGATGTTCCCTACTGGGGGCAATGCAACAAAAAGATGCATATCGTCTGCATGATGCTACATAGGTTGGATGTGTACTATAAGGTTATTGCTAGAAAATTCAATTATCTTTTCACTCACTTAAATAAAGAAGCAATGTTGGGCGTTGCTTACTTCAAGTTCGAAACATCACTTGTCTATAGTTTGACTTTTCATCTTTAGCTATGGACTTTAAGATCAAGTTCAGAAGTTTTGCCGATGCTTCTTTAAATTCAGGTACAGAGGCTTTGCCGATGCTTCTTAAAATTCAAGTTAGAAGGATTTGTCAATGCTTCACCGAATTTAAAGCTCAGAGGATTCGTCAGTATTCCATCATCTTCAAGTTTAGAGGATTCATCGATACCCTTCCATCTTAAAGTTTAAAGGCTTCGTTGATGCTCTTTCATCTTTAAGTTTAGAGTTTTCATCAATGCTTCACCATCTTCAAGTTCAGTGGCTTCATCAATGCTCCTTCATCTTCAAGTTCAGAGGTTTTATCGATTCTCTATCTTCATGCTCAAGTTTGGAGACTTTGCAATGCCATCTTCATGCTCAAAGTCGCAAAGTCAAGCCTACTGTCAAAGATTCATCAATGCTTCATCAAATTTAAATGTAGAACATTCGTCGATGCTTCGTCAAACTTAATTACAAAGGGTTCGCCAATACTTTATGCTCAAGTGCAGAGGATTGGTCGATGCTTTGTTAAGCTCAGATGCTGATGATTCATTGATACTTCATCAAACTCATATGTGAAGCATTCGCTGATGTTTTGTCAAACTCAAATGCGGAGAATTTGCCGATGCTTTGTCAAACTCAAGCGTGAAGGTCTCATTGATGCTTCTCCATCTTTAAGTTCAGAGGCTCCGTCGATGCTTTTCCATCTTCAAGTTTAAGATCGGCGTACATGGCCTGACTTCATCTTCAAGTTTAAGATCGGCATGCATGGCCCCATTTCATGTTCAAGTTCAAGATCGATGTGCATGGCTCCGCTTCCATCTTCAAGTTTAAGATCAGTGTGCATGGCTCCGCTTCCATCTTCAAGTTCAAGGTCGTTGTGCATGGCTCCGCTCCATCTTCAAGTTCAAGGTCGGTGTGCACGGCTCCATTCCATCTTCAAGTTCAAGATCGATGTGCATGGCTCCGCTTCCATCTTCAAGTTTAAGATCAGTATGCATGGCTCCGCTTCCATCTTCAAGTTTAAGGTCGGCGTGCATGGCTCCGGTCCATCTTCAAGTTCAAGGTCGGCGTGCATGGCTTTGCTCCATCTTCAAGTTCAAGGTCGGTGTGCATGGCTCTGTTCCATTTTCAAGATCATGTTCGGTTTGCATGGCTCTGCTCCATCTTCAATGTCTCCATCTATGAAGTCATGACGTGGCTTCGCTTCATCTCAAAACCGATAGTGCAGCTTTGCTTCATCTAAAAAGTCGTGGTGCGGCTTCGCTTCATCTCCAAAATGTTGGCGCGACTTCGTTTCATCTCCAAAGTCTGTCGTGACTCGCTTCATCTCCAAAGTCTGGCATGGCCCACTTCATCTCCAAAGTTTGGTGGGGTTCACTTCATCTCCCAAGGCTAGTGTGGCTCGCTTAATCTCCTAAGTCTGGTGTGGCTTGCTTTATCTCCTAAGCTGGCGTGGCTTCGCTTCATCTTCACAATTCATGTCGGTGCAGCTTTGCTCCTTCTCCAAAATGTTGGTACAACTTCACCCTCTCTCCAAAATGGAGGTGCAACTTCACTTCCTCTCCAAAAATGTTGTGTGGTTCCATATCATATGCGAGATCAAGTTTGGTCTGCCTAGCTCCACCTCATATGTGATGACAACTCTAGCCCGTCCAGCTCCGCCTCATATGCGAGATTGACTCCGGTTAACCTGACTCCACTCAAAAGCTTGATGGTATATTCTCTTCATTTATAAAGCTTGATAGCATATCTGCTTCATCTTCAAAGTCGGATCAAGAAGTGATATAATAGAGTAGTCCTTCTGGGGTCATCCCTAGTTTGACGAGGGAGTTGTAAACCTTTGTAGGGCCCCCATGTTGATGAGATATTAAAGGGTAGACCTTTACGGGGCCATCCCTATGTTGATCAAATGGGGGAGTTGTAAGCCTTTCCAGCCCCCCATGTTGATCGAGATATACTAGAGTAGACCTTTCCAGGGTCACCCCTAGATTGATCGAATGGGGGACTTATAAGCGAGTCCCATATTGATCAAGATATACTAGGATAGACCTTTCCGAGGTTATCCCTAGATTGATCAAATGGGAGAGTTGTAAGCCTTTCTGAGGCCCATGTTGATCGAGATATACTAGGGTCGACCTTTTCAGGGTCATCCCTAGGTTGATTGAATGTGGGAGTTGTAACTTTATTCGGCCCCCACATGTTGATCGAGATATACTAGAGTAGACCTTTCCGGGGTCACCCCTAGGTTGATCGAATAGAGGAGTTGTAAGCCTTTCCAGGGTCATGTTGATTGAGATATACAAAGGTAGACCTTTCCGGGGTCATCCTTAGGTCTGTCTCTTATACACATCTAGATGTGTATAAGAGACAGTATGTATACTAGAGTAGACCTTTCCGGGGTCACCCCTAGGTTGATCGAATAGAGGAGTTGTAAGCCTTTCCAGGGTCATGTTGATTGAGATATACAAAGGTAGACCTTTCCGGGGTCATCCTTAGGTTGATCGAATAAAGGAGTTGTAAGCCTTTCCGGGGCCCAGTTGATCGAGATATACTAGGGTAGACCTTTCTGGGGTCATCCCTAGGTTGATCGAATAGAGGAGTTGTAAGCCCTGTCTCTTATACACATCTAGATGTGTATAAGAGACAGTTCTGGGGTCATCCCCAGGTTGATCGAATGAGGGAGTTGTAAGTCTTTCCAAGGCCCATGTTGATTGGGATAGACCTTTCGGGGGTTATCCCTAGGTTGATCGAACGGGGAATTGTAAGCCTTTCCGGGGCCCATGTTGATTGGGCCTCCATGTTGACGGGGTCATCCCTAGGTTGATCGAATGGGGGAGCTGTAAGCCTTTCCGGGCCCCCAATGTTAATTGAGATATACTAGAATAAACCTTTTCGGGGTCATCCCTAGGTTGATCGAATGGGGAAGTTGTAAGCCTTTTCGGGCCATGTTGATTGAGATATACAATGGTAAACCTTTTTGGGTCTAAGCCTTTCCAGGGCCCATGTTGATCAAGATATACTAAAGTAGACCTTTCTGAAGTCATCCCTAGATTGATCGAATGGGGGAGTTGTAAGCCTTTCCGGGGTCCATGTTGATCGAGCCCCCATGTTGACAGGGTCATCCCAAAGTTGATCGAATGAGGGAGTTGTAAGTCTTTCCAGGCCCCCCATGTTAATCGAGATATAATAGAATGGACCTTTCTGGAGTCATCTCTAGGTTGATCGAATGGGGAAGTTGTAAGCCATTTCGAGCCATGTTGATTGAGATATACAATGGTAGACCTTTCTGGGTCTAATCCTTCCCAGGGCCCATGTTGATTGAGATATACTAAAGTAGACCTTTTTGGAGTCATCCCTAGATTGATCGAATGGGGGGGGGTTGTGTTGTAAGCCTTTCTGGGGTCCATGTTGATCGAGCCCCCATGTTGATGGGGTCATCCCTAGGTTTATTGAATGGGGGAGTTGTAAGCCTTTCCAGGCCCTTGGGCCCTATGTTGATTGAGATATACTAGAGTAGACCTTTCCGGGGGTCCTTCTAGGTTGATCAAATGGGAGAGTTGTAAGGACCATGATGATCAGGAAGCATGAGCACAAGTGGCGATGCAATAGGTAGACCTTTTCGGGATCATCCCTATGTATGCCAAAAAATTGGTCACGTGGCCGAATGTAAACAAAAAATGGGGAAAACAACAATAGCGATAAAAAATTTCACCCTTTGCCAAAAAAAAAAAAAGAAAAAAAACTAATGAGTTGGCGAGATATCTAATGAATTGCGAGTTATGAATAGTTTTAGTAAAAATGGAAAAAGGAAAAAAAGTGAAAAAAAAAAAGAGAGAAAAGAAGGAAAGGAAAAAGAGAGGAAGGAAAAAAAAGAAAAAAAAAGGAAAAAAAAAGGAAAAAAAAAAGAAGGAAAAACAAGTGAAAAGAAAAAAAAAAAAAAAACTTAGATCCCATATTCTTTCTTCTTCCTCCATAACCGCCGCCCTACCCTCCCCAAAATCCGACTTAATCCCTCCCTCACTTGATTAATTGAACGCCGGAAAACCACCACAGCAGCCACGCCCGCCGTCCGTCGCCGGTGCCCCAGTCCCGTCAGACGATGGAGGCGATGTGACTCGACCATGTTGGTATCGGCGGCAGTATGTGCGGTGGCGAAATAGGAAACAGAAGGGGGCTCCGGCTTCCGGCAATCAACATCCTTCAAGTGGATGACTGGCATAGGCAAATAGTGATAGCGTTCACGACATCAACCTTCGAAGCCTAAAAAAAAAAAAAAAAAAAGAAGTGAGTTTAAGGTGTTGCTCGGAGAAGAAGCATCAGAGTAAAAGAAAGCACCCAGACGAAAGTTCCTAAAAGTACTGAAGCTTCTTAATAAATTTTGTCAATTTATAGAAGAAAACCTTGATTCACTTACACCTCTCAAATTCAAAATCCAACAAATTGATTCAATTATCGAAAGAAACTAACAAAACTGAATTCGAATGGGTAAAATATTTTGGTTATATACCAAAATATTATAATTAGGACTACTTTGAAGCCCAAAATATTTTCCAAATTTTATGGCTTATTATTTTTTAAAGTTTAATCAAGTTATGATAATACCTCACATTTATTTCAAATTAAAATTTGGTCATATTTCGAATTTTATCTCAAATGCAAATAATCCAAATTTTATCTTCTATCCCAAAAATTAGGATAAAGTCTAAAATTCATCTAAATTTGGTTGTATTTTAAATTTTATCCAAAATTCAAATTACACACTTTTTTTTTTTATCTCAAATTAAATTAAGAATAAATCTCAAATTGATTTTGGATATCTTCCAGATTTTATATCAAACTCATCCAAATTTAGGTTATTATCCTATTTTCAAATTAAATTGCGGGAGAGATCTAAAATTCATCCAAAATTAAAATTTGGTCATATTCAAAATTTTATTCCAAATCTAAATTATCCAACCTTGAGTTTTTATCTATAACGAAAATAAATTGCGGATAAAAAGAATCTTAATTGACCTCTTATTAAAATTTGGGCTTATTCCAAATTTTATCTCAAATTTAAATCAAGTTTAGCTTTTATCTTCGATCCAAATCAAATTGGGGTAAAATCTCAAATTAAAATTTGAGCATATTCTAAATTTTATATCTCAAATTAAAAATTGACCATATTCCAAATTTTATCCAAATTCAAGTTAAACTTATGTACTAAATTCATAGTTTAACTGACATATCAATTAAGGTTAAATTTAAGAACATATATATTTGAATTTCGATTCCAAATTTATATTTTTCGAGATTCATTCACCTATATATGTGTAGAAATCTCGAAAAGGGGCATTTGTTGAATGAGAAATTTTGGACCAATTACAAATTGTCACGTCATTTACTAAATTAATGGCGAAACTCTAAAATATAAATTGAAGTTGAAGACAAATTCTGATGACGTCATGTGGTTTCATCATAACCGTCAAATTAGATAAGATTACTTTGACCCAATTTGATATAATTATTTGGGTTAAAATCCAAAAATAGGCCGAATTTGACTCAAATGTCAAACAAATCCAACTAATTGGGCCCAAGGGTCAGACATATGGATCAAACAAGCCCAAGCTCAAGAAGCCCAGAGAGCCCTATAAATAGAAGAGCTCTCCTGATTTGTAGGAGGGTCAGAAATTCTAACACTCTAGAGAACTTAGAGAGAATTCTCTATAATCAAAAGACTCATTGACTCTTAAAGTTGACCACACTTGAAGACTGTAGTTCTTTTAAGATACAAGCATTCTGAAGACCGAAGTCCTTTGAAGATACAAACATTCTGACCACGTTTGAAAACTGAAGTCCTTTGAAGATACAAGCATTCTTCCAAGACTCGAAGCTCAAGAACATCCACACGCTCTGCTTCTATACATCAAGCGTATGCATT